>NW_017275847.1:1002747-1112506 GCF_001594065.2 Cyphomyrmex costatus
TCTCTCTCTCTCTCTCTCTCTCTCTCTCTCTCTCTCTCTCAACTTTAATTAATTAAAGTATTTAAATGAAAAACATAATACAACTACAATCGACAATGCAAATCAATTGCATTTGTATCATATACACGTTTCAGGTTCGAACAATATTCGTGAAATAATATAATTAATTATAAGAATCAATTCGATAACCTGTACTGAATAATTAAGAACGATATATATAATGGAATCTACATCGAATTGATGTCGGTTCGACATCAAAATTATCAAATCGTTGTCAAATTGACATCGATTCGACGTCGATTCCATTGTCATCATTTCTCACTGGGAAAAGCGTTAATTTATTATTAGCGCACCAGATATATGTACTAATACATTAATTATGCAATAAGTACGAACATTATGAACGCGGCAAATTCTTTATCTTCGGGCTAACCATACATATATCATATATATGTATGTATATATAATATAAATAAAATTTTTTTATCTAACTTTTAATTTTTTACATTTTTCAAGCATAGTTTAATTTTTATTAAAACCAAGCAACTGATGTTTGTGTGCGATAGAATCATAACACTAATTGAAGAAACCAATTATTTATTTTTCGAAATTTTTAAAAATAAGAAATATTTTTACATTTTTCGAACTTTATATGGTCATACAAAGTTTCCAACTTAAATTTATGTGAGAAATCTGCGCTTAAAATCTTTAAGCGCGCGTACTTATATATATATATATATAATATATAATATATCAAGGCTTGTTCTTTTTGCCTGCACTGTCTCAATTGGTGCACACAGTGCAATAAGTTGAAATGAAACAAACGTATATCTGTTTCACTTCAATTTATTGCACTCTGTGCACCAGTTCAGTGAAAAAAACGAGCCTCGTGTATTCTAGTATTAAAGCCATTTTATCTAGATTATCTAAATAATCGAACTAAAATGGTTTTATATTTTTTGCGAGCCGGAAAATTTGGTTGATAAATGAAAATGCAGATTACTAACATTATCAACTGTCGATCATTATATCAAAGATGTAAATTTGTCAATATCGTCTTTTATCGACAAGAACTTGACACTTGGATAAAGTTAACATAATTGAACACTAACGTCGCTATCATAGAGAATCTCTTCATACATATTATTTATAAACAATACGTAGAGTACTGTGGTGTTGTGTTATATAGAGCTCTTCTTCAGGTTTGGATCAATTTGTATTCTTTACATGTGTGTCAGTAAAGAGTTTCTAAATCTAAACCATTGAAAAATAAGGACATTCTTTTTATCTTATTTGTAAAATATAAATATACGTGACGTGCAATAAAAAATTTATTTACTATTGTAGAAGAAAAGACTTTGGGAATCTCTCTATATTGAGCGAGTTGTAAGATTTAATGAAATTCTTTACAATGATTTATTTATTACTCCGTAGATTTATGTTTAATATTAATTAAGTTAGAAAATCCGTCTGATTATATTTTCAATCATAAAACATTTTACAACTGTATAAATTTTGAGCGATATTAAAAAAAAATAGTCAAAATTTAAATAAGTTGTATTGTTTTCAAATTGAAGGCTACATATTTATCCTGTTAAAAAAAATTGATAGAGAACGATTAAGAACGATAACATTTCTATCAATTTATATTGTTTTATATAAGTTTATATCATTTTTTATCGTCGATATTGCGAGCATCACGATTGATCGGCTATGAATTCTATCATATTTTATCAAGTTTTATAAGATTTGTACAAGATTCCTATAAGATTTGATTAAAATTAGTGAATTCATGAACCAGATTCCATATTCAAAATGATAGGATTTTTCTATCGTTCTTTATTAATTTTTTTTATCAGGGTAATTTATTATTTTCTACAAAGTTTCTCAAAGTGGAACATCATGTCAACATTGGAGGATAAAATTTTGGGAGAAAAATTACATTATTACTGCAGCAGTTCCAGTGAAGATGAGGGAAATGATTCTGGAGATTCTGATAAAGAATGTAATGATATCAAATATATTGATGATACTGCACAATATATTATACCTTCATATTCGAAATGGGATGGAACTTCCAGTAACACAGGACCTAAAGGTGTTATAAAGGTATAATTTTATATACAGTGTTTATTATAATTATATTTTAATTATGGAAAGATATAACAATCTAAAAACATGAAATTAAACACATGTGTACATATCATATATATATTTAAGTTTTATTGTCAATCAAATATGAAATGGATAATTTAACATTAATTTGAAATATACTTTTGGAAGGATTGGCAACGATATAAGCAGTTAGAAGCAGAAAAACGAGAATCACAAGAGAAAGAAAAACTACAGTTGATTAACAAACTAAGTTTAACATGCCGCAGTGCTTTAGATGAAGAAAAGGAAAAATTGAATGAGACAGATCCAGAGTTGGCAAATTTATTAACTGATGAATTTCTTCTAGAATATCAAAGACAAAGAATGAAAGAAATGCTTACAAAAACAGAAAAACTTTGTTTTGGGAAAGTTATCAATTTGGAGAACACAGATCAGTTTCTACAAGCCATTGATGAAGAAGATAAATCAGTAATTGTTATCGTTCACATTTATGAAGATAATGTATCTGGTTGTGAAGCCATGAATGGATGTTTGATATCTCTTGCAGAAGAACATCCTTACGTCAAATTTTGTAAAATTTTAGGTTTGTTAACTTTCAGGTTATATGTAAAGAAATGTGATTTACATTGTCAATGTCATTCATTAAACTTTAATACTTTCAACTATAATTAAAGTTTTACTTTGAAAGTAAACAGTAAAAAATCTTGTTCTCTGACTCATTTTTAAACAGAACTAATTTTATATAGCATATAAAATGTTTTCATTTTTTATATCAATATTCTTCAGATTTTCAGAAAAAAATTTCTATCTTTATAATTCAAATGTGTAACAAATATGTTTTTCTTGCAATTTTTTGGAACTTTTTTTTTTAGGCTCAGTTGCAGGTCTCAGTAAACAATTCAAGAAATTTGGTATACCAACATTGTTGGTATATAAAAATGGACAAGTAATTGGAAACTTTGTTCATGTTACGGATCATCTGGGAGTGGATTTTTATTCATCGGACGTAGAAGCATTTCTAATCGAACATGGAATTCTCGCTGATAAAAATTGCATACCACTTATTGTTATGAAGAATGAAAATAGAGTTTCCGATAGCGAATAAAAATTATTCTCTTTAAGATAATCCATTAATACATTTTAATAAATCAAAATAATGTAATAATTAACACCTACGCCACATACAATATTTATCAAAAATTTATTTACTATCATAAAACATAAATGTAAAAAATATTTGCTTTTAACCAGATATATATATATATATATATACACATACACATATATATGTATACTTATTACTTTAATTATTAAATCCTCCAATTTTATTTATAAAACTATTTCAACATGTCCAAGATATGTTTTTTTTTCTTTATTGCATTGCAGAGCTGTGAATAGATTAATAAGACCTGATCATATTCTACATCCTTCATATTATCATACAGCTTCTTTAAATCTTCCTTTTGGCGAATTTCATCTGTAATTATTTTTAATTTCTTTTCGACTAATTGATTTAGCATTTTATAAGCATCAATGGTAGTTGAAGTTTCTTTGAACATTCTGATTGTGCAAGAAAGTTTCGTTATCTTTGCTTGCAACTCTGCAACTTGTGCCTGCAACAGTAAATAGCCTGTCTTTTCTAAATATGCTTGGTTCATATCTTCATATTTCAGCTTATTCCACTTGTCCATTAAGTTTATATATTTCAGCAAGTCATTTTCGCATTGCACAATCAAATCCTCAATTTTATTCTTCCATTGTACTGCAGGTACATCGTGATATTCCAAAAATTTGTTGTGTATCTTACAGTTGTCCTTTGATGCTTCCTTAACATTACCTCCTAAGGCTTCATATCTTATAACATACAGATATCAAAATAATTTTATTAATCATATAAATTAATATTGTTATATAACTTGATATATACATAGCAAAATTTTTTTTACATACCAATGGTAAAACACTTACCTCAGTATCATATCATATATTATTTCTCGTAACATTGTCTCGATGCAACATTTCACTTCTAACTTTTCATCAGAATTTAAGTCACATGATGGTAAATCACAAATGCCCAGAAGTACCAATTTATCTTGCATATGTTTTGTTGTCGAAGGAAGATACATATATTTATCCAATTCATGAATTAAAAGTAATGTTTGTAATTTGCTAGCTGTGTTTTTGGAAAGAACATTTTTGAGATTCAAAGATGCTTTCTTTATACATTGATAGATAATGTTGATTTTGACACGTTCATTTATACTTTTCTCACATAATGCTAACGATTTTATCGTTTTTTCGATTCCATTTGTTTCTTGGATTATCACAAATTTATTGTTATTACTGGATTGGGAGATTGCAGAAATACTGGAAATATCTGAAAAAGCACAAAGGAAAATAAAAAGTATATTTATAAACAGTGCTTTATGCCTGCAATGTATATGTATATTTCTAATAACTGTAGAATTTATTAATTAAATATTTTCTTTAATTACACATCAATTTTTTTTAAATAAAAATATCACTTACCCGACAGTTGATGCAAATCGCTAAAATAACTCATACTTGACATTTCTATTAACCATATAAATCAAACAGAAGAAATGCACATTAATAATAATTAATCCTTTTTTCTCCTTTATTATAAATATTTGTTACTTTTAAGGAATAATATTCTAATGTTCCAATAAAATTAAGTTTTCAATTACAGAATAAGATAATCTGAATGTACTGGAAATAGTTTGCACTCAGTGCTGCTCAGTGCACACCAGTGCAGTCTGTCGAATCCGGAAAAAAAAAATTTCCACCAAGGGTTAAAGCCCATTCTAGAGACGCCTCTAGTCCATTCTACAATAAGTTAGGAGCCGTGTCGTATGTCGTGTCGTAAGAAATTGGCCAATCACAATTGAAAACAATCTATCATGATTGGTTAATTTCTTACGGCACGACATCCGACAACGGCTCCTAACTTATCATAGAACGGGCTTTATCATGTAGTATATACTTCCAACTTTTCCCGCAATGACACTCGAATCGTATCATAACGTTTTTCATGTGTGCTCACTTTTAATTGTCGACTTCCTCGAATTACACATGGAATTACATTGAATCCTACCAGTTGGTTGCCTGGCCAATTAAGCTAGAAGCTAGAAGAAGAATTACATTGAATTACATCAAGTAGATTGAATTTAATCTCCTTATTACTCCGTGTGTGAATGGCGACTTAATGAATAAAAAGCAATATTTATTATAATATGTCATAATTTAATTATGTGGCATGAATTCATCAGCTGTTTTGGTGTCTTTGTGCGTTATTCGCATCGAGATTTGTGATTCGGAGTTAGCAGAGACTACCAGTAAGCATAAACGTTTCATTCTTGAATATAATATTTATTATAATTATCAATATAAATAATTTTTAATGTCTCTGTCTGTTTAATTTTTTCCATAGTCTTTTAACAAATTGATAACGATGAAGTAATCAATTAAATGTAACAATTACAAGTAACAAATATCATAGGTACAATGGCTGCAAAGAAGACGAGGGGTTGCAGAGAACCAAGGGATATTGATGTTGAGACTTATACAAACAAGGCAGAAACTACATCTCCATTATTATCAAATCAAAGCACAAGCAAATCACAGTCGTTCTCAAGAACTAATTCCGAAGAAACATCATTTGTAAATTCTAATCATGTCACGAGTTCTACTTCAGGAGAGATAACTGGTGCTGCCGCTTGCACCTCACCCGATCAAATAAGCTTTATCTCTGGAAACCCTTTTGTTGAAGTTACAAAAGGCATCCTTCATCTATTTAAGGAAGAGTAAGCCATTGCCTTTTTGCTCTGAGCCATTCTAAACTATATAATTTGTATAGCATCACAATCATCTTTGAATTATACTATTGCTCAAAAGTTTCAGCACAATCTCCATTATATTATATTTGTGTTTTTTAATTTGTTATATTACATATTTACTCTCTTGAACTGACAAATAGGATGTGTCCTTTTTAGACTTTTTATTTTTCAAAATCTATAATCTTAAAAGCTTTAATAACAAAATTCTTAATATTTTGTCGATAAGTTTTTCAAGTATCTTAATAAAAAATTGTGTTTAACTTGATGCTCCAATATCTGTGTGAGAATATTATTTATATACCATTTACTTAAATATATATCAATGTCCAGTATAAAATTTGAAATTGATATTTTTTCCAATTTATATACACCTCTACATATCATATTTATTCATTTGAAAAATTTATTTAGATTTTTTACCATTTATTTTTCAGCCATTTATGATTTTATTGAATATTTTCATGAATGAGAATAAGAGAGAGGGCGAGAGAGAGAGAGAGAGAAAGAGAAAATATCATATATTTTATATTTATTCCACAATAGTTCTGTATTGTATATGTAAAAAATGAATTTATCAGTAAAAGCATAAAACGCGCTGAAACTTTTGAGTGGTAGTGTATAAGAGCATTAGAAAAGAAAACTAATTCACTTATTAAATTGAATCATATTCTTCAGCTAACGTCAGATGGTATTTATGTAAGAATTCTCAGTTGAAACTTTATTAAATGTATGCTGCTAAACGTTGGAAAGCTGTGTAATAAATGTCAATTCTTTCAACATTTACACTAAGAAAAAGTGAACTTTGAACAAGTGGGAATTTTGTATACAATTAACAACTTGAAAATATAATATTAATTATTCATAATTTTACCTTTTGATTACAGTGAATTAACTGAAATGCATTGTGCCGCAGATCGCAGTCATACTATCTGTATCCTATCAGTACCAGCAACAATGACTTGTCATGATCTTTTAACATTCACAGCAGCTTGTCATCAAGATATACAATACTTTAGAATCCTCAGAGACGGCAGTCCAAATCAGTATATGGCTCTAATCACCTTTAGGTCATCGGTGAGCTGTTTGGAGTAATATAACATACTTCCAATTTTGATAAATTGGAATAATTGTCCTATTTTATTTATATACATATAAATTTTACATAATGTTCATAATTTACACAATATTCAATCTAATAAAGTAATATTCAGCGCAAAAAATTAATTAAAAATATGTTATTCAAAATAAGATAAACTTCTATTTTATGTATTTCAGAGCGCAGCAAGTGAATTCTATGAAACTTTTAATGGTGCTCCTTACAACTCTCTAGAACCAGATGTAGTTTGTCATATGGTATTTGTATCCCGAGTCGAAATAGGGGACAATGGAATGCCTCTGAGTGGACACACAGAATTACCTTCGTGTCCCGTTTGTCTTGAAAGAATGGATGAAAGTGTGGATGGAATCCTGACAATATTGTGCAATCATACTTTCCACTCCAGCTGTCTTGTTAAATGGGGTGACACATCCTGTCCAATCTGTCGATACGCCCAAACACCAGAGCCACTGGCAGATAGTCGGTGCATGGAATGTGGTAAATATTTATCTAATTGCTTTGAGTTGTTTAAACTTAAATCTAATTTAATGATAATAAGGTATACCACATTCTTGAAACGAAATTTTAAAAAATTACTTTAAATTGTTTAATTAAATTTCACACATTGTACAATAACTGGCACATTTCGCGTTCCTCCAGAAAGGACATGGTTCCCAACATGTCAACAATTGAAAATTGTTGGAACCTTCTGTTATATTAGAGGCCTCTTGTAATATGCTTTGCGTGGATCTCTTTAGTTGCAGATGCCAGCAATGACGCTTTATGGATTTGCTTGATCTGTGGTCACATAGGCTGCTCGCGTTATCACCAGGGTCATGCGTTTGAACACTACCGGGACACACACCATTGCTACGCGATGCAATTAGGCAACAATCGCGTCTGGGATTACGTAGGCGACAATTTTGTACATCGATTATTACAGGACAAAGATGGTAAAATGGTAGAAGGTGGCTGCTCAACAACCAAGAATGAGGGTGCCGCTGTAGAGGATAAGGTAGACTCAGTACAGTTGGAGTTCACGTATTTGTTAACGTCACAGTTGGAAACGCAACGACAATACTATGAAGAGAGACTCAATCGTTCAGAACAACGCTCCATAGCAGAGCTTACTGAGTTGAGAGATAAACTGGAACAAGTGCTCGAGGAAAATTCACAACTCAAGGTACATAATTCAATATGTTATACTAAAAAATAATAGAAAATGTGTATTACGTCGTCTTTCCCTCCCCCTCCCTTTTTCCTTTATCTTATCCTTATTTCTCTTTCTTTCTTTCCCTTTCTTTTTTTCTCTCATTTCTTCTACTATTTTTCATTGTATTATAAGGGAGATGTTCTTTATTTTATTAGAAACAATTCACGACGTTCAATCGCGACAAGCAGACGCTGGACAAGCGTCTACAACATTCCACCAATAAATTAGCACAAATACAAGCGGAATTAACAGAAGAAAAAGATCTGCGAAAGGCTTTACAATTGAATCAGACTTCGTGGCAGGCAAAATATAAAACATTACAAGATGAACTGTTCGCGAAAGAAGCAGAGATCACTGATTTAAGAGAGCAGAATCGGGATCTCATGTTTTTTCTTGAGGCTCAAAAACAAATTGACGAATCCGTCGATCGAGATGAGATCGCTACTGGTCGTATCGTTATTCCTCCAAATCTTAAAAGCGGAAAATCATTAGGATCTCGCGGACATAAAAAAAAGCACTAACTTCATCAAAAATTGGAGGATTAAATCTGAGAATTGTGAGACCTGGAGACGATTTCTTCTGTGAGATCAAGGACCTCTTTAAGTCTGTCGCGCCGTAGAAGAAAAAGAAGGACTTCATTAAAAATCATTAAATACTTATACTTATTATGAAATTCTTTGATTTATTAAATAAGTAAAAAAAATTTGCATTGCAAAAAAACGAGCGAAATTTATTAATCTTTGATTTATATTAAATTTTTCCAATTATTGTTTGACAATTCTCTTCATCAATATGCAAGAGAAAATACAAAACGCAATATTCTGAATTATAAGGACGATTATGAGGAAAACCGCCATATATAAAAAAAAAGAATGCATTGAATTTAATTTTTAAAATGTGCGAAAAAGGAGTAATCTATTTTGCTGTAACGATTTTATCAAATTATTGCTTACTTTTATTTAATTTACAGATGTACTAATGTAAATTTAAGGCGCGATATTGGTTATTTACTACATTAATGTGCATCTCTATTGGATTAAAATATCAGAAGCGAGAAATTTAAGTTGTATAAACTTCCGTTTTACATTATATTTCAAAATAAATTAATTGTTTCATATATTTCATATATTCTCATCCCGCTTAAATCCTGGATTATCATACTGAAATTGATGGGAACTCGATTGTCCTGGTTGTTCCGGAAATGTCTGATCGTTCGAAGATCTCAAATTATCAGCATTATCATAAATTTCATACGATTTCCGAGTCTGTGTCCTTCTTTTTTCCGCTAAAATTGTTGATCGCCTCCGCTCGAAGGCATTAAATGCACTTTTCGGCATTTGTGAGGACATACGTTGTGATAAACCTGTAAAATAGACAATACTCGAAAAATGTGAAAAAAAAAAAACATACGTAAAAGTATAGCAAATGTGATGATTGATGCCATCGCATCTGATCTATAAGAGTGTATAATGTGTATAATATCGTTGATTTTGTGCTAAAATTCTAAATGATTTCAAATATAAAATGCCACTATATACTGTCGATCGAAAAATAATTAATGTAATTCCCGTAATGTCGCAAATGATTCCATAAATATATCCGAAAACTATTCTTATATGAATTGCATTAAATATTAGTTGCGTTACTTTTCATTGATTTTGATCGAAATAGTATGTTCCGATTAACAGCAAGTCACTATCGCTTGGAATAATTAATGAATAATTCGTAATTATATGAGTACTTTTATTTAGTTAATTTTCATGTACGTATTATACGTCATACATGCACTGTCCAAATGTATCACCTTTGTATTTAAGATGTAATGTACAAATGTATAATTGCAGAGTTAATACATATATAGAATAATAAAAAAAATTTTAAACTAATTTAAATACTTATTGTTAGTAATAAAACCAACGTCAATTATTTAACTGAAATAATAAATTTTATAATTTTTTATTACCCTTATCGAAATGGAAAGCAATAAAGTTATTAAATATTTATAATATATAACAAAAACTAAACAACATATTTTGCTATAACATTCAGATTATACTCCAAGATTCACTGTCAATGTTGCAAATCTATAATGTACATAATGTAAATTAGATTTTTAGTTTTAAATGTGAAACGCAGCCTCATTATGTATACATTTTTCAACTTTATTTTTTTGAAAATTTATCATCGCTTTTATCTATTATAGCTATCTTCAGTTATTTCATCACATTTATTTTAACTTTAAAGACAATTACATTTCTGCTACACCATCCTTTTCGAAAACATAAGCAGAAAACAATAATTTAATTAACAATAACCCATCAATCAGCATACCATATTTAAAAAATATTTTTTAAATATTTATTTAATGTAAAATAGTTGTAAAAACATTGAATAAACATTTAAAAAATGTTTATTAAATATGGTATGCTAATTGGGAATTTAATATTATGCAACATTATTGCTTTATAAAAACTCGATTTAATATATAGTCGAATTTTCGTATTTTTAACTCCACATTTTTCCTTTATTCTTCTTATTTCTTTTCTTGTGTACTGTCCCAATTTCATTTTATTTTTAATATTTAAACACGTAAACACTGATACATGAAGCACAAAAGTTTCAAAAAACAACAGTTAAGAGCAGTTATACCTGAATTTGGATCACGAAGCTTTCGTCGAAACAACTTTTCAAAGTTTCCCAATATCTTCAATGATCTCTTTGATGATCTCTTCGAATTTCCCGGTAATTCGTGCACATCTCGCTTGTAAACAGAAGTTACGGTACTTCGTCTGAGTTCAAATATCACGTCGTCCTCTGCCATACGTTGAAGTATCTGTGCTATTTTATCAGCGTGTTTTTCGAAAACACTGTCTTTTGAAGAAGTCGTCTGATAATAAGAAGAAACGTGATAAAAAGAAACCATATGAGAATTGTAAAAAAAAATTCAATTAAGAATTTCTTGATCTCATCCTCCTTAAAATATAAACTTGTATTTGTGTATTTAAAAAAATTTTTAATAAACTTAACGAGAGAAAATCAGAAAGTTGTAATTTATCTTTCACTACTACATTTTTTATGAAGGAAATATAGTAAAAAAAGAGAGAGAGTATTTCATGAATTTTTTCTTTTTTAATATTACCTTAGTACAAAAAGGAAGTTTCGTATTAGCAAGTACATGAGAAAACGTATCGAATCGATGAAATAACATGGCGCAGAACTGGATACCTAATATACTGACAAATGCGACGATAAATAGGCATCCTATTGGTTCAAGTCTTAAATATTCTTTTGTTAAATGTACCTATACAAAATTGATGTAACTTTAATTCAAATAATTAATTATGTAATTTTAATTATTTATATAAGGGTGCAGTTTTAATGGTTATATAATAATTTAATTAGCAAATCATTAAATTTAAGCAACACTTTAATAAGCAAGTTGAATTGTTTGAATTGTACCATTATTAAATATAATAATTGTATAATAATATGTGAAATATTTTGCTAACGAAATATTTAATAAGATTATTAATATTATTATATTTTATTATATGTTTACCTCATTTTTTTCTGAATAATATGTAATATTATACTTCATTCCAAGTGGCCATTGCAAATGCAGTCTATCTTTGTTTAACTGCATAAGGAACACAATTAGTACAAACAAAGCATTCAGCATGAAGAATTTTGATAAATACGCATCACGACTGTTAATCAGTTCTTGAGTTATTTTGTTCTAAAAAGAATATAAAAATTGAGAAGAGAGCAGAGTAAAAAAAATATTTAAATATCTTGATAACAATAAAATTATCATCTCACTATTATTTTAGAACATATATATATGTATGGAGGAATTGGATATATAGTTATTCTTCAATGTTCAACATCATAAAATAAAAAAGTGTGTGTGTGTGTGTGTGTGTGTGTGTGTGTGTGTGTGTGTGTGTGTGTGTGTGTGTGTGTGTGTGTGTGTGTGTGTGTGTGTGTGTGTGTGTGTGTGTGTGTGCGTGTGTACATATTAAAAATATGGTTATGCACATATACATTAGAAGTACATAACAATAAATTTTAGTTTAATTACTTTTCTTAATTTTTTGTACGAGTAGGATAAAGATAAACCTAACTCACTTGACTCTCTTCATCACTTTCAATAGGTTGCAAATATTTTCCAATCAGATCTTTCCAAAATTCCTCTTCATCATTTGACAAAAAATCCACCACACCTCTTCGCAGTCTTTCGTCTTGAAGCCAGTAAGGGCTAATGAGAAAACTAGATCGATCCTGACTCGAAGTTGCTGACTCTTGCGTCAGAATGTCACTTTCGTCATCGTCGACGTCCTTATAGAGTACATTTCCTTGATCACTTTTATCAGTCATATGTTGTAACTCGATTCCTTCATGTATTTCCTCTTTTCGTGTCTCATCCATTGGAAAATATGGTCTTGAAAATATATTAACATTAGAAGATTGTGTAACATCTGCTTCTGTGTTTACTGTATGTAATCTGTAATCATTAATAATTATTATGTATCTGTATTGCAGAATATAAATTTTAGGAATAAAAAAGATAAATAATTATGTGTATATCTTAAATCTGCCGTGATAAATTAATAAACAAAAGCAAATGTTACAATGAAAGAAAATATTGATAAATATTGAATGTGTAATAATGATTCTCGATGAGTGAATTTCATAATAATTGTAAATAATAAGTCTATCAAACCTGTCCAGTAAGTTCAGACGTTTGTTTATCTGTTGTATAGACTCGTTAATTTCATTTAATCGCTTTTCTTCATAACTAATTCCTGAATGAACACAGCAGACACATTTGAATAAATTTCCCAAGGAAAATTCTAATGTACCTTTATCATTTTTGTCTTGCTTATTCCTTTGTCGTATCATAAATCTGGATATAGTACTGATTTCTGCAGATCTCTGCTCATCTTGAGGAATCTTTTATCGTTATAATTATAATATGATCATTTTCAAAAGTTTCTCTGTACACGCACAAATATACGCGCGCGCGTACAGAGAAAGATAAAAATATGTTAAAGAAATAATCTGTTATCCATTAATATAATAAGTTTTCTATTAATGTACAGTTTCTATAATGAATTAAATTAAAATTAACAGACAGCACACTTACGACATTCAGTTTTTTCGAATCACGCGTGCCCCATGTAACATTATGTACGTTGAAAACAGAGAAGATAATTAACAACATGTACATGGATGGTACAGTAATGTAATAAATAACACCACACAATAAACAAGTTGCTTCTTGAGGATGTAACAGACCAGCTATTGTCATTTGGCACGCGACAATGAAGAAGAGAAGACTGCTGGGCGCGAGCCATCCATCTTCGGCGATTTGTAACATAATTCCTACCAGAACGACTATCATCACTAGACCATATATAGCGCTGATAATCTCGGCTACTAATAACTGTAAATCGACACCAGTGAAATATTATAAATAAATGTATGTGTGTGATAATGTTGCTTAGTTCAATATAATCATCTATTAGTTTATAGTATAGAGTTGTAGAAAGAACTCTTTCTACATATACTCATTTTGTAAATTTATGTAATAATAATTTCAGCTGCATTTTCTCGCCCTAATACAGCAAGCGATCTCATATCCATTCATGGAAAAGATAAGCAAATTAAGAAAATTCAAATCTAAAGACCGTCAATGTAAGAATATAACTAATACGAATAATACGAAGTATACAGTCTAGCTTGAATCTTAGTTCCTTATATATAATTTCGCATGAATTTATATACTAATATGTAGTCTCTCTAAACTGCGCGCTGAACAAAATTGTCGTTCTTAAAACGCAACTCTAATAAACGAAATTATATATAAGAGACTAAGATCCAAGCTAGACTGTTATAGGCTTCGTATTCGTATTACAAATTAAGAATATTTTGTGAAACTACTTATAATTTCATTTTATATTTTATAATCCACATTTACCAACCATATAAAATAAAATTAATTCTTCCCTCCTCTCTCTCTCTCTCTCCAAATTCCTCGAAATTTCTATCGCTTTCTTAAAGATACTATTCGAGTTCTATACCTGCATGCGTTCCTTGCAAATAAAACAAACTCCGACAAACACACCAATTGGAATTAGATTGTACCAGAAACTGGTCCAATTGTCGATATGAAACGCGGCGACAAACGCGCCAACCAGCATCAAAAATATTGTACCTGGTCCTAGGATTGTACTCCCTACAATAATACTTCATAATTTAATAGATTATTAAACTATTATATTATTAGATACATACCCATTAGAATCCACTGGTAAGCAATATATAGCCATGAGATATCGTTATTCATCTTTCTCGTCTCCTTAGCAGTCATCAACAAATCGAAAATATTTGCGACAGTGGAGGGAATCCATCTTCGTCGTTGTATGTAAAAATCTTTAAAGTGTTCTGGTGCGTGTGTATAAGCATCGCTTGCTGCCGAATATTCGACCTTATAAAAACGAGAATTAATTCTACAACTATATACGCTATAACGTTTTTATACCGCGGATTACACATATGTAGTTCTGTTAAATTCAGTTAAATATTTTTATAATACATATAATAATGATGTATATATACTAAAATAATATGTGTTATAATACATATAATAATATATATAATAATGATAGTAAAAATACAGAAAATGACTAAAAATTGAAAAAAGTATGATTATAAAACCACAATTCTAATCTGTTTAAATTATAAAATAATACAAATGTTAAAAAAAATTCAAACAAAAGTTCCAAAGAATATTAATAAATGCTTAAGATTATTTACTGTGTTTTAATCTTTCATGCGAATGCTTCTTTTAAATATAGTATCCAATTCAATTTTGTTATTTCACATTTGTTCAAAAAAAGATTCTACGGAATATATAATAAAATAAATAGATATTATAGCGTAAATTCTAAATACGACAGTGATTATCTACCAAACTACTATAAACTGTCGAGTTACTCTGATTCAATACAATTCTTCCAAAAATTAAACGTTTTGTGCTAAGTATGTTATACATACACCTAATACACACACATTGAATTTCACTTTTACTTAATGTTAAACTAGATATGCTAATGTTATATATTTTTTTATTGAGAAATGTGAGATTTTTTGAAAAACATAATTGTGGCTTTAGGTCACAATTTAAATTTATGAAAGGGATTTCTGTACTTTTGATATACTATATAGCAAATTGCTATAAGTATAATATATTCCGGATATATCATGGTAATCTATAAACGGCTTAAAATGATAACTCTTACCCGGGAACCCACTTGGAGAAGCAACGTACATAGCCATCGATCCTCACCTTGGTCATACTGAATATAATGCCTGGCTTCGGTAGACTTGGTAGCATATTTTGCCATCACGTTGGGCTGCTTTAATGCTTTCGTTCGAAAGAGTGAAAAACATCCAGGACTGCATAGAACACAACCGATCGTATGTTCTGTAGATTTTTGCAACCAATGACCAATAGCATACTCGAATTTTTGGAACCAAACCATTGGACCTATACTAACGAATAGTAAAACGCTTAAAAGTCTAAAATAAAGTAATCTCTTTTCTCTGTACAAGAATTCTGTATATTAGAAAATTAAAAATTTCAAACTGTTTGTTTAATTATAATGTACAAATAAAACTTTTCTCCGTCTATTTCTTTGTCTGTCAATTGTGTGTGTTATAAAAAATTAATACCTTTATTTTTCAGATTCCAATCACGATTCACAATAACTATAACATCATACACATTCTCTCTATATTTAGAATAAATACTTAACAAATTTGTTATACAACCCGCATACTGTACCTGATCCGACTGGATGTATTCGACCACACGCGGCACCAAGATCTTTATCTTTTTTCATTAAATCCACTAGAACTTTAACAGCGGCCGGTCGAAAGTCAATATCTCCATCCAATGTAAGAATGTACGTATTCTCCGCAATAGTCTCTTTTCGATCTGTATCGATTGATAGTCCCATTAGACGATAGCCGAGAAGATAATACATATACATGACCTTAAAAAATTAAAGTATTTCTCAGGGTTTTTTCCATCCACAAAAAAAGTTTATAAATATAAATTTCTCTCTAATAATTTCGTATTTAATACGACATGTTTACAATGCATTTATATATTTATTAATTTTCAAATATTATATATATTATATTTGTATATTTATATGCGTACACATTTTATTTATTTTTTTTTTAGAAAAAAACTTAATATATAAATGATTATTTCTCATACTTGACTCCACCGTTTTCTGTGTCTAATCTTGTTTTTATCCTTCAGATGAACTATCAAGTTAGTTTTTCCTGGTAACGTCCACACAAGACAACCTCCATAAGGCGTTGGATATTTAGTAGGCGGTGAAAAACGCATGCATAAGTTCTCCACATTTCTTTGAACTGTCTCCACCAGCGTAATTACATATTGATTGACTTGTGTCTCATTTTCATCGTGATTGCACGAACCAACGCAGCCATGCATACAACAAAATGCATCGTCGAAGAAAATGTGTGCTATATCAGAAGCGTACAATAAATTTTTATTCAACAAACGTATTTCATAATTTTTTTGGCTTGTTTATATTCATTAAATTTTTCGAAAATATATAAATTCAGTTTTTAATTTCCTAATGGGATTATCTATACATATTTATACATATATGCATAAATATCTATAACTAAACAAGACCAATATTTAAAAGATGTTAGGGACTTAGATAGAGAAATTTTCAAATAGAGAAAACTAAATTACACATCAAAATAATTAAATTTTAATGTCGATTTAAAGTATATGTATGTACTATATCCATTATAATTTTTTAAAAAGTAAATTTTGTCAATTACTCGTGTATGTTTCGATGAAAAGAAAAATTTATGATTTTTAATTTATTAATTATATATAGTTTTCATTCTCTAATCTTTTACTTGTCTGTGTATGATGACTTACTTTCCAATTCATAATAGTCCTCGATTTGAACTTTGTAATATTTTTGCGTCGCACTTATTGCACATTGATCTTTATCTAATCGTAAAATACTACCCACTAAATGATTCATCTCGCTTTTTTCTTCGTGCCACATTGTAGCACACGCGTAAATTCTCGTAACTCGATCTTGACACTTATTCACTGCTGTATCAGCACCAATCGAATCATCTTGATTAAAATCTTGTTCGATCCTTTCAGCATCTAAGCTAATATCGATAACTTCGAGTTTCAAGTCGCTATTCTGAAATTAATCATAATAATAAATATAATTATGATAATAAATCAACAAGATAAGTGTTTAACTCTTTACTGGAAGTTGAGCATCTTTAGTTTCCCCTTCTTGTTCGATATTTTCATTCTGCATCCTTCTATTTAAAGCTAAACACTGATCAATCATGAGCGAATCATAGGTGATTGTAGAAAAAATCCTTTCCGCTAATGCTAGTCTTTCGTTTTCAGTGGTCCACAAGTGCATCGTGATCCATATCTGTGACATGAGCCATATAAGCCAGAACCAAATGTACCAACTAGAAAGAAATTCATTCCAATTTCCAAAGAGGGAATCCTCAAAGAAAAGATAGTCCGGGGTAACGTCACGAAAAGCACAGATGTCTTTTTTTCGAGCAATGCACAATGTCACGATCAATAATACTGCTCCTAGACTAACTAGATTTGTTGGAAATGCGAAACCAAATTGGTGCATATGGGTTCTGTAAGCAAATTTGCCTGAAAATGTTAACAGAATGAAATTCGAAATCAAAAGCGCTCTTGTCTTGAATTTACATGAAAAAAATGCACACATCAAGAGTTAAAATATTCAAATTAAGTATTCCTGATAAGCCAAAATAGAGTAATTAGTCAGCAAAATTTTAAGTTTTGAATCTTCTCTCATGATGCAAATGTTTAGAAAACATTACAAAAAAAAACTGGTAAAACGAACAAAAACATATAATAGACTGCGTCATTTCAATATTATTCAAAAATATCTTTTAAATATCGCTTACAATTAATTATCTTTGGATTTGCAGAGCTTTTCTTATTTTTATAAGATGAACTTTAATGTAACATTTATAATGTGTAAGTATATATGATATATTATATATATATGTGTGTTCGACTGTTTTAACTTACAAGCTTGATACATCGTCATGGTGCAAACAGCTTGAATTGCAAAGACATAAAGAGGTGTAGGGACAGTGAATTGCGGTGAGAAGAAACTTTTAGCATCTATTCCTTCGCGTATGTTAATAACGACGAAAGCACCTGTGATAAAAATGAATATCCTCCAAATTGAGACATATCCTTGTACGATATGTTGACCTGGTTGAAGATCTTCTTTTGCACGGGATAAGAATTGCATCAAACCTATTTTGATTGAAAAATAATTTGTTTTTTCGATATTTCGATATTACTGTATCGCGGTATTTTATATTCAACCTAATTGTGTTGTATAATAATTTCGATTAGTTTATGGTAATGCGGATCAAATTAGTTTTCAGTAAAAACACTCATCATAAATTTAACTATTTTAGAATACATTTATCGAGATTATATAAGATAGAACTCTCTCTCCCTCCCCCTTCTTTTTTCTTTTTTTTTTACGTAAGGCAACACATGGAATTATATAATATATACGTATATGGATGTGTGATCGGTACGTACCAACGTTGCTGTGAGACGATACAAAGTTACTCCACCAACGACTTGAGCACAACGCAAGAGCAACAGGAGTAACCCACATTAACGTCTCGTCGACATTGTGCTTAATAGTAAGAATCAAAGGCCACAACATTCCGCTAATTTGGGCAATTAATGCCAGTACATCAAAAATTTTTAGTAATCTTAATTTAATTGATGTATTGCAACTCTCTTTATTTCGCGAAAGTAGATCTATTAAGTATTAATAATTTTTGTATTTAATGTGTTCATATGTCAAATAAAACTTTTTTAGAATCATGATAGAAATGAAAATTTCTTTATAGTTTTTATAATAGAGTATCAATGACCAGCGTAGTAACGGTAAAAGTTAAAGCAAAATGTTTCAAAATTGAAAAATGACGAAAAACGATTGTTATTGAAGCTTGTGTTAATTAAAGACCTTATAATTTTTAGAACACGGTGCATGAATTATATGTACTTACTCAGCAATCCTGGTACGAAACATAGGCAACAGAAAATCGCGGCACCTTGTACTGCACCGATTTCCGGTAGCACGAGGAAAGTTAACAACATTAAACCCAGCGTGTGAAGCGTTTCTATCAAGATCATGAGTAAAAGATTCCATTTCTTTGGCATCCTTAGTTTTCTTTTGAATAGATGGTGCCATAAGGTGTTTAACACCCCGATGCATTCCGGTATAAGATATATGAAAATCAAACACCACGTCCATTTTATATGGCTATCTTGTGTATATTTGGTAAAAAGCTCTTCTGATTCTAAGGAATATCCAAAAGTTTTAGAGAATGAAAAATAAATATATTTGATAAAAGAAAGACCTTACTTCTTTTTTTTCTTCTCATAAAGTACGAGTACATGTAACGTAATTAATGGCAAAACATGATTTTTGATTTTAGTAACATGATTACTAATATGATAATGTGATAAATAAACGATAAGATAATCTTCAAAATGGTATGCCTCGATATTATATTACAAATTTTTGTCAATCATCTTTTCTATTAATTTCAACTTGATTCTTCAGCGCAGGATTCTTTTCACTATTTACTATCATCTGTTACTATTCAATTCTTTCATTTACACAAATATCAATTCTCATATATTTCTCTTCAGAATTATTTTTATGTAATTTAACTTTTTAATTTG
Source organism: Cyphomyrmex costatus (assembly GCF_001594065.2). NCBI lineage: Eukaryota > Metazoa > Arthropoda > Insecta > Hymenoptera > Formicidae > Cyphomyrmex > Cyphomyrmex costatus. The sequence continues at coordinate 1,022,889 of NW_017275847.1, forward strand.
ATTGTGAGATTTAATATTTTAATAAAACTTTAAAACAATCGCTTGAAATCTTGTATTATAACATTTCGTCGGTGCGTTCGGGAAGTCGCTACTTGATGTGGAGTTGCGCTATTATTTGTGCCATTCTATATTTTTATTCGTTTATTAGAAAACAAGGATAGAATGATACAAATAGCATTAACAGCGTCTCTCCAAACGCACCTCGTATGTGTGTGCAATCACATCACCAACCATTAAAAAAATTTCATAACCTTTACAAGTCCAAATTTAAAAAATTATATACTTTTGGGTAGAATAGGAATGCAAATATTTGTGATTTTTTCATTTGTCTTGTTATATAATTTTCAATTTACACGCTCTCTCTAAATTAAAATTTTACCTTCATTACAATCGGGCAATGATTGATTTTTTCGTAGTTGCGCAGTGGCCAATAGAACAAATACTTTAGATATGATACCACTGCATAAAACGATAGTAAATAACGATCCATAAATGAATATCTTTAGAATCGAAACGATGATTTCGAAAACTCTGTTGTTTTGCATAGATCCACTTTCTGGTGAAGGATAACATTCAAACACGTCCCATAATGGAACGTCCTGCAAACTGGAAAGCACGAGATTTTAACACAGTATTTTCAGCAGTATTTCTTTACTATTATCTCATCTTTTACATTTGTTTCCTTATTTCATTTTAGACCTTCCAATACTTTTTACTTTCCTTTTTACATCGTTTTATAGTCTATTCCTTCCTCTTTTCCTTGACATACATTTGTTTATGTTGCAAAAGTGAAAAAAAACCAAGATAACATTCATTTATCGTTTCACAAATCTTTAATTCACTCTTTTATATATAGCTCATAAAATTAATATCTAATCTAATAAATAATTTCAAAGAAAATGCTATGTGTGCATGCATGCACGCACACATACACACACTGCCTTTCTCTTAAAATATAACTTTAGAAAAATGTAAAAATAAAACTAATGCGTTTAAAACGTATTAAAAAATAAAAAATAAAAACTCGCAAAATAATTTGTAAGGTAAATAAAAATTTTAATTTTTTTATATGAATCACAGAGTATTGTAATTTTTTTGCTGAGCGCACTCTCTCTCTCTCTCTCTCTCTCATGTTTATTTATTCAAAATTCATTCTGGAATCTGGATTCATTATAATTAATTCTGTGTCATATATTTTTAGAAATGTTTCAAACGATACGGGAAGCTATACCTCTCGTCTTCAGTTTCCTCGCATTCAGAGCTGCTGCAGTCATAATAATAATCAAAGATACTAATCCTTGGTTCGTTTTCTCGGTTTATTGGTAACATACTTGCAAATTTCGTGACAACTTACGATCGCGACAACCGCCGAAATTAATATGTTGAACGGTACAATTTTTAGATAAGTCATCGATTGACAAAGTATTATCATCGATGTCATGATAAGACTAGATAAGATTTATAATTGGAACCAATTCGGAAAGTGGAGTACCTATAGGCATCCGGATACACTTGCCATTTAAATATACAGTGGTTATATCGTATAATAGCGACCAACTAAGTTGTTTAAACTTCGGTATAAATTTTCAGGAATAAGAGTGTATGATATTTATAAATATTCATGCGAAAGAATGTTCTAAATCTGTATATATTTTTTTTTACTTATTTAGTTCCATAGGCAACATACATAAATTCATATTTTGACAATTTATTAATGTTATTATTACCATTAACGTTAATTTCTAAGAAGAACAAAACTTTTATCATATTATATTACAGACAACAAAAAAATAACACTTGTGCATGATATAATATATATGCTGGAAACCAAGTAGTAAGAAAATAGTATATATCTCTAATTTTTAATATATATCTGATAATATATACTTTATCTTTGAAGCTCTCGCACTCATCATGTGTATGTGTTTAATTTACGATACCAATAACACCGCAAGCAAGACGAGCACCAGCATTGCCAGTTGTTTTTGACAACTCATGACCACCTTTGCCCAAATCGTCTGGATCAGCATGAATCTAAAATATGAGGAAGAGTAAACTTTGAACACATAACAAATAGATACAAAAAGAAAACTAAAATAAGTAAGTAATTCTTTAATTATTTAAAAAAAAATTTTTTTATGCATTAAGAACTCTAGGTATTCACAAAATGAAGCTATTAAACCATTCAGAACTATTTGATTTTTAATAAGAAGTTAGCACCCCATTTTTTTAAAACTGTTAAATGGTTATTAAGCGGAACTCTTGTTATAAACTATAGGGAACTCTTCGTGTCGTCAAAAGGAAGTGGGAACTAATCAGAACTTTAGAGTACTATAGTTGAGATGCTAACTCCACATATCCACAGATATCTCTGATAAAATTAACATTTACTTTTAACACACTAATGTACTTAGCTATAATATACGTGTACTAAAAAATATACCTATATTTAAAATACACTAAATATGTACATCTGTTGTAACAAATTTTAAAAAATGAACAAGTTATATTTAAAGCCATTAATAACGTTAAAGAGTAAGAAGCTCATTAAAATAATTCGTGGATTAAAATCTGATAAAATATAAGTTAAACAAGACTTATAAAATTATAAATCTAATATATACCACAAGAGTTCGTCCAATAACACTGTGTGCTCCACTAAGCTGAATCATAGAGTCGGTGATATTAACTTTTGCTACACCATCAGTATCAGCTTCCACATTTCCTAAATCTCCAACATGGCGCATACTGTCGTTTGGACCACCATGTTCTTTTTTTAGTGGATTGAAATGAGCGCCCGCACTTGTGCAACCTGTAAAAACAAAAAAGATAAAAACATTACTTAATATGTTTCTCCTTAAAAATATAAAAAAATAGTTTTAATTTACACTATGTTCCTTTTAGTGTCCTTCACTTATACACTCATTCACACAAGAAATTAAAATTTTTTCTATTCAAAGAAAGACAAGAGCATTTTAATATGTATAAATTGTTAAAACAGAATGTATCAAAATTTCCCTTTGCATTACAATAATTACAATAAATAATTATATATTATTGAAATTAAATTATGCCTATCCAGATGAAACAAGCTACATGACAGCTGTCAAATTGATATAAATATAACTTTATTCTATTTCGAATTATAAAAACAGTTTTTAGTTTATTTTGCGAGTATACTCTAACAAATGCAAACATTGTGTTTTATTGAAAAATATTTTTATTTTTATATACATTTTTTTGCAAGAATTTTTAGTATATATAATATTTTCTCACTTCTGATATCATTTATCTAAACATCTCTCTATGGTTGTTTAAAAGATAAAAACTTATAACTAAAAAAATATGAACAAATACTAAGACATCATATACATATGTCCACTGTTCACTCTGAGCCTTATTCGTGGCAAACAAATAGATATCCATATCACATATATTCTTTTTTAATTAGCTTGTTATCAACTTTACAGAAGTCACAAATAAGACAAGTTCGATAAAAATGATTTAAAACTTTTTATAAACTCTGGGAAATTTTATCACAATTTTAAATAACAAATTTGTGTTAAAAAAAAAATTACAAACTCAAAGACAAACAAATTTTACAATATTTTAAATTACATAATGTATGTGTCTGTGTGTCATGCCACATAAATAATACAAAAATTTGGCCAGTTTCAAATGACTAACTAGCAAATATGTTGCAAAATTAAGAAAAATTACAAATTTAAAGATTTATAAATTATATTTCAAATTAATTTTAAACGTAATGTCTCAGATATGCCATATAAATAACATCTGAGTATTCTTATCAAATCTCATTCAAATGTACCATTGGTGTTATCGCCAAATTCATGAACATGAAAACCATGTTGCCCTGGCTGCAAACCAGTAATCTGTCCACACACCCTGACCGTATTTGAATTTTCCTATAATGCAAATCAAACTTTTAGTATACTAAGAATGAAAAATGTTAATAAAATTTTCGCAGTAAATCAAAATACGTTCATTAATTGTCACAAAATGAAATTATTTATCTCGAAGAAATTGTTCCGATAAATTAGAGAACTATTAATAAAAATTATCGCAGAATTATTCAGGTATTCACAATTGTAAAATGTAGGATGTATTAGGATGAACAAAAAAAATACTAGCGTATCACTAGATAACAAAATTTTATCTTTTAAGTTTGCGATTTAATTAGATATCTTATGAAAAAAATATAGTAGGATTCAGCTAAAACTTTCCACGAAATTACCACGCGGTGAAGAGATGAAGGGAGATTAGAAGAGAATTTACCTTTTGTTCAAAATGTATGGTCCCTTTAATGGGCTGCTCTCCCTGAAGGACACAGACTGCCCTAATAAACTTAATCGACATTATGTCACGAATGTATTCCAATCTATTTAAGCTTGCCCGAATGAATTATTGACAACGTCGACCAACGTTGACGATGAACTGCACAATAACTCACGATTTACACGAGAATTAAATAATCAAACTGCTGAATCACGTCGGCTGATACGCAAAACTCGGCGAATTTAAAATAATAACATGGCCGACAAATTCGTCCGATCCTCATGCATGGGTGTGTTCTACAAATTAAGTTTGTTCTTTTTCGATGCACTTTCTGTACTGGTGCAGCGAAAGAAGAACAAATCTCTTGACTTCTGTTTCTGTCAGCTCCAATCCACAAGTATCTTTATCCTTGTTCAACAATCAGTAAACAACAAGGATAAAATAATGGTTGTGGGACTGCAACTTGCAACTAAGCTCATGATTTGTCTCGCTGATTGGATTATACTTTTAAATCTAAAGGAATAGTCCTATCTTAGCGAAGAATCATAAAACAGTTGTTAGTCCGGATTTACAATAGATGATTTAAGCCTTAAGCCGTAAGAAATTGGCCAGTTACAGTCGAATACGACGAAAATAATCGACTGTAATTCGTCCATTTCTTATGGCATAGGGCTTAAAAATTTATTGTAGATCTGGACTTAAGCTGTAAGAAATTAACTAATTACAGTCGAATTCGAAGAGAATAATCGACTATGATTCGTCATTGAGCCATTTCTTATGGCTCAAAACTTAAAACTTTATTGTAGATCCGGGATCCGGAGTAATTCGTCCATTTCTTTATGGCATAAAAATCTATTGTAGATCCGGGATAATTAACGATAAAGATAATGACACAAATAGCGCTAATAGCATCTCCTCGAATCCATATGGAAAGCACCCTGTATCACACCGTGTCATCTTGTGTCGCTTGTTGGAAGGCACCCAGGGATTTAATAACTTTTCCGAAGTTACAAATCGAGCCTTAACGGTCAAAAGTACGTACATTATCTTTTTTCATAATTTATCTTGCTTAATATTTGTACTAACATTTACATTATTCCACATATGTGACTGAACAACAAACGAAAAAATATATATCTGTATAGTGTATTTTTAATTAAGTCGAATGTCGAGAGTAAGAATGTCAGGCTGTCAATAATTTAGGTTATTCATATTTTCGCTTATCTCGTACATTATTATTATAGTATAGTATAATTTTATAATCGTTATTTTATATTACATTAATATATACATCACATTAATGATAATCAACAATGATTATTTTAACATCTTATATATATATATATATATATATATATATATATATATATTTATATTTTTACACTACATACACTTAAATTATTTCAGTATGCTACTGTTTTTGCTATTAACATATAATTAAGGATGTAATTAAAAAATGTGTATTTAGATGATATGTGTTAGTAATATGTACATATATATTTTTCTAAATAAAAATTCATACATGAGAGATAGAAACTTCATTATTGAACATATGCACATGTTTGCGCAAGCATTATTGCAAGTATTATAATACCGATAGAATGATGTAATCATTGTAATTCATGTGTCATCCTTTGCAGATGGGTGTAGATGAACCAGTGGAATGTCCTCCGATAGGGTATGCATTCAATCTTATTATTGGGTCATGATTTAACAGGACATGTCCTGATTAATTTTTTTAAATAGATCAAATGTCCTCTGGGAAAGATGGAAATGTCCATTATGAAAAATTAGTCTCTCCAAAAAGTGACTTCTTAAAATGTATATTGTTTATATTTCCCTATTTTTATAAAAAAAAAATTATCAATTTTGTAAATATCCTTATTTTTCATGTCAGTCATACGGTAACCCTAATTATTATTACTAGCTAATGTTTATTCTACAATGAGTTGGTAATCAGCAGTCCTAAGTCTTATCAGTAAAGTTAACCAATAGCCAACTTGTACGACTACTTCACTGATTAAGATTAAGACTTCTGACTATAGACTCATTGTAGAATCAGCTTTATGTCTACTTTTATTAAACTAGATTAAATAAAATATTAGTTAAACTTACTTTTTATCTTTTTCTAGTTTTTAAAACTAAAAAGAGGTGAAGAGTTAGTTGAACCAAAATTAAAATCAAACATTGGTAAAAACAATTTATTATACAACTGATTTATTTGTATAATTGATAAATATCTTTTTTTAATTTTATTATTAAGTATTTACAAATTGAAACAAATTTCAAATCAAATATTATATACATCCATTAAAATGTAGAATGTTTTTGTATTTAACGTCAACTGATACTTATTGAAACAATTAATATTAATTGATCATGTTTACTGTAATTATATCACGTATACTTTATTTTATGATTTAATTCATTCAATCGGTTACTTACCACTGATGATCAGTACTTCCAATATCAAAAGAATTACGTTTTTTTTTTATAAAGAGATGAGATGTCTAAAAAAGCATTTAAAAAGCAGCAGAAGGAGATACAAAAAGCAGCAAAAAAGGCAGAAAGAAAAACTCAATCTGTAAGTTATTCTATAATAAATGTTTATTTGAAAAAAATTAAGTTTATTTTTACCAATTAAACAAATGTAATTTGAAAGTTATATATAAAATCAAATCAAAGTGTTTATATGTAATAGATTTAATCTAAAAAATCGATGAAATAAATTTTACGGTTGATACCAGCATTCTCAGCAAGAATCTACAAATGAATCTGAAGATGTGTCTTTGGAAAAGTATGGACAGATGAGTATGATTCAGAGTAAAGAGAAATTTGAGGATAGAAAATTTACGACGATCAAGAATCTGGATAAAAAACTGGAGAATCAGATGGTTTGGCTCAGGGGTCGTTTACACACTAGTCGTGCAAAAGGTGCATAATGTTATTTCATTGCTAATATTATAATTATTTGTGTAAATAAATTTTAATCTTGTGTCTCTTTCTCTTTTATCTTATAGGCAAACAATGCTTTATCGTGTTAAGACAACAATCGTACACTGTTCAAGGATTAGCTGCTGTAAATGAAGAAATCAGTAAACAAATGATAAAATTTATATCCAAGTAAAATCTTCAAGATCTGCATAAAATCAGTCAGAATTAAAATAAAGTTACATATTAACATTCTATTTCATTTAGCATCACAAAAGAGTCCATAATCGATGTCATGGCCAAAGTGATGCCTGTGCCCTCGAAAATCGAATCGTGTTCGCAAAAAGATGTTGAAGTTCATTTGAAAAAAATATTTGTGGTAAGTGCCGCAAAGCCACAACTTCCTTTGCAAATAGAAGATGCCGCAAGACCTATTGGCGAGGTGGACGAGACGACATTGAATGTGCGAGTAAATCAGGATACAAGACTGGATAATAGAATTCTGGATCTACGTACTCCGGCTAATCAAGCAATTTTCAAGGTGGAAGCTGGTGTTTGTAAGCTCTTTAGGGATATTCTGACAAGAAAGGTTAGCATAATGGACATTCAGTACGACCACCGTTCACTGAGCGCTCAGTGAGAGGTCGTACTAAATGCACACAGTGATCTGACATTTTCAGTTAAATGCATCCTTTTATTTCATTTATTCTTTTTAGGGTTTTGTTGAGATTCACACTCCTAAAATAATTTCTGCAGCCAGTGAGGGTGGAGCGAATGTATTTACAGTGTCTTATTTTAAAGGCAATGCTTACTTAGCTCAATCACCGCAATTGTATAAACAAATGGCAATTGCCGCAGATTTTGATAAAGTTTTCACTGTTGGAGCAGGTATATCGCAATAGAATATTCCAATAGAAATATATTTTTTTTAACATTATCTATTTATTTAACTTATCTATTTTTTAAACATTACCTATTTACATTACCTAGAATATGCAAGATTTTTGAGCCATTGGCAGATATGACTAATGCCTTGACTCGAAATACATAATGGCAAACAAATTTTGTTCTAAAAGTGTGAATATTATATTATAGGAAGGAGGAGAAAGTTGTCTGGAAAAATCCAATAGAAAAAAATGTAGAATATTGTTTAGGAAGGCGACTTTGTGTGTCTTCCAACAAGTGACACAGTACAAACAATGATCATCATTTTTGTTCAACATTGGTGAACAACAAGGATGTACTGATACACTGTGTCACCCTGTATCATCTGTGTCATTTATTGGAAAGCACCTTTTATTTTTCCTCTATACTTTATACTCTTAACAGTACCAAACAATTCCTGTATTCTTTTTAAATTTTATTCCAATGTCATATGCATAGAATGTCATTTGGATTATATACAATAAACGTTTTCTTCTATACATTATAAGACGTTAGTAATGACTAAAAGCAAAGTTGAGAGTAGAGAGAAAAAGAATTTTTTTCTTATTCTCTCCCTCCTCCTTCCTTAAAAATTAAAAGAAAATATTCTTCAAATATAACAAAATATGGTAGTATTCGGAACATATTTATAATGATCTTAGCATGCATTTAGTATATAGTTTACGCTACTTTTGTACTATAAAATTTCGAAATAAAATCGCGTTCTAAATATACATGTCGATTTCTTTAACAATACTTGCTGAGAATATTGTGATTAGTTTTCAGAGCGGAAGATTCCAATACGCACAGACATTTGACAGAATTTGTGGGCCTTGATCTGGAGATGGCCTTCAAGTATCATTATCACGAAGTGATGGATACCATTGGGCAGATGTTCACCGAACTATTTAAAGAATTACGTGATAAGTTAGTTGTATAATATATTTATTTTTTTTTATACTCGATTTATACCTATGAGTTTTTGCGTAATTTATAATATTAATTTATCTCGTGTGTGTTCAATAGTTATGCAGATGATATAGCAGCAGTTAGTCAACAGTATCCAGTAGAGCCTTTCAAGTTTCTCGAACCAGCCTTGAAATTAGAGTATCCACAGGCGATTGAATTATTGGCAGAAGCGGGTGTAACTCTTGGAGAAGAGGACGATTTGTCGACACCGGATGAAAAACTCCTGGGAAAACTCGTTAAGAACAAAGTAAGACACTAGACAATGTCAAGATAAGCACGAATTACAACACAAAGATAAAATTATAGAGACAAAGATACAAAATTACAAGTATTAGGATTTTTAGGTCCGATTGCAACAATTTTAAATGATACTTAAAATTCTTTTTCTTCTCTGTCTCTTTCAGCTTGAGTGAGTGAGTGAGTGTTTTAATCCTCCCTTGTATAAAAGTACTTGTAACATTGGTACAATCGGCCCTAAAAAATAGAATTGAAATTTATTTTTAATTCCTCAATGAAACGATTGATTTAGAGTTACTTTGCAATTATATGTACCTTAAGCTCCTTATTGCAAATGTTACAAATATTTTTTTTTTAGTATGATACAGACTTTTACATTTTGGATAAGTATCCTCTTGCTGTAAGACCATTCTATACCATGCCGGATCCAAATAACCCTGTAAAGTATTCTTATATTGTATATTTTCTTGTATTGCATATTTACTTTCCTTAATATAATAACTGTCGATCATTTTAGAAAGTATCCAATTCATATGACATGTTTATGCGAGGTGAGGAAATCATATCTGGCGCACAACGTATTCATGATCCGGATTTTCTTACCGAACGCGCTAAACATCATGGAATTGGTGAGGGAAATGTTTTAAAATCGAAATTTTGTGTAAACTTTTCCATGTTTAATTAATTTACATTTTTTGTTTTTGCTATTGTTTACCTTTGTGCATTAAGAAAATTTAGTTATTTATTATCTATGGCGATGGTGTGGCACATTTTCCGTGGGTATTTTTTTATGCTTTAATTACAAATTATACAATTAATAACAAAATTATTTGTTTCAGATATTGAGCAAATCAAATCGTACATTGACTCCTTTAGATATGGCTGTCCACCACATGCCGGTGGTGGCATAGGCATGGAGCGCGTAGTGATGCTGTATCTCGGCTTGGACAATATTCGTAAAGTGTCTATGTTTCCACGCGATCCAAAACGGCTCACTCCTTGAGAGGCTTAATTTCAAATGTAGTTGTATATGGAGAGGACTCGTATAAAGTCTTTTACTTTGAATATATACATTAAAGCGTTTTTTCCTTTCTTTTCTACTGTAAGAAATTAAAAAAAAACAGAAATTATTAGCATCAGGGCTACACAGTTACAGGCTTGGTGGCAGAACGGAAGTCTATCAATATGAAGATGACCAGATTTCGGCTCGAATCTCGGAGCATCCCGATATTTTTCTCGTGTTTCTTACACTACTACCATGATGGAATTCCACCATGACTAATACATTCAATAGATATATTAAGTTAATCTATATCTTTAGTGATTGAGTGGGAAACACAGATGTCTATATAGACATCTGTGGAGGGAAATGCTCTGTTGTCGCTCAGTACATTTGAATCACAATCATTTTCGATAATTTATTTCTAAAATTCTAAAAAAGAACATTTGAAGAAATTCTGGAATGTCCCGAAATATTTATGGAATGTAAAAAGTAATATTCAAATATCAGTTTGAAAAATTCCATTCATGTATAACGTTACATCTTTCAAGTGTCATGCACATGTGTTCTGTGCACGCATGGCGCACACACGCATTCATCTTATCGACGTGTCACAAAAATAAACGTGGTACGTAGTTTCCGCAGCTCGAAAATGGACGTTGGTGCCGCTAGTATAAAGGGGGGGGGAGAAGAGGGTTAGATGGGGTTAGAAAAGACCGAGATGATCGCTCTCCAGGTTTCTTTGCACATATTTATGTATTAATTTTTGAATGTGATCTGACCGTATTGATCTCTTATCTGTGAAGGCGCGAGCTATTAAGTAAAAAAGAAGAAATAAATGGAACATCAAATAACGAGGCAAAGAAGTTAAGATAAATATTGCGAATATAAGTTTTTCGCATCACACACATGGATTTACTCGTGATATCCACTCTGATTTGTATTTTAGATAATATTGTACCGTTTCTGATTAGATTTGTGAGTATTCTAGAAAAATCTACACTTGTATTTTTTAATATTTAAATTTTTTTTTAAATTTCATTGGAACTTGTTGTCAAAGACAATCGTAAACATGCGATCACTTTTTATTTTATTTATGAGTCTTTCGAATATTTATGTTTAAATTATTCATAAATAATATTTAAAAATATTTAAATTATATTGAATTGTGTTTATAGCTTAATTCTATTATTAAATACAGATTTTATCACACGTACTCGCGGAAAAGAGATATGACATTGAATTGAGAAAGGAATTAAATAATTTGAAAGAAAATATAGCAGGATTCTCCATGGTGGATGAATTTGCTAAACATGCTAAACTCCAACGTCGGTACAATCATGTTGAAAGTATTCTGAAAGAAAACAGTGAGTTTTTTCTCTATATTTTTTTTAATGAAAACTTGTGACAGATATATCACTCTAAGAGAGCATTTATTTTATTAATGTTGGATTGAGGAAATTATTTTTTGGACAGAAATAAGATCAATATATTTGATATAAGATTGTTTTTTATTATTACCTGTTATAGTCACACAATTTTGTACATATCTGAATTTGTACAATCTTCCTTTTTTTTAATAGTGAATCAACGATTAAATCAGAAAGTAAAACTGCAGATGTTGCTAATTTATGGTTTTCGTGCACTTAACGTACGTATATCGCTTGTATAAACAAGTCTCTCAATTTTTAACTACAATCATATATTCATATTAGATTAATGATTTACAAGCACACACACACACACACACACACACACATACATCACACGCCCGTGCACACAAATTTTTTTTTGTAACGTTAGGATGAATTTACTTTTGTATACTACCACATGAACTAATTATTATTATAAAAGAATAGTTTATGATGCATATCACTGTTTTATTGATTAAGTAATAATACAAGAAAGAATTAAAATATTTTGCATATTTTATATATACATATATATATATACACACAATACATTACAAGGAGGGAAATTAATGTTTCTTTTCTTCTAAATGAAATATGCTAATCGTATGCAAGAGCTCACTGAGTGCTTAGTGAGTCGTACTAAATGCACCCAGTATGATTATAGCGAAGAATCAGGAATCTTAATCCTTATCCTTTTTGCAATTTCAAGCTTTATATTGCTTTCAGGGTACATTAATATTGTGGTTATCGTATATGTATAAACACGAGCCAGTTATTATTCTCTCAGAGGATGTGCTATGGCCAATCCAGAATTTTTTGAGTTGGCCATGTCAGCATGAGAATGCTATTTCTCTATTAGCATGGCTCGTAATCACCCGAGTAGGAGTATCAGCATGTAAAAAACTTTGTATGTGATCTAATAAGTTGCCATGTAAATAATAAAAATCTGTACCTTAAATTATATTGAATATATATCTATATATCGATAGTTAAAGAGAATAGTTAAAGAATACTTTGTATTACTTTAAAGGAACTCTATCTGAAATCGAATAATCATAGATTTACAGAAAAGTGAATAAATGAATTTCGCAGCAACAAATATTTCAGTTTTACAAGTTGGTCGAAATATAAAAACAAAAATTATCGATTATTGTATTACACCCAAAACCAACTTGAATTTGTAAAACCGTGTTTAATATCTTTTGTCCAATACGGTGGGTTGAATTGTCGAGTATATATTTTACGGTGATTAAGATTTTGTAATTCTCTATAATTATCGCCCAATGGTCCGGTGCCGTTTGAGAGTGACCGGAACTCGTTTATCTATGATGAAATAGATAAATAAATTACACGTAAATATAATAAATAAATAATATATGAGTTTATACATGTCAATTATTTACGATATTTCCTTATTGAAAATAAACTATCTTGATAGTTAATAAAAAGATTATATCATTGTTAAAAAGTTGTTTTAAAAAAGAGAGGAATGCTAAATGTATTTATGCGTACTCGTAATAAAACGCGATTAAAGCGTAAATAACACACCTGACGGAGAGATATTGGAACTGGAATAGCAAAAATATTCCAGATGACTACTTCGTTACAAGGCGGAGTTGTGAGAGATCCTTTGTATGTATAAAAGACATCGGTGTTTGATGGTAGTAGAGATGACAGAGTGAGAGATATATTGACCGACAACTCTGTATGTGGCCATTTCACATCAGGTAACTTGCTTATAAGAGGTTGAAGGCGCTCATTGTCTTCATGTTGCAACTGAAATTAAGCATGTATAAATTACACTTAAACATAGAGCTATCCTCGGTTTCATAAATCTTTGGAATTAAATAAATTTTTGATAGACTTTAATTTCATTTTCTATTTGTAATTCGCAAAAGTACTTAGATATTAATTGTGTAAAAATATGAATATTTATATACATCGTTGTAGGATTGAAGGGGTAGCATAAATTATATATGATTTAAAATTTAAAGAATAATTTTAGCCGATATACTTTTCGCAATAAGTACATTTTTTACAAGTTTTAAGATGATGCTAGTAGCATTAAAACAAAGATGTAATTAAATTTAGGAGAAATATTATATTTCAGATTAGTTATATGTCGAAAGATCAAAGTTAATCGGCGCGCAGTCTCATTTCTGAAATATTAAATTTATTCATATCGTAATTAGCGCTTCTTATTTAGTTGATTTAAAAAACGATTTGTGTGTGCGCACGATCGCATGATTACCTGAAAGAAAACGGCTATTACAGCTATACCATCCTCATACTGTAATGCATGCGAATAATTGTCATATGCTGTATTGTAATGTACAATATGCATTTCCATTGGATATCTACGAATATTAATCTCTCATTACTATGATCTACATATATTTTGTATTATTTATTTCGATTCGAACAAATAAATATGATAACTGTTACCTTATGCCGTTTAGTACATGTTCGGAACCTCTATTATTTTCTAAGCCCCAATGAAAATGTATTTGTTCCATTTGAAATTTTTGATTCGGAGGCAACAAGCCTCCGAATATATATGGCAATGTATGTATTTCTTCTGTCGCATTTTTATCTATAGTAAGTTCAACTAAAAAAAAAGATGTACTCTCTTTTAAAAAGTTTGACTCCTATAGCCTTATATATATATTAATATTTAACAGTAAAATTATATGCGACTCAAAAACATTTACCAGTTTTTCCATCATTTATTAATAATTGCGGCATTGGAAGAGCATTGTGATAAAAAATCAGTTCGAGAGCCGGAAATGGTTTAACGATCGTGTCTGGTGTGTATATAGCCACTGGTGATTGTCGTTTTCCTGAACAATAATTGTAGTTCTTCGACCACAAGTGTTGTCCTAAAATAAAACATTAGAATAACATTTTTCTTTTACTCATTAACCCTTTAAGTAAGCCTAATTGTGTATGTACATACGTAATTATATACATTCATTTTAAACATTTCCTCCAATGTTTTATTTTTATACAATAGTGTGACTCTGTTCACATAATACTCTTAATTCACACTAACTGCAGAAATTAGAATTGTTATCTCAAAATGATATTATAATTAAAATAAGCCACTATATTAATTACGATCGTTTGCAGAACAATTCACTGGCACTTGATTTTATGTAAATATTAGTAAAACAAGCGAATAACAAGTAATTTTTATTTTCTTATCTATATTGCTTTAAAATACAAGAGTGGTTCTTCATGTTTATCATTATACGTAGTAATTCAATTCTGTGGCCGGAATACATATATATATAAATACGAATGTACATAATTACATACCTAAATCCTATAGAATTAAAGCTGCTATTTACATAATCATTATTTGATCATGAATAATTATAGAATCCTATCAATTTGTATTTATATTTATTGATCTCTATATTTATTATTATTTAATATTAGTTTTTACACGAGTTTCCACTGTTATTACTAACTTATATAGTAATCTTGATTTATGAATTATAATTGTTTTCAAGTTCTATTTCTCCGAATTAATCGTATCTGTTATTTAAATAAAGAAAAAAGAAAGGGGGGAAATTATCTTTGATTCTTTTATATAATTTTATTTTATATATATTAAGTTTCGCAAAAAATAAATCGAAATGATGAAACTTTGTCATACCTAAATATTAAATAATTTAACGGGCAACGAGCCGAAATAAAAATATTACAATTAAGAAGAGAAACAAAGAAGATATTTAAATTATAAACAACAAACGTTTCGACACCGATCAGATCATTCTCTAATATTAACAAATTATATAGAAACGGAAATTTAACAAATAATTTATCATACCTTTCTTACTGTATCCAAAACCATGGATGTATCCAAAACCATAGTGTGGTATAACGATGAGAATGAGCCATGCCGTTACAATTTGCAGGATACGCATTTCTAAATTATTTTTGTGTAAGGATTGATAATTATATACATGTGTGAATGCGTATATAAGAATGTTAGAATTTATTCCCCATGGAAAAATTTTGCCGAAAAATTAACTGAAATTTTGCTAAAATTGTTCCACTGTATTTCGGAACACTTCAACAAAATTTTAACGAAATTTAAATACATTTGAAAACGTAAAATTACATATTTTAACACATAAATACAAGATTGGTTTTTGAATTAATTTTTACAATTTTCTTAAACGAAATTGTACCATCAATAATAAAATTAAGAAGAAACAAAGGACTCTTTCTTTATACAAAATAATAAACATAAAAATGGCATTGTAAGAGTCATATTAGTAAGAATAATAATTTAACAGCAAATTTAAATGATATACTTTAACATTACTTATTGAAACAACGCTTAAAATTAACTTCTAATACAATATAGCAACGACAATGATGTATGACATTATATTACATTATTAACTAGTTTCGACCATATATTTTGGTCCTCTTCAGAATAGACATTAATTAAAGATATCGCCACAAGACTAAAAGAGATTTATAGAATTGTTTATAAAAATCTGTAAAAACAATATGAAGTTAAATAACTATAAAATTTAAAGTGTACGTATAATATTAGAAATGACTAAGATTATTTTTAAAAAATTATAAAGTTATAGATGAACGCGTCATGACATAAGAACATAGTTGTAATAAAAAGTTAAATAATTCATAATTACAAAAAATAATATACAGTGTGCAAACATACCTAAAGATTTTTTGTCTCAACTAAAAAGTGTTTGTTGATCCACGTATCTATGCATGTACAGTAAGTCAATAAAAAATTGGATTTCAACAAAACCACCAATAAAAAGAAGATATCTCACAATAATAAAAATAACAATAAAACTGTGTCGTAATGCATTGTATAATAGATTATGCATAGATACGTCTGCCTTCCGCAACAGATCAACACGTATTGAAACCAAGAGGCAATATCTGATATTGGAAAATCAAACTTTGTTTACATCGTCCCACTGAAAATCATAATCATGTTCCAATCTGTGTTCATTATTTTTTGTAATTATAAATTATTTAACTTTTTATTACAACTATGTTCTTATGTCATGACACGTTCATCTATAACTTTATAATTTTATAATTTTTAAAAAATAATCTTAGTCATTTCTAATATTATATGTTCACTTTAAATTTTATAGTTATTCAACTTCATATTGTTTTTACAGATTTTTATAACAATTCTATAAATCTCTCTTAGTCTTGTGGCGGTATCTTTAATTAATGTCTATTCTGAAGAGGACCAAAATATATGGTCGAAACTAGTTAATAATGTAATATAATGTCATACGTCATTGTCGTTGTTGTATTGTATTAGAAGTTAATTTTAAGCGTTGTTTCAATAAGTAAAGTTAAAATATATGATTTAAATTTGCTGTTAAATTATTATTCTTATTAATATGACTCTTACAATCCCATTTTTATGTTTATTACTATCAAAAATATATCTCATTTACTTTTTCATCTTTGTACTTGGAATTCAATATTTTAAGGATTCGTCGATTTTCAGGGTTCCCACAAAAAATAAATTCTGAAATTCTCTGATTTTTCTAGATTTTCCAGATGAGAATGAAGAATTTTTCCTAATCAATATAAAATATTGATTGTCGGACCTGATGTAAATCAGATTCATTGGGATTTTTAAAAAAAGAGAGGGACATTATGTGAATATAAATAATTTAATTACGACAAGGTCAAATAAGCAACGTGTTGGGTAATTGTGATTCGGATAATCAAGGTTCTATGTATGTAAATTTTAACGTTTAGAAATAGGAGTAGTAGGAAAATTAGCCTATATTACTGAACACAACGAAAACCTAAAAGACAAAGTATAATAAAATCTTGTATAAATTCAAGTAAAAAAGAAATTAATAAGTATTGAAAAAAAGAATGCAATTATAACAAAAAAGGTAATCAAATAAAAAGTGAATAAAATATAAATTTTAATCATTTTATTATAAATTTTAATTATTTTATAAATCACTACATTTGATAAAATATACATTTAATTGTAACAAAGTCAATTAAATTTAAGTTTCGTATTAAACTATATGGAACAAAAAAACACCATTTCGAGAAATTTCTAATTTATATATTAAAAAAAAAGAACAAAAGCGCCATCTCGTAGTAATGAATGATTTGTAAAGTGCGCAAGAGAGTTTTAAATGTACTTGACTATAAACCTTAGATATAATGTTTAAAAAATTACAATTATTTGAAATAAAAGCATTTTAAGAGAATTACGAGCATAGTTTAAAATTTAAGATTCTTTTATATTTTTCCTAACATTTCTCGATTTCCCTGACCAATTTTAAATTTCCTGACTTTTCCCGGTTTTCCAAACCCGTGAGAACCCTGATTTTTTAAAGGAATCAATAAAACATGAAAAATCTTATAATACTCCTCCTTATTGTTCAATTCTGTGTGATATTTTAATTATTACGAAAAATAAGACTCTACTGCATTCATATGGTAACCAACCATATGGTGTCCACGTACTGAACTCGCGGCAAATTATTAGAGAAATTTAGCAAATTTTTTCGAATTTTTTGAAAAAATTATATATAATAAGTTTTTAACTAATTTTTATCAATTTGACTTTAAATTATTTTTAGTGAAATTTCTAAAGACTTTTTGAAGACTTCTAAAGAAATTTTCGAAAAAGTAATAGAAAAATTTTAACTTTTCAGCGACTTTTCACTAAATTTATTTTTAAAAATCATTCGCAATACAAAAATTCTAGCAATTTTATTAAAATATCACTTTCTATGAAATTTTCGTGAAATTTCAATAAAACTTCCACCGCAGAAATATCATGGATATATTACATTATAAGATAATAACTTTCTTAATTCTTGCCTAACTCTCTCTTTTTTATCTTTGTTATTTTACATACATTAATCATTTTTTTGCAATACTTAGATCAATAAAAATTGTACCAATAATACGCTCCGTATTATTAACTAAGATGTGTATGTATGAAATTGTACCTTCTATAAAATATATGCTCGAAACTCTGACAGATGGTTACTCGGACGAAGGAACCGCAAACGAATGAATAACTAAAATATCAATACTATATAAGGTATGGAGAACGCGGGTACTTATTAAGTAATTTGCAGTAGTGCATATCATTATCAATAGCATATGTCGTAATCTTTCAAATTACAGACATGACTCGTAATACAAAAGTGTAGCAAGATGCTTCTTCCATTATAATATAATGCATAAAATGCAATAAAGTAGGTCGTTTTACTACAAGGTCTGTTTCCTGTAGTTGAACTAGTGTACATTTTTGCAATTTGAAGTAAAATAGATACATGTTTGATACTTAATGAAAATAAG
Organism: Cyphomyrmex costatus; assembly: GCF_001594065.2. NCBI lineage: Eukaryota > Metazoa > Arthropoda > Insecta > Hymenoptera > Formicidae > Cyphomyrmex > Cyphomyrmex costatus. Next base: position 1,042,014 of record NW_017275847.1, read on the forward strand.
AAAGAAAGTTCTAATGCAATCTAATGTAGTAATAAAAAATAGCCATTACATTCGTCTTTCGAGGATCATAGAAGATGATAATAATCAAAGAGATAAGAATCGAAAAAGTATACTTTAAGAGATTATAATTATATTTATTTATATGTTTTGTTATATATACAAAATATAAATTACAATATTCTCACGATATAAATTAGATTTATTAATACCTGAGTTTTGCACTTATTAGAAAATTCTAAATATATGTATCACAGTCTGACATTTTTATAATCAGAAATAATTAATAATTAAATTGCTAAATGTACAACACAAATTGTAAGAAATTTATACAAAAGAGGTTGTTGCATGCATACAATATTGTGGAGAAATTTTGGTTCAAAAGTTAATACAAGAAAAGGTAATTCTCTCTACCACGAAAGTATTTACAGTTAAATATTTACAATTAATAGTGTAGCACCATTGAGAATCATACCTTTGATATTTTTTACTTATAATTTTGTCATTATTTTCTTGTTCTTTTATTAAATCCGTCTTGAATGTTAAATTCTTTCAGATTCTCTCATTGAGAATCAATTATTTCTTTATGTCTCCTTTATTATGTCAAAATGTCTTCGTGTTTATAGATTGTGCAAAATTTATCTCAATTCATCAATTTAAATCTATTACAAACCACAAATAACGTAAACAATATTAAACATATAAAACATCTAAATTGTGTAAATATGTAAAAAAAAGGACATCTTTTAAAATGTTAAGTATTTCGAATAAAACATGTTTGAATAAATTTTTTTTAAGTTCAACACGCACGCACGCACGTACGCACGTACACTTTCTTTAATTATACATATATCTGGATTTCTCTCTATTTTGTTTCAGCAAGTCAATCTTTTGTAATAGGGCATCGCAGGTTTTTTTTCTTTTATAATAGTTATTCTTAATCAATTGGATTTTCTAGATATAAGACAAAAGTTTATTAAGGTAATGTAGAAAAACTCACTAGAAATTTGATTTGTGTACCATTTAAGCTTCTTCTGCATCATCCTGTGTTACACGCGTTATTTGCAGAGGTACCGAGAATAACTCTTCCCATGGAGGCTGAATAGAACTTATTACAGCCTCAACAGCACCTGAAGAGACAAATTCCAATGTCCAGCTCTCTTCGAGGCCCGCAATCTCGTCCAAAAAATTTAAAGTTAACCAAGTGTCACAATGTTCCTAAAATTATTACATTATAAATCAGTAAATATAAAATAAATGTACAATGGATAATATAGAAAGAGATAGTGCACAAACGACTCAATCGCAAAACATTTTAAATTTGGTATAACTTAATGAGTCGATTTCCCCAAACTTAATAGTTTTTATTCTTTTATTTTGTGTATTGTACTTAAAACAAAACTACATAAAGCGCAACTATTTAAAAGCATTATCTCTTTCTAATTATAAGAAGTTACAACTGACAGACATTATCGAAAATTACTGACTATTCCAATCAAATTGCTTATAGCTTGTTCTCTAGTGACTAAAGGCACTTGATCGCTATCTGGTATAAGCCATTGAACATTGTCCTTTAGTATCACCAGCGCTGCACCTGTCAATATCAATCCAGATAATTTCAGCTTGATAGCGATATTTTGATATTTCAAAATTGCGGAGGAAAATATTGCTAGTAATCGTACGATGTCCCCTGTCTGATAATTGGCAGTATTAGTTAGTATGTTGTGCATTAAAATGCTGTAACGCTCTGGAATAGAGAATTCCACTTCGCAGCTTGCAGGTAACTGCAAATCTATCATCAGAAAAATATCATAAATAGAAGGAAAATGAATTATCACATCATATATATATATATACATATATATATTTGATGTAATTATATATATATATACACAGAGAGTGCTCCCGGGTTAAACCGCCAAATTAAAAATAATGAATTTAGGACCTGAAAATAAACAAAAATTTTCCTCTGGACGTATACTCGCAAACGTTTCATTCAAGAGATATTTACTTTTAAAGTTACAGAACTGTAAGAATGAATAATATCGAAATAAGGTCTGTCTATCCTCTTTATTACTTTACAATAATCAAAATTTAACGTTAATAAAAAATGTAAAAAAAATTTAATATTAAAGATTAATAAAAATACTGATTTATCCGCTATCTTCTGTTCGAAAATCGCACAGCGTATTCACTATTCACGGTGAGCAGCGTTAGTACTTCCGTCACAAAACCCATATAAATATACCATATCGGCATATTCACTATTAGAATACGTACGAGATATGATAAAATTATTCTACAAAAGCAATTAACGGACTAATAGCTACGAACTACGAGCTACAACTACGAGTTACAACTACGAGCTTTGCAAACAAAAGTCTATCAATGACCTTTGAGCTTCAAAGCAAAAACATGACATATTTCAGTTATTCATTCCTACAGTACTGTATAACTTCAGAAGTAAATATTTCTTGAACGAAGTTCAACGGGTTTACGAGCATACCAGAGGAAAATCATTGTTTGTTTTTAAGTCATAAATTCATATTTTAAGTTTAGCTGTTTAACCCGGGAACACCCTGTATATAACGCATGTTTTAAACCACCCATACCATCCTTTTATTTTCGCAGGATAACATTTAATCGAAAGTGTTCAGATAACAGTTGTAAGATTTAAAAAGATCTATTTACTGATTTTATTAGTTAGATGATCGCCAAGGTCAGGTCAAGGTCATGACAATTTTTCAAAAGGAAATCCTCATTTTTTAATGCATGTTCTTATAGCTTATTTCAAAAGCTTTTCAAAACACTATAACAAAATATTTTTCTATTGAGTATTTTTTGAGTTATAAGGCTTAAAGTTATAATACTGTTATGGTATCAGCATTACTTATAATGTCCAACTGATGATTAAAAATTTTCAAATGCCTTTCAAAAACGAAGCCACTTAAGATTAAACTGATGGAACCAGTAAAGAGATCTTTTTAAATTCTACAACTTTTTTATCTGTGTGTGTGTGTGTGTGTGTGTGTGTGAACTCTTATTCAATTGGACGTTATCTTGCGAAAATAAAAGAGTGGTCTGAAACACCCGGTATAAATATATTTAAAGTCTTAGACTAGGTCCACAACCTCGCTTTAAGAGACCCTAAGCTGTAAAGCCATAAGAAATTAACCAATCATAATTGAATGTGAGAAAAATAATCTACTGTGATTGGTCAATTTCTTACGGCTTAGAACCTCTTAAAGCGAGGTTGTGGACCCAGCCTTACAATCATTTATTGTAAAATTAAATCTCACTTATTTATTAATTAAAGCACACTTTACCTGTGATATAAAATAAAAAATTTGACGTTCTTTGGAAATCTTGCAGAATGCAAAGCAGAGTGATAACGAGATGCTCTTCGCCGGCTTTTCCAGACTGTTGTAACTCAATTAAGACACCTTGCTTAAATGGCAGCGGTACAATGGATCTCAATCTGTCCGTTGTCCAACTGATTTCCTTGTGAAGCCAACGCTGTGGATCTTCCCTGTTACAAATTCCTTTTTTCATCTTTTACTAAATTTTATTATAATTTAAGATTAACAAGTTTTCTCGCAAATTTATACATATGTATAACAGCAGAATAGATAAAACTAAATTCTACTGTTAATTTCAAATTAATTATAGTTGAATAGAATTTAAGAATAAAGTTTTTATTAAAGAACACAATGAAAAATAACACTTTATTTTTCTTAAAAATTTTTATGATTTTGAACATTAAGATTTATGCCAAAATATGAACTTACCCTTCTGACCCGTCGATCCTAAGAACGTAAACCTTAGATGTAGATAATATTAAGCATCCAGAAAATGTTTCTTGCATAGAGTGCAACAAAATGTTTGCCTATAGATACAGGATGGGAGAAAGTGAAAAAATATATATCTATTCTATAATTCTATTTAATTCCACACAACTTGTCATATATAATTAATTAAATGAGATGATGAATTATATCTTAAGCTAGATACCTTAAGAAGAAATACGAGCTCTTCATTCTCATGTTCAAATACATGTAAAATAATATGCAGTTTGATTCTATGATCTACACTGCTAAAATCAGTATACGAATATTGTACGTTACTGCCAAAAAAGTTTGATGCTTCTTCACTTTTCAAGGTTTTGTTGCCATATTTGATGCTCTGTAACAAGCCTGAAAATAACATACAAAAAGAGATACAAACATTATAAAAATGTTAAGTATTAAATATCACAACGTAATATCTAATGAATATAACTGATGATAATGATTAACATAATTGATAAACATGATTGAAATAATGTCATTCAAAATAAAACTAATGCTTCAAGTAGAAGCAAAATGTTGCTCATTTTAATCACGCATTCAAACGCTTTTAAGGAACCTATTTTGTAACTTTTAACGACTCGAACGATATCGTTAAATTATCATTGTGCAGCTATATTGCGATATACAAAAACCTGCCAAACCAATAATAATGTATCGATAACGATATCGTTACAGTCGTTAAAAGTTACAAAATAGGCCCCTAAGTATCAAACAATGTATCATTCGTTCAATAGAAAAACATTTATTTTACAATAATGATAAGTATAGAAGGCTAAGAGCAATAGCTAAATTATATTTGCTAATCTTTAATAATTTTAACATAAATTAAAATAAGTACAACATATATTTCGAAACATAATTCGGTCATTTTCAATGTTGTTTGAATAACTACTTGAACGGTCACATTCTAAACGCAAAATGTTTTGTAAAATTACATGATTTAGATTATACATAATTTATTTTACCTCCCAACATCGATGTTAAGTTTGTCATAGGAGCAAATGCTATTTCTTTTTCACCATCACTACTATGAGATTTCGTATCAATGTTCGATTTAACCATTTTATTTTCATATGCCGTACATATACTGTCTGTTAACGAGCCTGTAAACAAAAATTAATTTTACATCATTATCTTATTCCATCAAAATAAAAATTAACACTAGTTGTAAAAGTTACATAACTGTATGTTGAAAATGGTATTAATTTTTATTTTAATGTGTGGAATAAAGTAATAGTGTAAAGTTAATTTCATACTCTCTATATATACAATTTATACATGTTATACAATTGTAACTCGTTAGAACAACTTGATTCTAAGCATTTATTATATGTATTGTATATTACAAATGATTCTTTCAATTTCCATAGAAAACAGATCTAAATACGTCAGCCATGATGAAATTAATATCATTATTAGTAATTACACTATTAATTGACTTATTTGTTAATTATTCGCAAAAAAAGGTACACTCAAGACAAAGAATACAAACCCGAAGAACTACTTTCTGTCAGGCCTGTCATGATCGGCATTACATTTGGTATTGTTATTAAAGAAGGAGCGATTACAGTACGCTTTTCCTCTGTTGAGCATTTTCGACTTGGTGTGACATTTGCCCTGCATCAATGAATATTGTGGTTGAAATATCAACATAAACAATACGACAAACAGATGATGAGATCAGGTTACGTTTTTGTTTCTGTTTCGATATAAAATTATATTAATTAAATAATTCTATCTAACTCGTTTCTTGATGCGCTTGTACTTGTATGCAGCTAACCCGCATACAAAATGTCAAGTATCATAAATTGTAAGTATCACTGTAAAAACTGTAATAATAAGTATTATCAACTACAAATAGCAGACTAACTTTAGAGTTTCATCCAAAACTTCTATACTGCTCTGGCTTGGATTACTGAGTATCTCTATGTCACTCTCGTATTTCTTCGTCCGGATGTTTGCAGACGGTGTCGACTCCCTTGACTCTTCTAAACTCGTCGCTGAACCTGATGACGATGATGAATATCAATTCAGAAAAAGAGAGATAAGTAACACATTTTGTTGTTATACATTCTGAAAATTGAGAAAGAGAAGAGAATGAACTGAAATTAAGAAATTTCATATAAATTAAACGTGTGCATTTCTTTTAAAAATGCATATCGCGCTTACAAAAATAAAAAATGAAAATAGGCGCTTTTATAGTATCGAAGAGAAAAGATTCGAGAAAATTACTAAAGAAGTCATTACTAACAAGATAAGATATAAATGACCATATTTTTTAATGTATTAAAAAAAAATTTTAACTTATTAACTGTCGAGAGTTTTCTTTCTTAATATTGAAATTCCGTTTTCAAATAAAAAAACAAAAAGAAAATGATTAAATACTATACGCACGCACGCACGCATACACTATGGCTAAATTGGTTGATGGGAAATATAAAGAGAAAAATGAGAAGAGGAGAAAAGAAAAAAGACAATAGGACAAAAGCAAGAGGAAGAAATAGGGAAATGCTGTAACATAAATTATTTTGGCTGAAGCTTACAGCAGACTTGAGCTTGGGTGCGAGAGTCGGAGTGCACCAGAGAAGTGGTGACGGATTTAGCTCCACCCTCCATTCCACCTGCACCGGTATTAGTATGTTACAGTTCCCATAAAAACATGGTAAAATGTACAAACGCACGCACACGCGCGTTGGTCAGTACATATATGCAATATATACATATTAACATCAACGATTAGATTGCATTCACTATTATTTACTCGATCAGTCGGCTAAGGATTTATTTTCTTTATAAGCTAAAGTTAAGTAATTATCAGGCCAATTTTAATACAATTGTTTTGCACAAACTATACATATATATAATTCCTAAGTCAAAGTAAAAACTATTATGAAATTTAGTGACGTATTTTTGCCACAGTTTTAACTTTCCAAACAAATTAAAAGTAATAATATTATTCATTAATATTCTTCCAATAATAATTCATAAATCTTCTCCTTCTAATTTTTAATAAATATGCCATATAAGGAAGACAGCCCTGATGATCTTGACATATGTTGTCCCTGAGTATCGGTGCGCATGGCTTAGCGCCGAGAAACTACCGTGTTTTCAGAACTTTTAATAAGTTTAGCCGTCGTTCGTTATTTATTAAAAACTTATTAACAAAAAGTTTTAAAAAATAATGTACCATTCCTGCTATAACAAAATTATAAATGTGAAATTTTGTTTTGTGTTGTAAAGCCTGTTCTATAATGCGCATTTTATTTCTTGTTTCTTGCTTTTTGCTATTTTTTACATCTTGTTCTTTTGCCTCTTATCTCGTTTCTCGTTATCTATCGCCCGAAATAAAAGTTAACGAACTTTGAAAAAAAAACAAGAAATACATGACAAGAAATATAATTATTGCCAAAATAAAATGGTTGTAAAATAAGGAAGAATGCAAGAGATAAAAAGTAAGAAACAGAAAACAAAAAGCACATTGTAGAATAGGCTTAAGTGTAGATGTAGATGCAGTGAGTCCACCTCTCATACGGGTGGAGGGGTTTCATATGTTGTCAAGGTTATAAGTTATAACCTTGACAATATATGTCAAAGTCAAAGTTATCACAGATGTCTTCCCTATTCCGCATATTTATATATCTAAAATAATATCATGATACAATATTGCAAAAAGAATTGCAATACAGTGTCAAAAATCTTGTACAGGTTGTGCACCTTTTTCTTATAAATCTGCTTTATATAAAGAATCTTACATGCTGACAGAATATAACAATATCATATCGAGGGACTTACCGATACTAGAGAATGACTCGGAATGCGCCAAGTTGAGTCTTGTCTGGTTGTCTGTCAGCTGACTCTTGGTAACTTGGTTATCTGCGTTAGATGATGTCTCTATTTCAATGACCAAGCTGCTGTCGCAAGTAGGACATTTGATTTTTGTACCTAAGAGAGAAAGAGAGAGAAAATCATCATTTCATGTCCAAAAACGCAATATCTCATCATAAAACAAACCTGTCATCGATTTAATAGCAAATGCTACATATAATTCCGGATCCTGTGAGAATTGTGTCGAACATTTCATGCATTTGAAAATCTTGAGCAGTATCGGCCGCATCTCAATTTGCTCGCTAATGACTGTTACAATTTTCTGAAAAAGTAATATCAAATCTTATTGGACCGTGAGAGTTTAAACTAAATACTGATGAAAACGGTCAAGTTGGATCTTGGATACTTCTAATATATAATTTCGTATGAATTTATGTACTACATATGTAGATTCTTAAATGCGCGCCGAAATTTTTTCAGACTTACAACGCAAATTCTAATAAACTACCGCAGTACTATCACGAGTTAAATTGACTAACAATCTAACAATTTTGGTACTTGTAGCATCTTGGATCTTAATAATATTGAATAAAATATTAAAATCTGTAATTAATTAATTTATATTGCGAAAAATATCTCGATCGGGAGTCAAACTCAACTCTGGCACTCCGTGAGAGCGTCCTGAGCTTTTAGACTACCGAGGCAATTGTATATGCAATTGTGTACCATTGTAGTCTAAAGGGGTTTAAAGGGTTAAAACGCTCACACGGAATGCCAGAGATCCAGACTCGACTCCCGACTGAAAAAATTTCGGCGCGCATTTATAAAAAAAAATGTAAACTTCAAAATCGTATTTAAATATTCCTCAGTACCTTTGCATCATCTAGCTGTGCAAAATATCGCCTGCTCTCTTTATCTTTCCTAGTAGTGTCAAAAATAATGTCAACTGTAGGTGGATCACTTCTACCTAAGACGCAAGACAATAAAGAATTTGTCGACCAACAAAATTTTATTTTTCCGGTAATTGTATCTCGTTCTTTAATGTCTCTGCAAATATTACATAAAAGTTTTATCTTTATTATAATAAATATAAAAGTTATATCTATTATTTATTCAATAATATACCTATTAAAAAATGTATATCAGATTGCATAACTATTTTGGATAATCTCCCATCTTTATTTTTTCTTATAAATAATTAAAAACGTTTGAATCTAAAGCAATTGCAATTGTGTTACAATTGTTTGCAGTGAAACAGTTACTTACTCGGAAGTTATTACCAAAAAGACACTCTCCATTTCATCCTCATTATTCTTTTTCTGAACAATATATAAATCTCCAATCTCTATGACAAAAATAGAATATCAACTTGTTGCGCGTGATATTGATAATATATTATTTAATACATTTTGCATAAATTTTACCTTCATTAGGATCGTATGAAATCATAGGAGCAGCATATGTTTTTGGAAGATCATCCAAGGTTTTATTTTGAGAAATTTCTTTATCATCTTCCGTGTATTCTGTGATTTCTTGCGATTCATTAGATGATTTTTCGTTATCCATTGCGTAAATCAGTGTATCGTGAAGAGAAGATGCTGTATTAATACTAGTCAAAGTCTGTATTTTAGATATTTGCGATTCTGGAGATTCTGAAGCAGATTGAAGACCCATAATGTGTTGGACAAAAGTTCCCGCGTGACTGCTCAACCAATTATTCTCGCCAAATTTTGCTCGTAGATCTAGGATACGTTTCTTTGTTTCCAAATAATCCTTTGATGATTCTAAAAAAATTAACAAATTAACATAGAATATTGCAAGAAAGATACATCACTTTATTACTACCAGTGTATTTTATAGTATTATTCCATATTTATTAAACATTACATATTTCTTCACTTTATATTATATGCGCGCGCGCGCACAGTGCGGAGCATTAATTCGCTAGGTCATAAGTAGTGGTTTGACATATCAACGCTGAGTCGGTAACGCTCAAAGAGCGCGCGCGCTTGAAATAAAGTCACTGACAAACTGAATGAATGAACTGAATAAATACTTGAATTTAATTCATGCATTTCTGCAGGAATATATAATTTTATGTGTGCAACAGGAAAAAAATGCAATAAATTTCCACAATTTATCAGTGATTCTTCTTATTTAAAGCACACGCGCGCTTTGAGCGTTACCGACTCAGCGTCAATAAGTCAAGCCACTACTATGACCCAGTGAATTATGCTCCACATTGTACATACATATGCTATTTATTAAAAAAAACTTTACCTAAATGAGAAGATGCCACCACATCGGGCAATTTCTTAAATTCTCCTCTTTCCTGATCAATTTCATCAATGACTGCTTCTTTAACATTTGGTCTTCTTTTACTCTTTATTAGGTTTTTTTCTAGATTCTCAGGTAATGATATTGCTCGATTTAATCTGTCTTGGTCGAATTCATATGTATCAGCATATATAGATATCGAGCTTGTTAGAGATGTAGATTGATTCGTAGGTATTGCAAAGATTTGATTTTCTGCGATTAACATTTTTTCCGCATTCGAGAGTGACAGATGATCTAAAACAAACTATAAGAATTTATTCAGATCTATGTCATATTAATGTATTATCGCTATTTCACACTAGACTATTTTCAGTATATTTTCAATATTAAGTGTGGATACCTTGCTATCTGACAAACTCGGATGTAAATATTTAATTGTCAGAATCCGATGTTTCGGATGATATGATAAAGGATTTCCTTCTAAGGTTAACCACAACAAAGTAGACATCTTTTGCAGCGATGAGAGAACCAAATGCTCCATTAAACAGTTAAATGACAAATCTAATTCTGTCAAACATTCTAAGCCTTCGAGACCTATTGTGCAAATTAATCTCTCATGATAGAATGAACAATAGATGACAATGATTGCTTAAACTATTAATCATGTAATCACATGCATTTACTAATAAATTTGAAAATTGTATTTAAATGTGTAGCGAATAACTTTAAACTATTTAGAAATTAAATGAAAAGAGCTACTATTGTAGAGTAATAACCAACCGTTTAAATTTTCAATATAATTGTTTTTCAACACCAACACTTGTAACGAATGTAATACTGTCTTATTGAATATAGGTATTTCTTCTAATTTATTGTAACCTAGATTTACATATCTCAAGTTTGATAAACAGGATAATTCTTTGGCATTAGTTATCATATTATGACTCAAATCCAATATCTGAAGCCAAGGTGCCAATTCTAATGATTTATCTAAGTATTTGAGAGCGTTATGAGGCAACACCAAGTGTCTCAAGGATGCCCATACAAAACCAACTCCAGCATCACCTCCACATTCAGCTGTAAATATAGAAATATAAGACAATAACTAATTTTAACATATATATATATATATATATATATGTTATAGTATAATTATTAATATATATATATATATTAATAATTATTGTATTTAGGTATAGAACATTATAGATAGTTTTTTTTTTTTACTGAACTTTTACACTAGTTCATCTTTTTTCCTTTTTTCTTCTCCTGGAGAGAAAAGATAAACTGGTGCAAAAGTTCAGCTAAAAAGAACAGGCCTTATAATTTGTATATTACATTAATAATTTCATAAAATTTTGTAGAATTTTTGCATATTTATTTGTTCAAAGCTATATTAATATTCATTTTTTGACATCCTCTATATATATTTGAACTATATATATATATACATATATATATAATTGAATTATCAAAATCTATAATGTTAGCTTTTAAAGACACTTATTATTTGTACAAATACAATAAGAAGATATATAGATAGGGTAACTATAAGCTAGATAGATATTAATGAATTACATCAATGTATTATTATTTTGTGATAATATATAAATATTACCTAATAATTGATAAATTGTAGATATTCCTTTTCTGCCAGTACACACAATACTTTCCAATTGACCTCTGATACTCTGTAGACCCTTCAATAATTCGACAGATACCTCTTTCAATTCCAAATACTTCAAATGTCTAAACTTAGAAATATCAATAGTAACTTTGATGTCAGATGAACAATGTATCACTTTCAGACCTACAGTCTTTTGTACAAAATCATGTAGAAACTTTACATCACGAAATATATCTATCTTAGAGCTGTTACACACGTGAAATGAAGAATTTAAATCTTCAGATTCTGATATAATTAGTGAAAATGCTTGATTGAGATTATACAGCAGTTTTGTTGACAAGGAGAGTTTGCTAGAAGCACTCAAAATTTTGTCACCGTTTTGACGAAGAAGTCTCACCAGCTCTATTATTTCTGGCGTATTAATTATGTCTTGCGAGTGGCTCATTATTGATACTTGTGTACTCATTCTACTATCGATTGATAGCTCTATACTGTGCTATCTAACAGACCAATTCAAGCTTTCCCAAAAAAGACGTTTCACCTTTCATGTGTAACTGAAATGGTAATATAATATGTGTCGTTAAAGTATTAGGAGATATTTATTCGTTTTAATGTTCCATTTACAAAAAATACAAAAAGTAAAAAAATTTAAGGTTAGCAAGATAGAAAAATAATGGGACTAATAAACTCTATTATATAGATAAATATTCAATTCAACTTGTTCGTTTTAGATTTGGATGAAAACGCAAAAATCATTCACTTTTCCCTTTTGCAGAACAAGAAAATGAAGCTCGATAAAGCTAAAGTTATTTCGCTCGGCACTGTGAAACAACCGTAGTTAAAAGTATAACAGATATTCTAACCTTGAAAAATACAATATTACTTTTAAAGGAAATAATCCCTCTATGAGATTAAAGGCATTAAAAGCACTATATACAAAAAAATTTTTAATAACTTTGATTACTTTTGCTACACAGTTCCAATTTAAATTTTTCAAACTTCGTTTTCCGTACAAAGAAATATTAAATAAGTTACATGATATAATGTGAGCAAATAAGATATTTATTAAAATTTTTAATAAAATAGAATCTGTTAATGTAGCACAAACCAATAACAATCGAAACATTTATATTACTTAATGCGCAAATAATATTATAGAATTTGTTAATGTAGCACAAACCAATAACAATCGAAACATTTATATTACTTAATGCGCAAATAATATTAAAGGTCAATTCGACAATGCAAGACAATGAATAACTATAGATAATAGGTCTGTTCTTTAATAGACCGACTTTTTAGGTCATGTGATTGGCTCCTAGAGTGCGTTCCGTTTCATGCCTGATATTTCTTGTTGCCCATCAAATGTTAAGGGAATCTTAAGCTTCCTGTATTACCGACTAAATCGTATAATTTTTGTATTGTAAATACTTTTTTTGTCATTCATATATTCGAAAATCCTTTTACAGAATTAAAGTATACGCATTAATACGTGCCTGTGAGGTAGAATCTATGCTGAAAACGATAAAAAAATTTCAAAAATGAGTTCTTCTTTACCATTTTTTAGTCCAATATGGCGCTCCAGAGCTGTCATCACGTCGTTGCACGTCGTAACAACATTTGTTTTATATAAAAGCTGCGCAATCTGTACTTAAGAAATAGTAGTCCACAGGCACGTAGTTTGCATGAAGAAACAGCGTGGAGTTCTTAAAATTAGATTTAGATGTCTAATTAAAACATAATTACGATACAAAAATCTACGTATATGTGTGGCGTACGTGAGTAATATATTGATGTAGTGATGTGTCAATGACACGTAATCGTCTGTGTGAATTGGTAAACACAACAAGGACATACTGATACACTGTGAGAAGGCACCCAATATCAAAGTTCACTAGTGAACTAACATAACAGCTATGTAACAGCTGTTACATATTCTAATATCAATTATCGATACATAATCATTATAATCATAACGACACCAACATAACAAACATTTTTCGATGTTTTCTGTACTACGATTTTATCGACAGGATGAGAAAATGGATGTAGCCACGTAATTTCCAAGCCGAAAATGATGTATTGTGGCGGTAGTGTACGAGTGATTTCGATAGTCGATGGTAATGGGAAGAAGACTAGCATAGGATCTCTCACTTCTCTCAGGTTTCTCCGGTTTCTCTTTGCTGATGCAAACCACAAACATATGTATGAGACACGTGTCCATATGATAAATTTTATGAAATGTGCGTGTCATTACACATACGCCTCTGTAAAACTGATTTTGTCGATTAAATCTCTTGGAGATTGAAGAGACTCGTGATGCGCAATGAATAAAATATATTTGCTACAATGATTATATTATTGTTTCGGCCACATACGTATAATCATCACGCTACAACAACACAAACAACACACGGTCTTGATAATCAAGACAATATTGTCCACGGAGTAAAACCTCGTACTTTGTTTTGTACAGTTTTGCACTAAAAATAAAGAGAATGTAAATGTACAGATTCGTGGACAACAGTTAAGAATGTGATCTTTGTTGTACCTTGGGAGAGATTTTGACAGTCATGTTAACGACAATAATCTACAAGAATTACGAACCATCTTGCTCCAAAACTACGTAAATTGATACGTTGTAATTATATGTAATGTTGCATGGAGCAAAACTTATGTCGGGAGGAATTCATCTGTCTTTGTATACTATATCGTATGGTCAATGCTATATGAAGATTCTTTACGATGCAAAGGTGGATGTTATGGCTTGTTATTTTGACGGTGCTTGCATTTGTCACAGGACAGCAAGTGGTAGATGTATGTAATGTCGTAATATCATTTTTTTTTGTTTAAAGTGTTTCTCTAGTGAAGGATTCTTTCTTTATAGTAGACAAATAAGGGAAACAAAAAAAAGGAAAAAGACAAATATAATGATCTTTTTAAAGTTAAAATTTTACTTTATATCTAAAAACATGTTATGTACATACATTATATTTTTTAAATCATGAGAGCACTAAGTTACACTCATTCTTACTATTAAAATTAAATTAACTCAAATAATATTTATATTATTAGAATTTTAATACCGAACTGGTAGCAGAACAAGATGATGCTCTCCTTGTATTTTCTACGCTTGGAGGGTTACTCGTGGGTGTTGATCAAAGATCTGGAAAAATACGATGGCAACAAGATGATGGTAACAATTAGTTACATGCTAGATTATACGAAGAAATTGAATTATCTTATTGTTTTGTGTATCATATATATGTATTAATGTTTTAGAACCCGTAGTCAAAGTGCCCAGTAATTTGTCAGGAACTAAAATGTATGTATTATATTATTACATTGTACATTAATATATCTATATAATAAATAATTATTGATATATATTAGAAATATATAAAATTTTGATTATTGATAATGTTTCATGGTATTTGTTAAATAATAAAATAAAGTGAAACATTTTGTATTTTTATTAAAATGTTTGTGATTTTTAGGCCTATATTTCTACCGGATCCCAGAGATGGTTCACTTTATCTCTTTGGCAGAGAATCTGAAGCATTGAAAAAGCTGCCATTTACCATTCCTCAACTAGTTGCCAGTAGTCCATGCAGAAGTAGTGATGGCATATTGTATACCGGTAGAAAAATTGACACGTGGTTTAGTATTGATCCAATGACTGGTGAAAGAGAACAGCTTTTAAGTTTTCATAAAGTGAAAGATACATGTCCTTTGGAAATGCAGAATACTATTTTTGTCGGTCGCACGGAATATAATATTATCATGGTCGATAGCAAGCACAAAGACAGAAAATGGAATGTAACATTCTATGATTATTCTGCTATGCAAATGGGACCTGATGTGATAGAGAATTACGGTACATTATCTATTTTTATAAGACGTGACGACATATTTTGGAAACTGCTAGATTGTTAGCTATAAAATATTTAATATGTATTATACTGTTTTATATGTATATTGATTGTGTGAGTGTGTGTATATGATATATGTATTGTATACAAGTTTATGGTACATTTTGTACATGCATGTATGTATACATATACATACATGAAAATACATACGCGCGCATGTGTATACTGAAAAAATTTGATTTGATTTCAGATTTAGTACATTTCACCACAAGTTCTACAGGTCGCGTAGTGACCTTGGATAGTTTAGGTAAGATTCTTTGGAAATTGGATTTGAAAAGTCCGGTGATAGCCATGTATACTGTAACCAAAGATGGATTATTGACAATTCCTTTCACAAGTATTGCCGATTCATTGTTGGAAAAGTTCGCGACAAAGCCAACTGACGTTCAATTGTTGTAAGTTAATCAATGTTTAAAAAGAAAATGATTTTTTGAGAGATAGTTCAACATAGAATATATTTGCAAATGTCACGTATAATAGTTAATAATTAAAATATCTTTTCTTTTTTAGTCCAACTTTGTACGTTGGACAGCATCAATATGGTCTCTATGCGTTACCATCGCTTGTTGACTTGGACACGACAACTATATCGAATAATGTAGGACACTTATTGCTGGAAGGGCCATTGGTGACATCGCATCTTCATATGGATAATAAAGTACCATTACCAGGGGATCATGTTTTAATTTCTAATATTGATATAGCCGATGATGGTTATCAAAGTGTTAAACGTACTGAAAATGTCATTACGTTAGGTAATATGTGCATTATATTGTATGCATATCATACATATATTGTTGCACATTTTACATCTTTTATAATGTGTATTTACTTAGGTCATTACAAAGTACCCGCGGAATACAAACCACAAAATCAGCTCCTCCAAATAACTGGACGATCTGATCCAATAATCTTGGAGACTTCGACGTCGAATGTTACTGGGACCAAGTTATCCGTTGCTATGCAATCGGATACGTCTAACGATACTGTACAATCGGAAAATAAGCAGAATTGGCAGATAATTATATCAAAAACGTACAGCGCGACCAAATTTTGGTTCAACCAACAAGAAAACATAGAAATGAAACTAATCATGAGTGTAATTATGTTGATAATTAGCACAATAGCTTGTATTGTAGTTTGGTTTATATATAAGCAATGTAAGGAGCAATTTCAGCAATTGTCACAGGTAAAATACTCTATTATAAGATTGAAGAATAACATTGAAGTGCAATATCTGTATATTATTAAAATTGAATTAAATTAATTATTAAGGGTTCACGTGAAAGCAGTCGTACATATTCTGGTAAATCAGGCAATTCGGTCGTTACGCTGGAAGAGATCGGTGATGGCTTAGTTAAAGTGGGAAAAATTACATTTGACACGGAACAAGTCCTTGGCAAAGGATGCGAAGGAACATTTGTATACAAGTATATAATATTTCTAATGCATAGTGTTTACATATAGATTGCTGTATATCTATATATATCAATAAATATATTTATCTATAAATATCAATTTTAAATTTTAGTTTCATCTATCTAAAAAAATACTTTTATATTTTCTTATTTCCTTGTTTAGAGGTGAATTTGATGGTCGTGCTGTAGCTGTGAAGCGATTATTACCAGATTGCTTTACGTTTGCTGATCGAGAAGTAGCGCTCTTAAGAGAATCGGACGCTCACGTAAATGTAGTCAGATACTTTTGTACTGAACAAGATCGTATGTTCAGATACATTGCCTTGGAGCTAGCAGAAGCAACTTTACAGGATTACGTGGCAGGCAGATACGATAGGGGAAAGATATCTGTAAAAAATATTTTGCATCAAGCCACATCTGGGTTAGCACATCTTCATTTCTTAGATATTGGTAAGTCTAATTAATTTTATTAATGATATAAACTTTATAATTCAGTTTATTCAATTTAAAACGATGGATTTCTGAATGCGTTTTTTTAAAACTGATTTCAAATTGACAAATTTATTTACAAAAAATAATGCGAAGGCTAGTATTTATAGTCAGTTCTTGTTTTAAGATCGTCTCAAATAATGTCTTAAGATACTAACACTCTGTTCTAGAGTCGGTATTTATAGTCAATTTTTATATTTAAAATTGTTTTAAGTATACAGCCTTAAGATGTTACAAACAAAAAGAAGATCGCGTGCGCATTAGTATCTTAAGATTTTTATTTTAAATTAGTTTTAAAATAATGGACTATAAATACCACCCATAATCTGTTCTTATTTCAAGACTAACTTAAATCTTAAGATGCTAATGCAGTCGTCTAATTAACTTATAACATTTTAAAATTATGCTTAAAACAGTCTTGTATATAAATTCTTATATATTATGAAGTCTACCAGTCTACGTCCAGTCTACGTCCATTCCTGCAGGCTGTATTTCGGCCCGGAATTGGCTTGTGACATCTTAAAATTGTACATAAGATGATCTTGAATATAGGATTCGACTATGCATATCGACCATAGAGCCGTATTAATATTTTAAAACATTATTTAAAACAGTCTTAAGATATAAGAACTATAAATACCAGCCGATAACTTAAAAGTCTCTATTAATAACAAATTCGTCTTTGATCTTATTTATTATTTTCTTTAGAAAGAGTTAATTTGTTTAAAAAATTTTTGTATATGTAGTTCATAGAGACATTAAACCTCATAATGTCTTGCTCTCTGTTCCTGGACCTCGCGGAGAGGTACGCGCCATGATATCAGATTTTGGATTGTGTAAAAAGCTCCAGCTCGGTCGCGTATCATTTTCACGGAGATCTGGTATCACTGGAACTGATGGCTGGATTGCGCCAGAGATGCTAAATGGAGAAAGGACGACATGTGCGGTCGACATTTTCTCGCTTGGTTGCGTTTTTTATTATGTTCTTTCCGATGGCAAGCATCCTTTCGGTGATCCATTACGAAGACAAGCTAATATTCTCTGTAAGCAACAGTTGAAGTAAAATTTCCAAGTATACATACTTTTCTTTGGCTCATTTATGTAATTTCTTATATTATTTCTTACGTAGTAACCGTTTGATGTATTCTATAGATCAATCCAAGAGAATGTATTAAGAAATATGTAGAGTATGATAATAATGCTACAGATCATTGAATATACGTTTAGTTATTTGTACAATTATCGTTGTGAAACTACATGAAATATCAATTATATTATAATATTTGCTTGTTACAAGTATATTGGTCTAGTCTATCTGTTTTGTATAACAGGTGACGAGAGCAATCTAACAGCGCTCCAGGAAATGTCTCCGAGTGACAGAGAATTAGCATTGTTGCTTATCAAGGCAATGATATGTAGTAATCCTGCTGACAGACCCCCAGCTTCAGCAATTTGTAATTATCCAATTTTCTGGAATTTAGCAGAGATTCTGGGTTTTTTTCAGGTAAAAAATAAAATTTAGTATTTTCAAAATGTATTTCTTACTTACATGTTTTCGAGAGAAAGAGAGGAAAGAAAATATATATAGTTTAAAATTCATTTTCAAGTTGTATATCTTATAAAAAAAAATAAAGATTTTTTCTATAACTAGTTTATAATAGATTATAACAAAAGTGAGAAATCATATGAATCTTTCCTTCATTTTGTCACTATTATAATTTGTGCGACAGGATATTAGCGATCGAGTAGAAAAAGATCAATCCGACAGCCCGGCTTTGATAGCGTTGGAAACTTATGGTGAGCGCGTAACGGGAAATGATTGGAGAATGTATATAGATTTCGAAGTTGCAACAGATTTGCGCAAATATAGGAGTTATCGAGGCGAGAGCGTAAGAGACTTACTCAGGGCTCTGCGGAACAAGGTTAGTGAGAATTAAGCAAGTATAGATACAGCAAGGTATAAACGTTCCGTGTTATCACGTATTCAATTATTCTCAGATTCGCGTAAAGGAGGCAGTGTCGCTGCGCCTGGCTTAGCACCGAGGCACTACCTGTCTCCAGATATTAATGTTAAAGGAGGAAATGATAAATTATTGCTTTTTGCTTTTTCACTTCCTCTCTTCAATATTTTAGTTTAAATTCACTGAAATTCTGATATATTATAATATATGCAGAATGACAATTAAGATGTTATAAAAACTATTATAATAGTTATTATTTACGAAAATAATATAATTCATATAATTTACGAAATTTACAAGAATTATTATTAGAAGAAAAACAAACATTGAATAGTTAGAAAGAATCTTGTAACAATATATTTACAATTACATTATTAGAAATATATTCAATAAGAGTATATCAAGATTTTTAAAATACGTGCGAAATAATTTAAATAAAGAAGAAGAATGAAAATCAGAAAGCAGAAGAATGTAATTAATGTGTTCTATTTAATTAATAGTGATTTAACGTGATACATCTTAATTGTCTCTCTTATCTTGCATATCGACTTTTTTTTCAGAAACATCACTACAGAGAACTGAGCTTGAAAGCTCAAGAAAGTCTCGGTGAGATTCCTAACAAATTTACAGAATATTGGTTGTCAAGATTTCCATGTTTATTGTGCCACGTGTGGTCCGCGATGCAGAGTTTTCGAGACGAGTCGAGTTTAAAACAGTACTATCATCCACACTATACTTTTGTGAGTAATTACGAGGGGCAACAATCGATCCAAATGGATCGAATTAATAACGCGCTATTGACATCAACCACGACAGGACAAACCAGCGTTAATTGGAGCCCTAATCGAACAAAATACCGTCAGAAAAGAAGGCCAGAAAAGAAGAAGCAGGAAGTATCACCATCATGGTTATTGCATTCACCGAATTGAATTATCTCAAAATTACTACCAGCTAAGCAAAGATGAAAAAAAGTGCGGCTGTACGCAGGTATTCGCGTACAATAATAAAATTTCTATTTAGTTGGAATCACAACATATATAGTTCCATGGTTTTGCAAACCAATACATGAAAAATTCCAGTTTTACTTTTAATCGAAGAAAAGAACTGAAAATCTCGTTCAAATCACAAAGATTTTTTATATAGTAGCGTACTTAGAACAACGTATGTCTTTTATACCAGTTTCAATCATTTTTTTATGAAATGTGTCGATATCTTTATTTTGGTATTTGTTATAAAATGTATATATAAAGATAATAGAGAGAGGGGAAAACGTCCGTCTTGTTCGTGAGATATTAAGTCATAAACATTCTTTTATTCTCATTGATTTGACGTAACCCGAGTTCAATATTTTCTTCACTGTTATACTGAAGAACAAGATAAACGTTAATATAGTACAGACTTATGTGGATAGATTATACAATGACATAGATTACATATGACACTAATGACAACATTGAAGGATGAAAATATGTATAGCCAAATTGCTCTTCGTACGTTAGACAGAAACGATATAGCCGAAACAAGAAAGGATGCATCTCCTTTTGAGAGCAAGAAAAACGACTTTTTTCTCCATCAATCGCACAATCGGACAAAGAAAAAAAATCTGATTTAAACTAATATCATTTTTTATTATCGTTGTCTTTGCGTTTTCAACGAGAGTGCGTAATAGTTATCTTTGTAAGTCTAGGCTAGTATTTTCATAGTCCATATTCTTATTTCAAGATTGTCTTAAGCATAAATATATATGACTAGATACAGTCTTTCCTAGACATCTTTAAGTAAGAGATTGGCCACCGTTAGTCATATTCAGCATGGTATCTAAGATAAAATGAGATAGATTTTGCATAAGGTAGAGACTGTGTTCCAATATACACTGTTAGAGTACTGAGGCCGATCGTATTCATATTCAATTCTTATATATTTAAGATTGTCTCGAATACAGTCTTAAATATATAAGATGTCATAAGCCAATCACAAAGTCGTATCCTAAATATCTTAAAACTTAAGACATTACATAAGATGGTCTTAAGAAAATACTTGACCATAAATATCTACTTGAAAATCTATAGTTTGCATTATATATATTATGATGTAAGAAAGATATAGGTGTAACATTGCATTTAATATGCATGGTAACATACTGTGATAATAGCCAATCAAATTTGGACTCAAATATATATTGAAATGTACTTTTCTATTGCACATCCACAGGAATGCTACACTTGTCTTATTACAATCGTTTTGTGACGTACACTATAAATGTTTATTTTTTTATTAGTACTAGTATTGTATGTCGGAACATGGCCAAAATACTGAGATATTCATTCTATCTTCTGTATCTATCTCATCTTATTCTATATTTTATTCTACCTTAAGCACTGTCTTGAATATGGCGGACTAAAAGTTATCTAAACAATCTCTTGAGTATCTCTCTACTTCTTCGCGATTAGGTGTTTAGAGGCTCCGCATAATCCAAGGAATAGGGAACAGGAAACAAAGAATATAGAACATGGAATCGATCTTGAAATGAGATAAAAATTACAAAAAATTCACTAGTTGTTGATCAATGAATTTATAAATATTTTAGTAAATTTGCTCGCTATTTTTATAATTTTCATCTCCGTTTCATGATACATAATCGAATCCCTGTTCTCTATTCTTTATTCCGTGTTTCTTTCATGCTGAGACTCTAAAGCCTAAGACAGAATTAAAAAGCACAGGAAATAGGAACAAAGAGTAAAACAAATTTCAAAACTATTAGGAATTAGATGTATTCTACACACGGTTTCTGAAATTAAAATCTATCAATATCTGTTTCTATTGCCTGCGTTTGTTAAATGTGTCTCTTATCATCTCCTACCTTGATACAGTATCTAGTTAATATGTATAAATAAATAGTTTTAAATAATGTTTTAAAATGATAATACGGCTCCGCGTAATTGGTTTATGATTGTTGATTTAAGACAGTCAAATATAAGAACGGACTATGAATACCAGTTACAGATTAATAAACTGCATCTTTTATATAGAATATTATTATAAAAGTTTTAAAAATAGGACTAATGCAATTTCGCGTGTTTCTAATTTTTTTTGGAACAATCCATTTGAAGAAAATGTTTATTTTGTGTCAGATTTAGAATTTTCTTTAATAATTAGTTCTTGGCTACGGTTTACTTAATGCTACAAATGCTCGTTGTTGAGCAAGATTAATTTCAATACTTGAAGATATGGTCATATAATCAGAGAAAAAGAACAAAGTGCTAAAAATGCTTTGAATCATCCTTTGATTGATCAATTAGAAATTTTTTCTAATTGATCAAATGCTTCAAAATATTTAGTGTTAAATGGATTGCACCTCTTGATGATATTGATTTTTTTTTCTGCAATTCTCTCAATAAAGTTCTCGCGACGAATCGATTTAAATATATTCTGCATAAAATCTTACAGCATGTAATTACCGATCATAGTCGGTAATATGGTGATAATGTCCGTTTATATTTTCGTAATTATATAACATATAATATACATATAATATACATATATATACATATATATATACATATATATATAATTACGAAAATATAAACGGATATTATTAAATTAAAATTGTAATAGAAATAATTATAATAATAAGTAACGAGTAAAATTATGTAAATAATAGCAGAATCACCATATTATCGATCAGACGGTATAAGTCGCTAAAATTAATGAATGGCTGTGTGCATAAATTTGTACATAGATGTATATAGACGTATATGGTAGACATATATATATATATAATATATATATTTTTTTTCTCTCTCCCCGTACGCACATTTACATTTACGAGCGCCCACATATGTGTTGTGCACATCTGCACATCACGTACTTTTTTTTTGGAGGAGAATGGTTTATTTGCATATTGTTGCAATTGCTCACTGCCAATCACAGCGACTTCTGCGTAGGCAGTTTCTTATATTTTTTCTAGCGCTGTGACTGGTTTGTGCACAATTGGCTCATGTGTAATTGATATATATCTTTTTTTTTTTTTGCAATTTAAATCTAGCTTGTGTGCAGATATGTGAGAGATATGTATGTTTTCATGTAAATAAGATATTTATCTTTGTGCATAATATTTGAAGTATGTCAGTTTTCTTTATTCTGAAATCGTCAAAATCAAATGTTTATCTTACAATTTTCTTTTAATATTAATCTTTAACATAATGACATAACATTGAATGGAAAAAAGCACTAAATATAAGACGCGCGCGGTATTCAAAGTCTGATCTTATATTTAAGATCATTTTAAGTATTATCACCAACGAGATAGTATTAAAGACCGATATCTTTACGGAAATTCGCATTTAAATTTAAGTAATTAAGAAAATAAAAATTGATAATATAATACTAATTTTATATATTAGTTTGAAAGACATATGTATATGTACGAGGGTGGTTCGAAAAGTTCTCGGCCTGACACAGAGATGGCACCGAGAGTATCAAATGGCTATGATTTTTCTTAAGTTTGATCTTTCAGAAGGCCTCTAAAAAAGTTTCAGACAAATGTGGTTAGTAGTAGTTAATAGTCTGTTGCGTCGAATAAATAAGTTTTGATTTCTCGAAAAATGGATGAAATCGAATATCGCGCAGTGATAAAATACTTTGTTTTGAAAGGTTTAACGGCAACGGGAATAAAAAAAGAGCTGGATTCCACTTTGAGAGACTCTTCACCATCGTATTCAACAGTGAAAAAATGGACTGCTGAATTCAAACGTGGTCGTTCATCCATAAATGATAATGAACGTTCGGGACCCCCAAAAACCGCTACGATCGAAAAAATCCATAATGCCGTGTTAAATGATCGACAAGTGAAAGTGCGTGAGCTTGCTGACATTGCAAACATCTCAATAGGTAGAGTTCATAACATCTTACACGAACATTTGCACATGAAAAAGCTTTCAGCGCGATGGGTGCCGCGTTCGCTAACGGTCGATCAAAAACGCATTCGAATGAACGTTTGTCAAGAGTGTTTGAACGTATTTAAACTCAATCCAACCAACTTTCTGCGACGATTCATCACTGTGGATGAAATATGGATTCACCACTACCCACCAGAGATGAAACAGTCCAAACAATGGGGGGTGAAAGCGGGTGGAAGTGCTCCAAAGAAGACGAAAACTGTCTCATCAGCCGGAAAGGTGATGGCGACTGTTTTTTAGGATTCATATGGGTGCTCATAGACTGTTTAGAAAAAGGCGAAACTATCAACGGAAAGTATTATGCAGGATTGCTGGAGCAATTGAACGATGCTATTAAGGCTAAACGTCCGCATTTGGCAAAGAAAAAGGTGCTTTTTTATCATGATAATACACCTGTTCACACTTCTGCAATTGCAGGCGCAAAACTTCATGAGTTGTGCTTCGAATTGCTGCCACACGCACCGTACTCACCAGATTTAGCCCCTAGTGATTTTTTCCTGTTCCCGAATCTGAAGAAATGGCTCGCAGGGAAAAGATTCACCTCAAATACGAAAATCATCGCTGAGACAAACGCTTATTTTGAAGGGTTAGACAACTTGTATTATACTGAAGGTCTAAAGAAGTTGGAATATTGTTGGTCTAAGTGTATTGACTTACAAGGGGACTATGTTGAAAAATTGTTTAGCGATTATCAATAGAGATGATAACCATAGGAAAAAACATTGTAATTTTGCAGCAATATATAAGATATAGCATTAAGAGTATGTATATTTATTTATAGAACATATAATAAAAAAATCATCAATTTATAATGTGTAATATATCATCCAAATATTTATGTAATAATCGCAAATTTATGTCATTCGTCGATAATATCAGGATTCTTCAATTATTTCTGGGCCGTCGGGGCGCTTTTTTTGTATGGATGAAAATTTTCCCAGGATAGACGGTCTTTAACAGTATCTCGTCGGTGATACTATCTCAAAATGCTGTACATATATGGATAATATAATGGCTGCGTTCAACAGACTCAACAGTTGAGTGAGCACTCGCTGTTATTTATGTATCTTTTTAGATTTAAAATCAGATTGGATGATCTAAAAAAATATACCAATCAGCGAGCTGAATGCAACCAAATATATCCAATTATGACAAGTGGACAAAAATAAAGGTATAAAAAAGCGTATATGTATAAAAAACGCAATTAACATATAGCGTTGTATTTAAAAACAAAATAATATATTATTTATCTGACTTTATTTTCTATTATTTGTCAGATTTATAATGAATGATTTTAATGGCTATAATCGTTAGCCTGAATAATTATCTAAATAGTATGTAGATAAATAAAAGTTATCTGAAAAGTTCATAACGAATTTAATAAAAACTTTAATAATAAACAATCACCTGTGAACAGTAGGATCGTCGAAGGTGTGATGGATTTATGTTTTAGACAGAGAGAAACTTGAAAACACCTGACAGCGGCCATGCCAAACTTTTTATTTAATTGATCGACGGTACCAACAAGAATGATCGTATCTGTACTTCCCTTTCTAAAAGCGTTTTAAAAGTGTCCGGAAGTATGTACGTTTCACACATTTGACATATATAATATACAATGGGTGCATTCAGTATTATTGTACTGACTACGTCATTACGAGCTTCGACCTGATTGCGTTCCATGTAACGCTCGCGATGCTCACGCGAGTATCATTTTCCCTTGTTTAACATTTGATAAACAACAAGGATAAAGTGATAACACGAGCGTTGTGAGCGTTGAACGGAACGCAGCCTAATTGCAACAGTTTTTGATAAATCACAATCCGCGCGAAATTTAATCAGCTATCTTAATTAACTAAATTGTATCTTTACTCTCTTTAAATTTTTTCGAATAACAACTTTCTAAACGAGTGAAAATACTGCAAATAAAACTACAATTCTAAACAAGAATGTTGATTTCTTCATATACTGTAATAAAAGGAGGTCCAGTGCGCACAGGTTATATTTTTTTTATATTTTTATATTTTTGTTATATTACCTTTAGTCTTTATAGTTAATGCCGTCGTCACTGTTTGACAATCAGTGTGAATTGGTGATCCTTACATACATTCAGAGACTACAACCGTTAACAAACTGTTAATTATTCGGTGAGCTTTCGTATCTGTTTGGTCTATATTTTTAGATCTAACGGAATATGCCAATCAGATGCAAGTGCTTACTGAATGTTCAGTATGCGAATGTAGTACTGAATGCATCTATTAATAGTGTAAATAAAATTTATTGCACGAACGATTAATCGTTCTCGATCTAACTATAATTTCAAAATTTTTTTTGTCCAGAAAGTTAAATTTGAGATTTGTCTCATTTTAAGTACATTGCTGCGCTAGAAAAGTTTAGAGTTCCTATAAAGGAATCTGAATATTGCTCATAAAAATTCCGACAAAATTGCCCACAGCAGTATTGAGGAGATACGAAATAAATATTTTCAATAGAGATCATAACCAATCGATTGATATCGATCAAGACAGAGGAACGGACCTTTCATTTTTTAAAATAATTTTTAATCTGAATACGTTTTATTATAATTGTAATATATATCATTTTTGGTACGTTAAAATTCAAGAAATTCAAATTATATTCATATATATAATAATTAAACCGAATAATTAAAAATTTATTAATGTATAATTGTAAGAAATAATTAAACATATAACTAAACAGATTGGTATTAATTATAAAATAAATAGCAGAAATAATTGAATAATTAAATGAGACATATGAAATAATCTATTCTCTCACTAAAATTGTCCGAAGGATTTCTTAAGGATCTTCAATAAGCTCGTTTAGTCGGCGTCTCTCCTTCTCTGTTAAAGGGTCTGGCACGATTAACATCTTCGGCGACATGCCAATGCTGAAGACGCGATCGATCCTCACACCATCGAGAGCAAACATCTGAACCATAGCGAAATGCGCGATCTCACGATTCAACTGCCGAAATGACTGTCGTTTAATCCTTTGTACGCGTTGCCTGCATACCACGTGACTTAAAAATACAATTAATTATGTAATTAATTGTGAACTATAGTATATCATAAACAATTTAAAATTATACAAGTTTTATAAAAAGCTAGTGACCTTTAAAGTCTCGGTGTGAACTTTTTCAGAACGTCTCATTTAATCTCTGCATTGCTCGCGTGGTTTTTTTTAACTTGCGTGAAGTGTTTCTGATACTTTAACATTTTATCTCAATTTTCATTGTTCTCTCTCTTTGTTGATTTACAAGTAAATAAATATTGATAATATTCTATACCCTTTAAATGAAAATATATAAAATGCAAACATTTTTTTTTTAATTGTGAAACATTTTACGTTAAATATAATAAGTAATATTAATACACGTTTAGCAAATTTAAAAAGCGGAGATGTCCTGGACATTTCATACGAGTAATGAAGAGTTAAGAATTAATGCCTTATAACAGATACAATAATCTTTGATATGAAAAAATTTATTTTCTTTTATTTTTGTCTAATTAAATTGATTGAATTAATAAATTGAGTTAATTGATTGAGAATGAATTCTTACTAAGGCAAGATTTTTAAGCCGGTATAGCTGGGATGAATTGAAACATCGCTTCGATATAATTCCGGAAATTGCTTCATATGCTTCGTGCGATACTTGCGAAACACAGGTTTCTCTTCCGTCTCTTTTGAAGAATCCTTCAGCTTCTGAGAACCTCCGGAAATTCTCAAGTTCTCATCCTCCAACAATGAGTCTTTTTTATTCATTTTCAAAATTTGACGTTAACTTTCTGCTACGTTTTAGAATAATTTATAATATCGATTTTAGTTCTATTGCGTGAATAAAAAATATTTTCAAGCACATTTTAGTTTAAAAAATTTTTCCAAATTAATTTGGTTTTTGCATTATTTTATACGTCATTAAACTTATTTAATGGTTTAATAAACACAATGTTTCTTATAATGCCATATGTTTTTCTTTACACTTTCTTCACTCGTAGAAAACTATAGAATCACAAGCTTTTATGAAATCTCAACGGAAATAACGATTTTCGAGGCCGCATGCAGAATTTAGCAGATTTTGTCGTCACGGACGACGAACTCAACGAACGATTCGACGAAAATTGGCTGATTCGTAACGAAGTGAGTGCCTGTACCTCGTACGGATATCGATTTGGTTTCCAAGTGAATCAATAGATTCGGCTTATTCTTATTCCAAGTTGCCGACGATGCGCTCACGGTGCACTGAACTCTTCCAGAACAGTAAAGACGAGAGCAACTCGTAAAATTTCACAAACCAATGCTAGAAAATAATCTCCCATAAATGCCATTATCGATCGCTAAATCTGATGATCGAGAAGTCATATTTTTACGATTAAAGTTTAAAAAAAGAAGATAGAAATTCGATCAATAATAAAAAATGGATATTATAATTTTAAGAATTTAAAATTATATCATTAAAAAGTGTATCATACACATAGATATGATTTATTGTTCTATCAATTTCGAGGTAAAATTAAAAAAAAAAAAACAAAGTGAATTTAAACGAATTTAATAATTGAAGATTAATTTGACATATCAATATATAATTTAAACAAGAAAGATCGATAAACGTGAGAAAATGTATAGTTTCAGAAATAGTCTGATGAAAAGCGTATCTTTTATCAGTTAAGATCTTTGCATTCTCAATGGTCCTTCTAGTGAATGCTCTTCGTGTCTTGCGCCAATTTTATCGGGAGGATTGCATGCGATGAGGGCAGCATTGTGGTCTCTATAGTGCATACGTATGAGGCATGCGTTAATTAAATTTATCTCGTATTTTCCACGCAGGCTGCTTGATTGCGTGATGCTACCGTCTTTCTCAATCGTAGGTGTTTAATGTGTTCGTTCACATTGTTGAAACTTTGCCCTTCCGCCTCCGCATTTATTGATTTTTGTGTGTATATGTATAACAGCTATAGTTAAATCATATTGATACAGTCCTTGGCATTACGTATTAATTGAATTAATCAAAATTGAAGTAGTTAGATAATACTAGAATAAAATTGCAAAGTAATTTTTTGCTCTTCATTCAAGACAATGTCTTATCTAGTTTAAAATAAGATACTTTTTAAAAGAACGTTTATTATGAATAATTAACTTCCTTTATAAATTAAATTTCTTAATTAAACCTTTAAACATTTAAAGAGAGTTTTTATTTTTTTTTATTGTGTAATTTATATTATTTCGAAAATATAAAAATACGCAAGAGAAGAATTAAATGATTAATTTGTCGTTTTATTTAGAGAAAAATTAGAAGACTATATCTTAAAAATTAAAAATAAATTGCACTTAAATTTTATTGACAATTATGACATTAATTATTTTGAAGAAGTCGAGATCTTTTAAGTTTGCAAACTTTAACTCGACAGTCGTTTCTTAAGAACGAATAGATTGGTCGTTCCAACGGAAATTCTCGAGTGCTCAACGGTCATGCTCGGATTTATTGATATTTGCTCCAAAAGCAAAGGGGGAGCTCGCCGTCACGCCCGCGAGCTCAACAGTCTTCAAGTATACAGCTGATCGTGAGACGAAGCTGAAACAACCGCGTCGTAGTTTCCGGTCTCTTTTCCCGAAATTCCTGATCGCCATGAGCGAGTGACAGCGAGTGTCGGACGATCACAAGAATCATCCGCGAGTGTCACTATCTATACGGCCTCCAAGTTAATCGGAATAACTGTCGGAATGTCGCCAAGATAGCGAGACAAAGCTTTTTCTCTCTGGAGAACCGGACGGTCCATTTAGATACCGCGTCCCGCTTCCCTTCTTTTTGTTCCGCTTGCGCCACGGAAGATCGAAAGGTTCCCGAGTTTGTGAACATCCAAAGATTTACTTACATTATTCATGACTCCAAATTTGAATTATCTGAAATACCTCTCTGGCGATTAAAAACAGATTTTACGACGAATTTAATTAAATACTTTAGATTAAATATATTTTTCTAAAGGAATTTAAACACACCAAACTCTTT
This sequence comes from Cyphomyrmex costatus, assembly GCF_001594065.2. Lineage (NCBI taxonomy): Eukaryota > Metazoa > Arthropoda > Insecta > Hymenoptera > Formicidae > Cyphomyrmex > Cyphomyrmex costatus. The sequence continues at coordinate 1,072,374 of NW_017275847.1, forward strand.
CTAATAATCTAAAAACTATAGCTCACTCTAACTTTCAAGTAATTTGACTGTCAAATTTAGAAAATTTTGAATTATACTCTACGTATAAAATTGATATCTAACATTTAACGGATAAGTTTTACATAAAACTTTAATTTTCTGAATGAATATCGGAAATTGTAAATATCTGAGAAGATCTAAAAACCTGCATCACACACGCACACGATTCCATTAAGTTACCAATTATCTGTTTAAGAATTTTGAAGGATTTTGATGCGATTTATAAAATTTTTGTCAAATTTCTCAGTGGAAAAATGTTAAATAATTTGAGTTTCTTACACATCCAGTAATAAATTATAAAGCTTCATAACCACTGGTCAATGTTGGTGAAAATCGAAGTATCGACTCGCAAGAACGATAGATTGAAAGCTCCTGTCTTCGTCGGGACGCTCAATAACCACGAGAGAGTCTTACAATGGCCAACGAAAGAGTATCAGATCGTTACAGGTTGGCAATAAATTCCGACATGTTTAAATTTATGGATCTATAAATATTGCTCAATGCCTCGAATTTTCAATCGCATTGAAAGCTGCAAATATTCGAAGATGTAGAGATCTAAGAATTCCCCATTTATCGTTTTTTTAAATTTTGTATAAGTGAAACTATATATATTATATATACATCATCTTTAATCTGAGAATTGTTATATTTTTATACCCTAATTTTTATATCCTAATAAAAGGTGTGAATGTTTGTAAAATAAATATGTTATTGTTTTCTCTTTTTTTGGTCATATTATTATCTTTTTTTTTTAATAACTATTTTCTTTAAGGTCATTTAAATATGCAATTTTATTAAAAACTTGCAATAAAGGCGTTATATTAATTTAAAATCTTCATTTTTTTTAAATTACTGTAATAATAAAGTTACTTAACGTGCTTATTCTATTTAATACTTCTTTATTTCTCTGTACTTATCTCTTTTTCAGAAAATTGTGAATAATATCATCTATAATCATAATAATATTCTTAAGTGCCAGTAAATCAGAAAACAATCAATAATGTGCAATTTATTAATAATATAATTATGATTTTAATTAAAGTGTAAAATATCCTAGATGATTATTTATTATATACGAAAGAAAAATCAGATTAATTCCTAAAAAAATCTTCTTCTATTCATTTTTTTTATTAAAGCGCGTTTTGCTCTTTCCAAGAACATCGTTACCAGTTCCGGGTCATTCTGAAGTAAATTTATGCTCAATGACGCTCCAACTGGGCAAAGACATCAGCAAGACCAGTATGCCAGTCATCTTTAACGAGCCCCTCTCTTTCTTGCAACGCGTCGCGGAATATATGGAATATGCCGTATTGCTGAAGCAGGCATCCCAGCAAGAATCGCCAATTTTAAGACTTCAGGTGCGCAAGGAATTGCCTTTAAATCTAATCGGGATACTAAATCAATAATCTGGCACTATTAATAAAACGAAATTAATGATTACGCAGTACGTCGCAGCTTTCGCTGTGAGTGCCCTCGCTTCGAACTGGGAGCGCTTTGGAAAACCTTTCAATCCAATTTTGGGCGAGACATATGAGTTGCAACGCGAAGATTTCCGGTAATTAATTTTTTACAGTTCGTATTTATAATTCGTTAATTTAATTTCTAATTAAAATTGATTTGTTTAATATTATATTGTACTGCCAATTTGCCATCTCTTGCGCATACTTGAAAGTCATTTCTTCTTTGAATCTTCTTCAGGATAATATGCGAGCAGGTTTCGCATCATCCACCAGTATCCGCGTTCTACGCTGACAGCGAGGATTTCATCTTTCATGGCAGCATCCATCCTAAATTAAAATTTTGGGGTAAATCATTGGAGGTACACCCGAAAGGGATTGTTACGGTTGAATTGCCCAAGTAAGTTCACAATAATAATTATAAACTAATTTATGTACTCTAATTTATATTTACTTTAATTAATGTTAATAATTATAATTGCCTCTCCTATTTTATTCAAATGACCTTCCCTGAATGTTAAGAGAACTTTATCAGGAACTTTGAACTCTTTTAAAAGATACTCGATGTGTTAACGGGTTGTGCTTGTATAGATGGAAGGAGTCCTACACTTGGCAAAACGTCAATTGCATCCTTCACAATGTCTTGGTAGGCCAATTGTGGATGGAGCAGTCAGGCCCTTTAGAGGTCAGACAGCATGGCGGGGATAATTTAAAAGCTAAGCTGTGTTTTGTTAAAAGTACCTTGAACGGCAAAGACGTCCATCGCGTCGAGGGATTCATAACGAATCAAGAGTAAGTTTTAATTAAATTAATTATCTCAACAAGGTAAAGAATGGAGCATAAAAGGAGAAGTTTCATTTATATAATAAGTTTATATATATTTTTAACTTTAAATTAGAATAAAGCAAAATAGTTTACTAGCATATTATTAGCAGTTTATTATTGTTTCTTATTATTCTTTTAGGAAAAGAAAATTACTTTTCCTTTACGGCCAATGGACCGATATTTTACGATCGTGCGAGCCCTCGTTGTACGAAGAAACGTTGGAGAAGATCAAATTAGAGGCCAAAAGCCCACAAGGTAGTCCAGGACACAAGAAAGTTTTGGCAAAGCTCCATAGTCTCAAGGTTGGAGCTTTCAAGCCTTTACATCAGGTATAAAACAATTTAATTAAATTTTATTCAGGGACTTTAATTCATTGAGAAATTAAATATTAATAAATGTTCTTTATTTAATTTTAAAACAGATAAAAATTGTTTTGGATATATTATACATATATTATTTTAATTTTAATTAATTCAATTAATACATAATTAAGGAATTATTAAATATAATTTACCATAGTCGTTACATAAAACAATTTTTACGCATTAATCAATCAGTTTTTCCAAAATAATTCTTTTGTGTATTCATTACTGACAAGACGATATTTTTCTAATATACAGGATGCGATAGAAGAGCCCTTTGGCAGTACAGTCGTTGACGACATTCCGATTGTGGACGAGATTCCAGGATCTGTCACACTGTGGGAAGCTACACCAAGGCCCAGCAATAGTTCGGATGTAAGTTAAAATGACATTTAACAAATTAGTCAAACACTCTTGAATTAATTGTTTATAATAAATTATTTTATTATATTGTAATATAATTTTTCTTAAATTATTCTTTATTTTTACAACAAATTTCTGTCTACCAATTTAATAAAATAATTTACTTCAAGATGTACCAATTTATTTGATGCATATTTTGCAGTATTACCAGTTTACGACGTTTGCAATGTCACTGAACGAACTGGAACCTGATATGGAAGAAATTTTATGTCCGACTGACTCTAGATTGAGACCAGATATTCGCAAGCTAGAGAATGGCGATCAGGATGGGGCTGCATCTGAGAAAGCTAGATTGGAGGAAAAACAGAGAAATTGTCGCAAAGCACGCAAGCAGAAGAAAGGAAACGAATATGCTCCCAGGTATAATTAAGCATTTTATTTTATTTTATTTTAGCATGTTTAAAAAAACAAAAGCTCAATTCAAAAATTTAAAAAATTAAAATTTTAAACGATCCTGCAATTTGAATAACTTAAAATTGAAATAGAGGAATAAATAATCTTTTCTAGTACACTTAATTATTAAGTATTTAATTAGCTATATAAAAAGGTAAATTGATTTAAATAAAATTTTATATTTTATATTATGATATTTAATGTATTTTACAATTTTGAACTGGAAATTGTAAGAATTTACACACACAAGTATTACTCGATATACATATAGCAAGATTCGCTTTAACCGAATATATATATATATATCATATATATGGCCCTCTTCATTTATTTGTAAAAACTAAATGTGTAGGTGGTTCCAATCTGGTATAAGTCCTTACACTGGCCAAGAAGATTGGATATATCTAGGCGGATATTGGGACCGTAATTACACCGATGTCGAGGATATCTTTTAATGAAGACGGAGGTCGTTAGCTTCCATTAATCAGACTGACGCTCATCCATGAAGATCAGTAATTGGGCGTCGTTAGTGAAAAATTACAAATAAATTGCCTAAAAGGACAGGTGCGTAGATCGATAATAGACGCCATTAGAAATCGATGTCTTTATGTAAAGTAATTAAAAGCAGATCTTGCGCGTACGAGATTCTTCGAGCGCAAAATTGGAAGTGGGAACTTCGTCTCACGTTCTTCGACGTGGGAAGAAAGCGAATAGAAGATACAAGCGAATATCATTCGGAAACCAATCTTTGAAAATCAGGATTTACGGTTTTCGAACATTCGATTATATCATTGGTTCGCGCTTCCTGTCTCCGACACTATTTTTATAAGAGCCGTGTTGGATCGGAAAGGCGATTCTTTCATAGTATCCCTGCTTGAAGAAGCCAGTATAAGAGACGACAGAAACTGATTTGAAATTTATATAGAATGCATCCTCCTTCCTAAGTTTGGAACAATATCATAATTCAGGAGCACTCTATGTAATTTCAATACAGACTGTCGTTTCAGTCTAGGTTTCTCAGTTAAATTATTAAATATTTATCCACACATTTTACGCTTTTCTATCTGTCAATTTAACCAAATTACGTTTCGATGTTACGAGAATCGGACTTATTTCTATCCAAGAAAAAAAATATTCTTGTATATTTATATAAAAAATATACGTAATAGAAAAATGTAGAAGAAATCTTGTATCTTATCAATTGAGAATGCAATCTGAAATTTAGGTCGACGAATGGATCATTTTTTCACAATGAAAATAAAATAGTGAATGAGAAAGAACTTATTTGAAGATATTTAAAGATATATCATACATATACATACATACAAAATTCTGATAGTGTGAATATCAAAACTATGATTGTATCGATTTTCTTTTATGTGATTCTATCGAACTCTTTAAGCAGGAACATCGTAGATTTTCATGTAAATATACAGCGATTGTATAATACATTGTACTAAAGTGAAACGGACCGAACGATTTTGCGCGACAGCTTCAAATAATATTATTTCTCGTAAAAACTTTATGCGTTATTTTCGATTTCCAATCTGGAAAAAATCGCCGAACTTCAGCCATTGCAAGACGCTATGTTGGAAAGAAACGGAATTTCAAGTTTCGTACAATGAGAAAAATATCTGGTTGAAAATAGAAGAATCAGAAGTATATTAATCAGAATTATTTCAACTGGAATTCTACTAGATTTAAAAAAATTCTGAGAGAGAGATTCGTCCAGTCGAAATTAAAATTCAACCAGACATTTTACTCGGTACAACTTTTGCTGCCAAGGATTCTAAGAATTCTAAGGAAATGTCACACGTAAAGATATTGAAAACATTGCAAGTCAAAAGGTGTAAAGGATCCAGTATGTGTATATATTTGCGGAGTAAACTACGTTGTTGCTTCCATAAGGTAGACGTATCTTTTGCGCGAGATAGATGCTTCCTAGTGCAAACTTTCAGACAAATACGTTACGTGTCGTGTGTGCGTTGACACTGCTTAATTTAGAAAGGATGACAATAATTTGAGGTTCTCGAAGAGCCGAATGTGTTTTACACCGTAAAAACATCTGAATTCTAAACCATGCTATAAAATAAGCCAGAAATGATTTTTATTGTAATCAATTGAGAGACATATTTTGAAAAAGGAAATGAAAAATAGTAAATTAGGAAGAAAAAGGACAAAGCTTCTCTTGCTGTTACGAGATTTTATGATTTTTTTTAGTTACAGCATTTATTAAATTTTGGGGATTTTTAGGATTTAGTATAGTTTGGAATTCAGGTCCTCGAATTATAATCCCACCAGTCAAGTTGATTGTAGCATGTGCTACTCCAGCCCAACGAGTTCATCATTTGCAGATGATAACTTTCGGTTGAATCGCGCGCAGCCTTCAAGTATACGAACTCGTCACTTTAATTGTGAATGAGTTTACGATATAAATATATATATACATATAGTATATGAATGCACACATATCTGAGACACTTATAGAATTTCTATGCTTCCATAAGAGAACGGAGATGCGAACGGTTTATACGTTGATGACAAGATCACATACTCTGCGGTCACCCGAATCCTCTCTGACGACCTTATTATCGCTAAAAATCGCGCACATAGTTTGTAGGAACTCATTGTGTTTTTGCGTTGCATAGACCATGCCAATGTGTAACTGTACATAGACAAAATAGTCATATTAGAAATAAATGTTGTTAAAAAAGAGCTCTTACTGCCACGTATCTGTTCCACAGCTTTAAAAGTTCGCCAAACCGATTTTTTCACATAGAAATTAATTTATTAATTACAGAAAGAAACAAAAAAAAGGAAGCCAAAAATTTTTTAAGCACTAGCTAATATATAATTGTAAATTAAAATTTTTATAGAGCAGAATTAATATCTCATTTAAATTTCTTTGATATTTTAAATTTAAATTATTAAAAAATAATAAATTGTAATCATTAAATTTAATAATATGTATTGTACATATAAAATCTTTGATTTGTATATAAATTTTATATTTTTATATTCTTTATCTAATAATAAGATACAAATTTTAGTGTCACATTTATAATGCTGCATTTATTAACTGTTATTATCATCTCTTCAGGTCGAGCTATCAAGGTTTTCACGTAGAAATTAATAATTTGCTAATTAAAACAAATTAAAAAAGAAAAAACTATTTTAATCATCATTATTTATATAACTACATATTTTAAATTTTGTACAATAGAATTAATTATTTACATTTCTTTCATATTTTAAATTAATATATAAAAAGTATTTACGTATGTTATTTACATAAAATCTTTGATTTATGTAAATTCTATGTTTACATTCTGAATCTAACACAATAAAGATATTAATTTAGTTTTATCTTAGTTACCTTTATTAACTAATATCAAATTTCTCCGCGCCGAACGATACGTGGTTTTACCGGTCGCCGCTACGCGCTGCCACTGGCAGACGCGTTTCCAATATGGCCGTCGGCACTCAGCCAGTTCACCGTCAGAACGGAACCGATCGATCTTTTCACGGTGTCGAAGAACGTATGTTACTTTTCGCTTTCTGGGGAACCGATTTGTGACTCTGAGACACGCTGATCTTTTTCGTACAGTTGACGAAAGTCGTCATTCTCCTCCATCTGCGCGCCACAAGACCATCGAGATGAGCAACGTACCAACAGGTGAGATCATCAACTTTGTCACCCACTCATCATCGAGGAATTATTTGTGATGCTGTTTTATGATTAAAACGAAACACGTCGTTAGTTTCGGTTCGAGAATTTGCTGGCAAAAGTTAGTTCAAGGATGGCAGTAACCAAAATTCGGCCGACCGAATTCTAACCTACGATTATAAGTCACCCGCTATCTTACTTGACGTTTCCAGCAACGACGACCTTGTGAACTCTCGCCTATGCTTCTGTATGCGTGTTTACGGATGTGCGACCGGCGACTCGTCACAAATTCCTGACGAGTCGGTATTTGTATTTTTTTTTCTGCTACACTCTCATTAACGTTTCGTATTTAAAGCAAAATTTTTATCGTAAAATAGATAACGAAGCTATTTCAATAGATAATAATGAATTTTTTCCCGAACTTTTTGGTGAAATACGGTATATAGATACAAGCAATCTTTACGTTTAATGCACGTTTAAAAAACATCACGTTGATACGTTTTTATGATGTATAAATGTCTTGTGTAAAAATAATTTTAAACTAATAAAAAAGTGTTAAACAGACATTTTTATAAAATTTTTTTATAAAACGTTTCTTTTAACGTTTATTAAATAATGTTAAATATCAAATTTTAAACGGATATTTTTATAGTTTAAATGGTTAAAATCAATTTTTAATGTTCAATTTCAACGTATTCTGCTGCTTGGAATGAAACCAATACCTTCTAACAAATAAAATAAAATATTACTAATGGTGATATTGTCATGACAAAAATTTTGCATGATGGTTTTTATGAAATCTGTACGTAAATAGGGAGAAAAGAATGTGTAGGAAGCAATTGACACGAATATTATAACTTGTAGATAACTGTAATGCGGGTGCAGCTGCACTGACGAAGGTCAACTCTTTATACACTTTGTTCTTTATTTACTTCACTGAGAATTGTACTCAATCTATGGTTTTTGACAATATTCTTAATTAAGTTTGTACGAAATCTTATACATTGCAAAAGCAGGTTTTCTAAACTTCAACTGAAAAATATGCATATTGTTTGAAAGGGAAGGATATTGAGGAACATATCAGATACAGTCTCTTTAAAAAATAACTGAAATTGAAAATGTATACTTTTCGTATGTAAATGAAAATTACATATACATATGAAATAGTTCAATAAAGTCTATATTTATATATATTTAACAATACAATTTTATGGTTTAAAATTTTTTTCATTTTATTCTAATTATTTAAAAAAGTTTACTTATTGAAATAATTTTTAATTTAAGTTTTAAATCGTGCGCGTTGTCAAATATTACTTTCAAATACTATATAGAAAAGAATTTTTTTATAATCTTTTCATTATGTTAAACAATACTTGCAACACATTTTTAAAGATGAAGCTGAATAAATAAAAATAAGTAAATAGTAGGTGTAATATTAAGAAGCTAGTTAAAGCTTTTAATAAGCTTAAAATAATAAAAAATAAGATAAATACACTAAAAAGGAAGTTTAATAAAACTTACTAAAAGAGAGAACATTCTCTATCAAATGTTTGTTAAATTGATTGTAAAATGTCTAATCAATCTCTCAAGAGTCTTACATTTATTTCTATATGAATTTAATATTTGAGTTAAATGTGATTTAGACTTTTAGCCATTCTTAGTGATAAATATATCATTAATTGTAAGTTAGTATAGACGAGAATCTACTGTCGAGTCAGATCGATAAACCGGTTTACCGAAAGCTTCCGTGAAGTTCCAAGAACTTTTATTATACGTCTTCGCCATGCTTCCGCGCTTTCATTATCGATTGCAAAAACAAACGGAACACTTCGCCAAGAAGGTCGATGAACCAATCAAACCGCTGGATCGGACCTAGTTTATTGTCTCTCTTTCTCTTCACGACTATCTTTAGCCTACTTTTTCTGTTTTATCCCTGCCGTAGTAACTTAAATAGAACCAACGGAAACGCACGCAGCAAAAGGATTAAATCGCGAATGCTAGAAGTATCGAGACAATTTTAAGACACCCTGTAGAAAACAGATTGGGCGTAATTATTAGCAACAATTAGCGAGAACTTCTTAATTATCGTGTTAGGTTTCAAACAAATCTTGCTCAGTACAGTTGCACACAAATATATCGTAGAGAAACTAAAATCGAACACAATACTAATAAATTACTGCGTATTATATCAATTTAAACTGTTATTAATTTTAATTATTAAACGCAAGTATTATTAGCATTAATAATAAATTTACATTGCTATGTTAAGTTGCATTCTTAATAAAATATTTGATGGTTTTCAAATTAAAATAAAAATACAAAAAATTTTTCAAATATTTTGAAAGCATAAGAGAAAAAATCATGAAATTTTGTTTGGAAATCTCTCAAGGAAAAATTTATGGATAGGGTGAGAAATTTATGACAACTCTGTTTTTGTGATTGTGAATTTTTAATCCATAGAATCACATATCAAGTTTTATTCTCGATGGAGAACCAAGGTTACTCCTGTCCGTTCCCTCCTTTCCTTTCCTCTTCTTCTCCCTCTCTTCCTGCCCCTTCCTTTCATCCATTCTTGTTACCTATAAGGTAGAGCGAGAGCACCGTTTCGATTTCTCTTAAACGTGGAGTCGTGGTGGCGTCTTTACAATCGGCATCATCGTTGTCGTTCTCAAGACACAACTGTTAGTCGTGTGTATACTGTACACACGTTAGTGCACGTGGTCGTGTTTCGTGAAACATGCACGTATTACACAGTCGTTAAATCATGCATCGCGATGTAGACTTGGAAATCGATTCCGTTGGAAGGAAAATTGATTGCGCAAACTTAAGTTGCTACTTTTGAATTCTGTGTGATTTACATGTGATAGATATTTTTGCTGGTTTCTAGTGAAATGTGATTATATGTAAGAAATTCATTGTGATAAATACCGAATCTCTCAATTTCTGAAACATTTCTCTACAATTTTTAATTCTCAATTATATAATTAAAATGTTTAACTCTAGTTTGTGTTTACTTTCTGATCAATATGTGTAATATGCGAATGACTTTGCAGTATATTTTGAAGTGAATTTTTTAAGCGAGAAAAAAAGATCAAGATATGAATTGAGTTGCTGATGAATAAAAATTAAAAGAAGCTATGTAGAGCAAAATATGATAGTATTAAACTTATAAATGCTTTAAATAATCGGTGATATTTTTTATTCAAAAAGTTTATCTGTCTTTCGATCTGTCTTTTGAATCTTCTTTCTGAACAATATTTTGGAGCAGTTGTTTTTAATTAGATCCTTAGATCCATTAATTATTACTTTTATTCTGAAGCATTCAATCAACAAGCCTTCTGATTCATATTCTTAAGTTAAAATTTTGGTGAAAAAAACTCCTCTCTTAAAAAGACTACAAAGATCAGTAGATATCAAGATTAGAAAATAAGTATTCTATTTTAAATCTTATCTTCTTCTATACAATCTTTTATGAAGCATGTTATATATTCTTCTTGAACAAGATTCTGGAATCGAATTTTGGGATAAGTTTTTATATCTCTCCTAGAGAAAAATCATGAAAAATAATATGGAGAACCCTGAACAATCTGTAAGTTCGAAAATTACCCAATTGCGCGGGAAAGTTTGTCAAGAACACAATGAAGAAAATTGCCCAAGCGAGAATGAACGCGAGTTTGAATCACTGGAATACGAGGAAGATGCATATTATTCAAAGTTGACAACGACACCGAGCTTTGACGACATTGACGAACTGGGCGACGAGGTGGACGAGTTGGTGGTTCATTGCTGGCGTGACTCTAACGGTGAGATAGACGAGATTGTTGTGGACGATGGCAACCTGTCTGTTGAGACGGAGTTTCTGCGGGAAGAGTCACATGACGGTGGTAAGAAAAAGAAGAAGCGAACGATCCGTGTGATCTTCCAGGACTTCTCTAAATCCTATCTCGCCAAGATTAGCAATAGCCAGAACTACAAGAAGTTCCTCGAGCTAATAAAAGGTGCTGAAGAAGGAAGAGAGAAATCGTTTCCTTATTTTTATACTTGTAATTTACAATAAAGAAAAATTAGTTACACGGACTTTGCTGAATTTTTGGTAGAAATCAAGGCGATTGTAAAATTATTTCTTTCGCGGATAATTTGATTAAATATCTTAAAAGTATTAATGAAGTTGATTTAGTATTTGTGTGTGAAAAGTCGAATAATTAAAAATAAAAGAACTTTACATTAGATGTAAGAAACAAAAATAAAAAAGGGGGGGGATATTATTTTTTTAAATTAAAATTACTGAAATTTATTCAAATTATTTAACAATAATATTAAGTCTTAAAAAATCAATTGATATCAAGATATTAAAAAAATTTTATTTTATAAGTGCTAGAGATATTTAATTTCTATCATAATAATTATGTACTTTCACGTGAGAAATTTTGCGGTTACGTTTAGCAACTTCTCATCTATTTATTTCTTTTTAACGTGTGAAAATATACGAAAAAGGATCATGAAGTCACTATCGAGTACAGCGATGTGGAAACATACTTTTAATTTTTCTAGGACGATGTTTCGCTCTGCTGAAACTGCAGAACTCCACGCATTCCTTCGCAATCAGCGAAACAATCGAAATCGTTCACTAGAAGTTTGCTTGCAATCACTTCCTAAGAATAATTGTTAAATCATATAGTTGATCACATTTCTATTTTTATGTTCATATTTTGTGCAGATAAAAACGCAATAGTTAGACAAATTTTTTCTTTGAATTGTAAACCAAAACTAGATAAGGTAAAATATTTTTCTAATGTTATTTAATTATATGTAATATATTTAATTTTAATTTTTTATTTCAATTTGTAATCTTGAGCCTTATTTTTATTTTTAATTTAATTTTGATTTTAATGTAATATTTATTACATTAATTTTATATCGGGCGTTTCTTAAATAACGCCCACTAATCATATAATGCTATTCTTGTTAAAACAAAATGAGTCGAAAAGACCTCTATCATTTTACAATTTTCGTAATATTTTTTTTATTACCCGATAAGCAAAATATCTGAAATTGACGCGTAAGACAACTTTAAGATATCTTTTAAGAGTTTTTTTTAGAAACATCTTCATCAGTATTTCATAAAAAACACTAAAAGATAATCTTAAAATTGTTTTATGCATCGATTTTATTCATTTATTCGGTAATTTTTAGAATCCCATTTTTAATATCCCATTATTACGAAAATTGCACAAGAGAATTTTTTGACTCGGTTTTTTTTATCAGAAATAACACTATATAATTAATGGATGTTATTGAAGAAATATCCAGTATATAGAAAATTGTTATAGTTTAGATAATGTGTATATATATATATATAAACATTATCTTTTGTGTGTATGTGATATAATAATCTATATTAAATTGCAACTTAAGCTTGCGAGAAAAGTAATCCTCCGTGCAGTCAGCATGACTCTCATGATACCGTATATCTCACAATTAATTTTCTTCCTTTCCTTTTGTTCCAGGAGAAGACGCCTCGCTCCACTCGGCTGGCTCTCTGTCGCCATCATCGGATACCATGGCGAACGAGCTTCAAGGACTCTCCTTAGAAGAGCAAGAACAGCAAAGGGAAGAATGGAGCGCTCAATTAGCAAAGGTAGTTTTTGGAGACTCGGAAAATGCGAAGATAAAAAATAACTAAAATCAATTTCAGGTTGAAGAAGAAATCCAGACTCTGAGACACGTTCTCGCCAACAAGATTAAAGTTTCGCAGGATTTGAAGAGGAAGCTTGGCATTAGTGTCTGGAAGGAGCTCACCGACGATGTCAATCAGGGACTCAAGAACGTTAAGGAAAGCCATGTGTATGTATTCTGCTGTTAATTTGCTTTCTTTGCATGCTCTTTAGTCTGTGTACATGTATTCTGTACATATACATATACTCTATACATACTCTATATGTACTCTATGCATTCTGCCAATAAAACGATCTTCGAGATATGCACGAACAGATTTCTAAATCTCTTATTTCTTTACTGAGCTTATTCTTTATTTCTCGTTTTCATTTCTACGAAGTGACATCTGTGATCACTCTTTTTATATTGATACTCCACTCTACTCTTTAGATACACGTAGAAGCATTGATTTTTTTTTTACTTTTGGTTGGGTTCTCATTCAGTTATCAGAACGTCGGCAAGACATTCGGTCATTTAACCAGGACAATCTCCGCGAACAGTTTGTAAGTACGCATAAAGTGTCTCATTTTCCCCTCTTCTCGTGATCCACGTTTCATAACGGTATTATTCCTCAGTATATTAAAATTTATATGCGGAGTGACTCTACAATATCTAGAATAAACTTTAGCATATTCATCTTTAAAACAAATTAACAAATATAGAATTTGGTAAATTTGCTTTGGAAACAACCTGTATTTGTTGGTATTTTAATTTTTATAATTTTAATCGTCGACGCTACTGCACTTGCTTGAAACAGAAACAAAATTTAACAAAAAATACAGCAAACACCGCTTTAGCACTTTATTTAATATCTAAGAGTTTTGTATCGATTTTAAAAATTCATACAATTTTCGTAAAAAATAATCTATCTTGAGGATCAGATTTTTACTGTTTTAATTTTCTGTCGTTTCAGATATCAAAAGACAGAATCTGTACTCAAGTCCACAGCTGAGAAAACGACGAGTATTCTAGGTGGTTTTGGTAGCGGCATTACCATGAAACTGGGCCAAATGCGTAATTCCGACAGTTTCCGGTCGCTGGAAGAAAGAGTTGGATCTGCCTGCGAGAATATAAAGGTAATTAAAATTAAATCGGATTACTAAATATCTACTTATATTAACTTTCAAATAAACTATTTTATAACTTGTTAGATTTTAAACGCGTGCGTCAAATTTCCTATTTTTTATGTCACAAATGAACACAAATCGAACGAATTAAATAAGATATCTTAAATTTTATTATATGTTGAATTTGTCAAGGATTTGAATTTTTTCCTTCTTTTCCCAGACGAAAGTCGTGCCTTCAAGGTCCGGCTCAACGCAGAGTTTTGACGAGGCACTCCGAGAGTCCGAGGCAATGAGACGCGCGTCCGCGGCTCCATCAGCTACCAGTCCGACCATTCCTGAGGATAAAATGCTCTCTTAGAGCTCGAAATCCGCGCGTTTTCTCCGCGCTTTAAAAAGTTCTGATACCGCGCTATATTATTACTGCGTTCGTCTATTGCAATCGCTTTAGCGGGCCAAATGGTGTACTCGTGCACGTTGGATTCGATTTGAGTCATTCGATACTTCGCTCAATTGAGATTTTGGCCACGAGCACGATCGTCCAAGAGTACTATCCTATTCTCTATTCAATAAAAAAATATATATTTTTCTTGCACGCCATTTCCACGCCTTTTCCCTCGCAGGATCGCCTTTCTTCAGGCCGCTATTAAAACATCCTCTACGCAAAATATCTCCCACGCGATTTTTATATTTGATACTAAAGAACGACTACTCAAGACGATCTGTATTTTCCAAACAATAAAATGTCTTTTGGAATTTTTTTTGTTGTGATGTGTAAGTATACAATGAAATGTGCTTATTCATATGTGCTGCGAGAGAAACTTAATTTTGCATTAGAAAATTGGTAATAAAAAGAAATTTATATATATATATACGACACGGTTCTGCTGTAATTTTCATCATGTTATACAGTTGTTAATAGTTTTTTTCTTTTAGTATTAGAGAATAATTATATATAATTACATATATTAAATCAATTTAAATTTACACCGATAAATGCTCTTATTTCTGCAAATATTTGTAATTTTTGATATTCGGAGTTTCATTGTATATTATCGGTATCCTGAACTAACCTGATAGAGCTGCCAAAAGCAAATCAATGATTTATAAGGAATGACCCGTCCACTGACAATATTTTACACGGTATATTGAACTTTTCACTTACTATGCAAATCTAATGCGAGTTATTCGAAATATTCCATCTGTCAAAAGGCAATCTACTCAGAATCTTGAGAAACACATCACTAGTTTTATTTTTTCTATTATATATCTAATAGTACAGAAAATTGTATCAAAGTAACAGAAAGATTAATTATTATATAAAGAATCATATGAACAAAGCTTGTTATTGAATAATGAAATTACATTGCGATAATGTAAATAAAAAATGGTTTTCCATGTATTGTGAATGATTTTATCGGTAATTACGCAGAATGAGTCACCGAAAGCAGAGTAAACATCTTTAAAATGAGAATTCTTTTTCATTGGAGATGTTTAATTATTCTTCTTTCTACTTATTCTATATATAAAATTGAGAGAAAATTCTCCGCGATTCTCGATATATTTCACAAATGGATACTCTCTTTTTAAATACGCAGATAATCTAAAAGGATTCGTAAATAAACGAAATTAAGAAATATTTTGTATTCTAGTTTTACGGATAGATTATCGACGAGACATGGTACATGTGTGTGTTCTTGTTAACATTAATACGCAATAATAATTTACACGCAAATTTGCGGAAATCTCGTACAATAGTAATTGATCATTACTAATGACAATTGGCCGTGATTCGTCGATAATAACTATTGCATAACTCCTTGTTCATATTGATAAATAAATTATTTTACGAAATGCTAAAAGCCAATATCTTACCTATCGTGCACCAGAAAACTTTCTTAAAATGATCTAAACGAATTTTAAAATATCACAATAATTAAGTTTTGAATCATAATTTCATTGCACAGAGTTTAATACTTGTTAACATTACAAGTTACATTGAAAAAAACATTAAATTTTAATAAATATTTGAATATTTTTAAATAAATATTTACTCTAAATATTATACATTTGATATAAACCTGTGTAAACATATATTTGATGCAAGAACTATTAATTTAATTTATCATTTATTAAGTAAATATTTATTTATTGTAAGAGTAAATGTTTACAATTTAAAAAATATAGATCCAATAATTTTGTTTTCGTGTAAATATTTTTAACCAAATTTACGATAATTTATTTTTCAATTATATTTCTCATTCCGATATATTCAAAAATTGTTTGCAATGTTGCGCAACGTGCTTGAATTTCCGATATAATTATTTTGATAATCCAATAAAATCAATAGGCTTGTTCTTTTTGCCTGCACCAGTTCAGACAGTGCAGGCAAAAAGAACATGCCTATTTTCAGATTTGGATATAGCTTTAGATATTTCAGAAAGATCATTCTTTTCTCACTATAATTTCAAATTTAAATTCTAAATTAGATTGGTCATTTTATTGAGGATTTCGATATTTGGAAAATCATTTCTCCTGTGGCCAACTTCATTTAGTCGCGGCATGCCGGATCGTGGTTAATCGCGATTCTAATCGCTTCGCATTTCTCGCGATCGTTAAGTCCTGGTCCGTGATGCTAGAACTCTTTTATTATAATTAAAATCACTCTGTAATAGTTGATTCTATGAGAAATTCATTATCTTGATCGTTTGTCGTGTCAAAATCTTCAAATTTTACGTTAAACAGTCGCCGAAAATGGTTTGTTGTGATAATTCGAATCTCCCGCCGTTAGATGGCGCCAGCGGTCCGCCATTTCGCGGAATGGCGATTGGCGGTTGTTGCGTTTTCTCGCGTTTTCACGATCGTCGAAAGTGATTAGTGAACTTTACAAATTAGTGTTCGCCGTTCAGGAGTACTCGGAAGTGTAAAATTGGATTATTAATTAATCAATGTACACGACATGTAACATCCATTTCTTCAAGCTGTATTCTGAGAAGAATATCAGAGAGAGTAATGAACAATCCATTCCAAGAGAGCACAAACTGGCACAAACCAGTTCCCAAAACCTCGGTGACGATGTAGTTGATGCAGTTCGGTGAGTCAACTTGGTTATTATTATGCAAATTATTGATATAACTGTTTATTGCTCGAGGCACATAATGGTGAAATTGCATCCTCCAGTTTGATTTTTTATCTATCGACTTAAATCACTGAAATTATACAGTGAAATACTGCAAAAGATCTCTCGAAATTCTCAAGGATATCTGACGAATTCTGCCGAATTTTCTCAGAATTTTTATAAATATTTATAAATATATCAGAATTTTGGAATAATTTATAACTTTTTGGAAAATTTCATTTTTTTTGTACAAATTGATACATTTTTTAAGAGTACCGAGAAAGTTTATATCTTTTCTAGAATTCTTTATAATATACCCTACGTATATGAATTCTGAAATGTTAAGATTTCTTGTTTTGTAATTTCTGATGAAATCTAATTATAAAATCTGAAAAAATACAAGGTATGTTTTCAAAAACTGTAGAATGACAAATCTTAGAATGTTTCAGAATTCATATATGTATATGATAAATTCTAAGAAAAGATGTAAACTTTCTCAGTATTTTTCTGAAATGTTCCAATTCGTATAAAAATTCTAAGAAAAATTTTATTAAAAGAATTTCTTGTTAAATTAAAATTTATGTATCATTTAATGGTTCAATTTCTCAGATTGTTTTATTGGAGCACTTTTTAGGAATGCCAGAATAGTTTACATTTTTCCTTAGAGAATTCTTTATATATGTAAATTCCGAAATATTCTAAGATTTTTTAGTCTTTGATGAAATATATATATGATTGTAAAATCTGAAAAAGTTTAAGGTATTTTTTCAGAAATTATAGAATGAGAAATTTTAGAATATTTTAGAATTTACAATATGATAAATTCTAAAAAAAGATGTAGGCTCTCAGTATTTTTGATGTATTCTAATTTGTATAAAAATTTTGAGAAAAATTTTCATTAATGCCTTATTTCTTAATAATAAACCGAAATTTATATACAATATTTTATCTAGCCACTGTTTATTTAATTTATTTAATTTACTTGTTTGTTTACGCGAAAATTTATTAGATAAGAAAAACTTTATTAAAAAAGATTTTGTCTTTTCTCATTGGTGATTGCTCTAAAAATTTAATCAAGTATTTGCCAATGTAAATTCAATGATGAAACATCAAGTGCTTTATAAAAATATTAATATTCTTTTTTTTTATTATTATTCAAGAAACAAAAGCAAGAAACTAAAGACATTTTGAATACAATCGATTAGACATCCAGGTGTCTCTTGTTTTTTTTTTTTTTTTTTTTTATAAAAAAGCATATAAACCTTTATTAAAACTAAGTACAAAAATAATAGGTACATTTCTTCGTCTTTGCGTCTAAATCTCTAAATTGCTATACCGGCTGGTCCGCCATTCAAAACTATTTCAACCATTGTACACTCGTGAGCAACAGCGAAGAGTATCCTGCTGAAGGACGATACAGGGTGTCTTTCCTCCTCATGTAGGATGTTTTAGAATTTTTTCGCCATTTCTCTAAGACATTAAAAGATAAACTAACAAGAATAGAGAGCGATTATATACCAAAGTTGGGTCGACACAATTAAATTCATAATTAATCCATAAGTTAAAAAAACGAGAACGATCCGTGCCTCGAATCGCCTGCAATTCCACGCGATTATACACAATGTCCCATAATCATTATCGGCGCCACTTTTCATTCCTTCTACTCTCCGGCGAGTTCGGAGAGTTTTTGCGACGAAAGTTTTATTAAATGTCATTTTCTTTAATATCTATATAACTTAAAAATATTCTCTCGCGTCGACATGATAAGTTAGACGAAGGTTTCGTTCACTGTACACATATTGCACTCAGCAATTTACTCTCGATATAAATCGTGTAGATCGTCCCGTAGATCACTCGATGATTGCTGGAATTATTAGAAGAGAAACTTGAACAATCATGTTATTGCTAAACTATAAAACACAACGGGTGGAACCTTATATGAAGTATCAAAACGAGCCTTATCTGTGGGTATTTAAAAAAGAAATTGAGGAAGGAAAGAACGATACAACTGTGAAAAGATATCGACATAACGCACGTGTGGGTACGTTGTTAATGTATACATATACATATATATATAAAACCATTTATATTTGCATATCTTTACGTATAGAGAGAGAGAGAGAAACATGTATTATATTTATATATATATCTATATATATATTACGACTTCGCGTTAACAACATAAAATGTAATTATTCACATAACACAAAATAATCCGCGCGCGCGAGATATAATAAAATATCATAACGATCTGTTTTTGTACTGGGTAGGCCGACGCGTATACAGGATGTTTCCGTATTACCGAAAATTATCTCAACGATAGATTTTTCGAATTTAAAGCTGATTTTAAGCCAGCATGTTCACGTGGGATTTTCATGAGGGCATTAAAATTAATGAAGCATATTGTTTAAAAACATCTTTCTGTGTTATTAATCACATATTTTATGTTAAAGATTCGATATACAATTTTCGTATAAAAGTTTTAAAAAGTAAATATCATTCATTTAAATACCAAAGGCATTATTTATATATATTTAAATTTTATTTAATTTAAATTTATAATATTTTAATTAAAATTAGAGATTAAATTATTATAGAACAAAAATAGATTTCAAATGTACTTCCAAAAATTTGTCGTTGAAATATTTCTCATTAGCATGTGATCACCCTATATATATTATATAATATATTTCATTAACTTCTTCGGAGTGCATAGATTTGCATTTTTCGCGCGCTTTTATAGCTAAATGAAACTCTTCGCCTCTAAATTTGATTCACGATTGAGACGAAAATCAAACAACCACATTTTAGCTAAGTACGCGCGTTTACCTCTCTTTATCGGAAATTAATCTATATTTTTTTCGTCGCGCAGCCTTCGACCGCTTTGTGAGTATTCTTGCATCGCATTAAAAAAAGTGGGGGGGGGGGAAGGACGCCTTCTACATTTACATTCTCGTTACCATGGTAACCTCGGGATTCGGATTCATATCCTTAACGGGTTGTACAGCCGCCACGTTATTCCTAGGATTAGCTTTTTTTACGTACGTACATGCTAGGCAAAGTATAGGCTGAGAAGAAAGTAACATTAAATTAAAAAATGGGTCTCCAACGTAGAGAAAGATCTCGGTGATCTCGAATAAAGAGAAACCGAGGATCCGTAGACTCTGATGAGTATTCTCCTCTTATGTGATGCGATCGACGAAGCGGCTATTTCGACACATTGTCAGGAAATTAATACCATAACGATATTACGCCTAAAATAATAGAAAGAAATTTTTTTATGTGTGGAGTATATTTGTTTTTGAATGATTTAAAATTATCGTCAGTTTTATGGTGAATTTTTTAAACAATTTTTTTAAAAATGTATAAGAAAATTTATGAAGGAGAGGAAAAATATACATCGCTAATAAAAAAGAAAATTATTTGGAATAATTTTAAGAATTATTGTTACTTTTCCTAGAAAAAAATTTCTTTTTGTGAAATAGAAAAGCTAAATTTTTTGTCGTATTGAGATATAATTTTGGATCTTTATTATCTTCTAAAATCAGAATTAAAAAAATGGTAAGATTGCCACCTACGATTGTTCGCGATTTTTTCTATCTATAACTCGTTTTCTTTTGCATTTGCGTCACGCGATTCGTTCATGGCGACCTTTGCGTTGCTCTTTCCGCGCAATCTTCCATCTATGGAGATCATTGTTGTAAGACGGGGTGTGCCACACCTCCGTCTTACCTTCAGAAGGTTAACAAGCTTTATGTGCACAACTCTTCGATAGTTAGCTAACCTAGGCTAACAATAAAACCTATTGTGTCATTAAGATTCAATAACGAAAAAATTCCAATTATTAAGCATAATCCAAACATATTTAATAAAAAAAAATGATAAAAGCGTAACACCAATAAAAATTTTTAAAAATAAAAGAAATATGTATAGATACAACAGTATTTTATATTTATAAATTTAATGATTTATAAACTCTCTCGCGATTTCAAAGATTCAAGAATATAAAATTCCCGAGAGTCGAGAGATCTCTCATTTCGAGATCTTTTGGACTCATTAACCCTCAAAGACGCGCTTATAAGTCATTGCAACGATGCCGCTTTCCTTTCGCGATCGCGAGACCGAGGGATCGATCACGCGGTCAATTCACCGCATACAGTTGATTAGAAGCGGGATTAGGGCGGGTCGCAATCTGATTCGACGAGATTGGTGAAAGCCGCAGTGATGCTGCGACGGCGGTGACTTTAAACACCCCTTATAAGGTCGCTCTCATCGTTGTAATCTTTAAGTACCCTGGACATGATGAGGCGCAGCCGTAATAACGCCCTTATATCGAGGTGCCCTACAAACCAAGCAAGCCCCACCTACGATCCCCTTTTCTATTTCGATCCAATATGTGCGACCTACTTTACCTGATCCTTTAATTAAGTTATTTACTTAGAGATCGAATTTATTTTGTGTAGCAATTAAAAATAATTAAAATTAATTGAACAAATTATGGTTATTAGTTTTAGACTCGGTTTTAGACAAAATCATCGCTTTCAAATTTTATTTCAGATATTTCACGACAAAATTTACAGCTTTTAACTTTAAAATATAATATATTTGTTATTTTGCATGTATGCACAGCGTAGCTGTTTATATATATAATAGCAAAGTTTTTCTTCAAAGGTAAAATTATACAATTTATAATTTATTTATGATTTCCGGAAGGAAAAAGTTTACAAGTCTTTATTTTTTTCTTTTAAAATCTTTCTTACTTTTAATTAGAATAGTAAAAGGAGGCGAGATATGATCGACACGGTAAAATTATTGAAATTAAACATTTAATTATAATTACAACGGTATGCTGTTTTAATTAGAATAATGAGCATTATAATTCTTTATAATTTTTCTCCTTCTCTTTCTAATGAATCGTCCATAATTGCACAAGATAGAACAAATATAGTATCATTTATATTGATTTTACGGCACACTGCGTTTTATCAGTTGCGATTCACAGCTTAAAAAAATGGAACGATACCGTTCGATAGTCTGATTAATAAATAATTAATTGATCATTGCAATACCTGACGATGTGTTTTTATTTGCCGCTTGCGTCGTCGATTGAGTATCAGTGTCAGCGGAAGAATAGTCTCGATTATGTTACACATACGTGACTAATTACGCAAATTGGACGAATCGGCGGGAGCCGGCGAGGGAGACGACCGCGACTGCGAAGTCACGCGAGACTTTCCAATTTTTTAACGATACTCTTTAAATTTTTTCCTATTCTTTAAATGCTCTCGATTCTTGTCCAAGTAAATCTCTCTCAAAGTATGAACCTGAACTCTCTAAATTCTTCAGAGTAAGATTTCACTCTTTTGAATTTATTCTAAAGAATTTAAAAAGAACAAATCCCTCTCAAAATTCCGTGATTTTTAATTGCACGAAAATGGGCATATATTATTTTTATATAACGTGACTCTCACCGGAGAAAGAGATAATATTAAAAAAAAAATCATCTGCAATTGAAATCAGGTCGTTGATAAGAATCGAATGCGTCGCATCTTTTAAGTGCACCTCTCGTAAACCGCCTCACTTTTACGCAGCGACCGTGCAATTAATTATCCCGATAACGAATCGTCGACAGAGGGACCGATAAAATTATCGACATATTATTAGTGAGATGAATTTATTTCACTACTTCCCTGATACGACGACGCGAGCACAGCTGCGATGAGGTCGTGTGCATGCGCATACGTGATGAGCACGCACGTAACGCAATATCGACGCAACGTGTAATTACCAGGCGAACCTCTCGCGATAGCCCGAGGGAACTCTGACCTCCATGATGTTATTATGGGGTCGTGGACCCCCGGAAAATGTAGCACGTGTCTACAGAGTGTTCGCGGGGATTTTCGCACGTCTCTCGGTTGTCGCACTCGCCGAAATGAGTATTATATCGTGAGTAAAGCGTTATCGCAGCTTTCGAGATCGTAGCCGAAAGAATCACGTTGACATTACATTGTTAAGATTAGTAGCTTGTTAATTAATTACTTCACTATTTGTTTATTTATCATTTTTATCGAAGATTGTTGGATTCAATGTTGACAACAACGGCAGTGAATGATGTATGAGTATTGGATATTAACAATGTATAATGAAAAGTTGTTTTATTTTAATATCTACGGACTCTTTAACTCTTCACGGACGATTTTTTCAAGAAGCTTCGATGATTCAAAGACTATTAATTTTTTACGAAGATGACGAAGTGCATAAATTGTTTTGATGAATAATTATCTTAGTTTTATTAATGTTCAGTAATTATACTAAAGTAATTTAATCATCGATTTTACGATGTTTACAGTTTTTTTTATGTAAATCAATAGTAATTTATATTCTAAATCTTCATTTTAAAATTTTATTAATAAATATATATAATTATACCATTCAATTTTATAAAAAGTTTTATAAATCAATGTATTTTTTCTACAAAGAAATTTAATTTTGAAGATTTAGTATACATTCTATTGAAACTCTGGACAAGTTATTTTTATATTTACTTTCACAATCTCTATTAAAAAACTAAAAATGCGGAATAATATTGTTTGCAAAAAAAACTTATTCGTTAAAACAATGAATTTTAGCATTCAGACTTATTAGTAAGTAGAGAGGAGGGCACCTGCCTGAACAACAAAGGATTTGTATAAAATATTACTATTACAATATTAGTAAAATAGTATATATATAATTATAATATATATACATCAACAATGTTATATTATTAATAACATTGATATTTAAATAATAAGGTTTTCGTGAAAGATCTTATTTAGCGAATAAAATAGGCAAGAAGAAACGGAAAGCAAACGCGATTCTTACGGCCGTCGATTCTGCGTATATAGCACTCATAGAATGTTGAAAATGATTGAAAATAATATAGTCGCGGTTGATTCCTTTTTCAGCTGCGCTTTTTCGCGAGAGAAGAGAGAGTTAAAATAAGGAGTACCAATGAGAGAGAATAGCACTTACGCATCTCGTTACGTTTGTTTCGCTCTAAACCGCTCGTTGAGTATGTACCTAAATCACAGCTCATGCTACTAATTACTTATTAAAGGGTCTTCCTCTCGATACTCTGCACTTATCGCTCTAAATTATTGCCTAATCTACTCTCTGTGTACACGGAGCGTTTCAAAATTACCAGATGTCCTTTCATTAACCCTTTGTTCGATTTGAGATGGATTTTTTTTTAATGAAAATGTAGAAACAACTCATTTAATTTCAATTGAATTTTATTTTAATAAAATTTCTATTTGTGTAGATAAACTACAAAATTATATGTAACATAGAATTGGCAGAATAAATAATAATTTTGTCCAACATTTTCGTTAAAGGAAAATTGTTTTTTCAATATCGAAAAAGATTCGATCAACAGGATCCGGTAATTGTGGAACATCATGTATACATAATTATACATATATAAAAAATTTATTTTATAAAACATCTTCAACGTTAATATATCTCGAGGCTATTAAATATAATATATCGTCAATTAGCCTGTAAACATTTATCGTGCTGTCCTCACTGTCGTCGCCGTTGTCATTGTCTCTGTCGTTACTGTCATTAACGGTAATTGAATGATCGTAGGAACAATAATTTCACGGGTGTCATGTTAGTATAGGGGAGTGGTTAGCTCCTCTTGTGGCCGTCCATAATTAATTAATAATTAATACAAAATTCCGGCGACGGAACTGTCGCCGTTAGGATAGATAATCTCGCAAAGTTTGAAGTTCTTAATTAACTTTTTAATTAACAACTCTTCGATCGCATAGTTTCGCCATGCAAAATTTAATTTAATTTTCGTTAACGTACAGGGTGTCACAGAACACATTTTTATGTAAGTCATAAATTATTTTTTACAACATTATTTTAATAATTTAATCAGATTTTACGATCAAGTTCGAGTAATTCAAGTAACTGAATAAATTTGAATTAAATCAATTTGAAAAATTCAAAAAATTAGAAGAAAACAGTAATTTTTAGACAAATGAATAATTTAATCAGGCTATAATTAAATATGATTCAAGTTCAATTTAAATAGCTGAAGAATTAGATTTATTACAAACTTTATCAAACAACTGTTGAAACAATTTATTTTTAAAAAGTACATGGTTTTGTTTCTGGACACCCCGTATATACGATACGTCTATCTAATGTGCTCGTCATGGTTCGCTCTTTCTCGCAAGCTCGACTCGGCGTTTCCATTATGGAAAGAAAATTATGCTTATAAAAAATGGAGAACATGAAGAGAGCGGAGACCAGCTTCAGTCACCATCTTTTCCGAGAAAAATGAAAAAGAAACGTGGACGACGTGTGGCGTCGTGCCGCGTCCGTATCCTGCGAACTAACTGGGCGGACTACAGGCAGTTCCCGTTGGATCTACAGCGACTTGGGTCCTGCTGGTGATGGCGGGAGACGCAGAAGTTGCGTTGGCCTCCGCCGTCGGACTGGTATTTCCATTGTTTCCGCCGCTTCCGGAAGTAGTTTGTTGAATATTGGCAGGCTTTTGAGTTACATGGGTCTGATAGTGCTTAGCCAGATGAGCTTTTTGACGGAAACTCTTGCCGCAGAGAGAACAGGCGAACGGCTTTTCGCCAGTGTGCGTCCGGATGTGCACGTTTACGCTGTACTTGTCTTTGAAGCCCTTGCTGCAGATGCTGCAATAGTGCAGGGAGCGCTCTTTGCGCTGAACACTACTAGGTGAGTTACCGGATCCACCGGTCTGTTGTTGATTCGCGTTACTGGTCTCCGTACCAGCATTACCGTTACTGGCGCCATTAGCATTGTTGCTATTGCGATTGGCGCGTCTGACGTATTTTTTCGGTGGCTTGGAGGTGACTCCTACGCGTCCAGAAGTCAGTTGCAGTTGACCCGACTGTTGTTGCTGTTGTTGATCAACCTCGGTTCGTTGAGCAGGTTGCTGTTGCAAAACATCCTGCTGAGCAGCCGTAACTACTGTCACAGTGCTCACCTGGCCCAAATCGGCCGGTAACGTAATGGTACCCAAACTCCCACTTGCTGGATCTAATGTGTACATGACAGTAGTGGTCGCCGATACGTTGCAAACTGGTTCGAGGCTGCAATACGATTCCACTACTTCATTCGCGATGCTCTTTAACTTTTCGTAATCGCCCGGTCGATAGGTCGTTTGGTCCAGCTGTGAGAGCAGCAAATCCTCGTCGGTACAAGTTTGCATGGAGTCCTCCTGTTGTTGCTGTTGTTGTTGCTGCTGTTGTTGCTGATCGGATACCATTAAACCCGCGGTTCCCGAAACCGGCATCGAGATAGTGGACGCCTGCGAAGATGGGGACGAGGAAACCGATTGGGCTGGTCCTGTGTAAAGTTTTCCCTGAAGAGCACTTCTCAAGAGACTTTCAGCAGAATCTCCGGCTCCAACGGCGACCGCAGCCGCTGCTGCTGCTGCAACCTCCTGCAGATTCTGATCCGACAGCTTCCAGTCGTTATTATTGTCGCCGGAACAATTAGCCGAAGACGCTCGTGCGCACAATTCTTTGCTTTCGACGAATCCGCTATCGTCGGTAGCGTATTGCGATGAGGGTACAGTAAAACCACGGCCATCCGATCCATGAAACCTTTCGTTGACACTTCTGGGTACTTCGCTATTAGCTTGTTCGTGATCTTGTTCGCCGGAAGACGGCTCCATGCTCAGAATGGCGTCTAAGTCGAGATTAGGTCGTAAAGACCAGGAATCGCCGGACGCAGGCGCTGGACTCTTGCAGCAATCTAGCGCGTCCATCGAGTTTGCCTCGTTGTTTAGTACCGTGAGAGTGTAGATGGCACCGTCCGTGTTCTGTCGGTCGTTGGTGGTGCAACTTGCCCGACCCGAACTGACGACCTGATGGTGATCGTTGGGACCGCCGGTCGCAGAATGAATGACGCCGTCGTTGGTGTGCGCGTTTGAGGACCAACAGTACTTATTAAGGTCCTCCAATAGAATGTTACATGTTTGTTCCTTGCTCTCATCCTCCTGGCCCCAATAATCACACTCGGATTGATCCATGGCAGTGGTCTCGCTAGTCTGAACGTTTCCATGTTGTGAACGCACCTGGTGATGTACGTGATGATGCTGATGATGATGGCTCAACGAGCCGGTGATAGTCGAAACAGGTGGCAGTGCCGTCAATGTATTATTATTAGTCTCCTTGATAAAGGGCGAACTGCCGTGCGAGCCCTCGTGATCATCGTGAGTTTGAAGATAGCTGCCCATAGCGCGGCAGCCACTGGCACCGCGATGCAGGAAACTCTCCTCATCGGAAACGACGCCATCGGCTGAGGTGCAATGCGGTGGCGGCGACACCACGAAGTCGAAGAAATCCGTCTTCGGCAGATCTTCGCCGCCACCTCCCGGAGCGAAAGCCTCCGTCAGGTCCATGGAAATAATATCGCGGCGCTCGTTCGACTCGTTCTCGTCGGCACCCACTCTAGTTGATCTCGATAGTTCGTTGAAGTCTGCTGGACGATGCCGACGTCGGTTTGAATTGGGTATCCTCATCAAACGCAGCGCCCTCGACTCCGCCCCATTCGCCACCGCATTCTCGAGTTCCACGAACTACCTGAAAAAAGGAAATAGCGCGATTTTAACGCAATTCTCATATCGAACTAGTTGGCTGATTCTTTTATAAGAAGGCTATCAAAACGTGGCAATGCGTTCCCTTTTTTAGTTGAAAGAGTTATGTGTGGTTTTTAACATGGATATTTTATATTGAAAAAATTTTTAGCATAAAATATCTATGTTAAAAATATCATACATAACTTATATATATGCTATCATCGTTATAAATTTACAATTAAAAAACCGAATGAAACAAATTCAATTCTGTGTTCCTTTGTATAATAATATCGTATTTTTCAATCCAAAACTTAAACCATTTAAATTATTGTAGTATTATTATAGAATTTAGTGTTAATAATATTTATGTATTGTACTAATCGCAATGTGGTCCTACTGTTCTGCTTAAAATCTCAGCTTTTCGAACAATGGAATCGGTGGATAAAATTACGAAATTCTTCATTGTTTTCTGATTAAGAATCTGATCCTTTTTAGGACGGCGACATCAACGTTGACCACAATTCCAACGTTCCGTAACCGGTTGGAGGAATGATATTCGGAATGACGGGCGCTCGGACATCCGGGAGCGTAGATCGGTGGCTGCGATCAATTGTTGCGCGCGACTCGTGTTGTTGGCATTTAGCTGAGCGCCGCTCGCTGCTGCGCACTGTATTAATTTGGTACAGTGCGTTGTGGTGCGCTGTTGCGGGATAAGCGAGCGCGGAAAAGTTGCGCAAGAGAGCAAGCGAGCAAGCGTTGCTCATACCACTCGGCGTCGTACACGCGCGCCGTCCTTTCCTTGCTCTCTCTTTCCCTCTTTCTCTCTGTCTCTTTCAGTCTCTCCTCCCGCTCCGATCTCGCGAGCTGAGTCTCGCTAGAGCGAATTTATACACGGCTACGGTGCGTTCCCACGCCATAGAGTATGCGAGAGAGTCCTGCTCTTCGAGCTGTGCTCCAAACGATCCCGCATTACCGATGTGCCGTAAGGTAAACGGTCGCGCAAGAAAACTCGGAAAATCTAGGTCATTCCCTGTGACGCTGCTTGCGTTCGTTTATCGGTTAATGGGCAAACTATGCAAAGAAAACAACGTGTATCGACGACGATAGTGAGAACCGAGAAACTTCTCGAAGGTATCTCGAATAATTGTTAAAGTCGCGGTTAATTAAATGTATATATAACCACGTTATAATATTTAATAGGCCAAGAATAAAGACTCTGAGCTCGAGATAATATAGATTATAATTATAAATATATGATTAAAATATAACATCTTGACTGTTGATGCCCTCTTGATAATTCAATGATCGTTTAAATTGTAATCCATAGAAACCTCCAAGAATTTAAGAACATTGTCGGTGGCTGAGAAATCGGTGGCCCGGGAAATGTAGGTCCCAAGAGCGACGAGGGGCCATAATGCAATTGTTCCCCGCAGCGATCTTTTTTTTCCCCCTCCCGATTGCGTCTTGTGCAACGCGATCTAGTTTCGATCTTTTGCGCGAGATCGGCATACAGTAGGAAACCGGGAACGATCGGGCATCGCGTTTGAGCAACCGTCGCCTGGAGGAAATCGAATCGTGAAGTTCGACGATCTCGCAACAGTTCCAAAGAAACAAGCGGGAAGGGTCCTATATCGATCTCTCGCGATCCACGCGCGGAAGATCGATCGAGCGGGTTAATGAGACCTGGCTGATCACGACGATCATTTTGCCGTTTCCGCGAATTCCCGATCGCCGCAACACTCGGCAACAGCCTCTTTCCTTCCTCAATTTCCAACCGATTGTTTGTTTCTAGTTTTATTTGCTCCTTCTTTATCAGACGATCGATTCTCCGTTGATTTTACACCGCGCAAAATCATTTTAATCTATAAAATTTAAGAATTACTCAATTGTAAACTATAAAACAATACACAAATCAAACGTGTTACACACACACACACAATTTAAAATTCTAAATATTTAAATCTCGAAAACAGAGGTGGAGCTAATCTATTAATGTACGCGAAAGCATTTTCAGTGATACATCTAAGAATCTATTTAGACAAACTCGCACAGCTGCATAATCAAATGCCTAAAGAAAATTATCCAATTGTATTTCTATTTAATGTGAGACATCACATTAAATGTGATTGGATAATTTTCTTTATGTAAACATTTATACGGTTATGTAATTTTGTCTGAATAAGCTCTAAAGAAGTATATGTATGTCGTCAGAAAAAGATAAAAAAAAGAAACAAAAATAGCATGATAAAATGGCAACCGTGTTCTCGTAATTCACTAACATCTATTTTTTACACTTGCACTCTCTAGCTGTATTTATTTTGTTAATTTTTTTGCTAAACTATTTATAATATATCTAAATAAACGTGAAATATGTAGAACATAGTCAAAGAAATCAACTTCGTTAAACAAGTCTTTTTGCTTTTAATACAACAGAAGGAAGTGTAAGTAAGATAACGATCTTTTTTTTGCTTAATTTTTATACTAACGATTTCGAATCTCTATATAATGACATCTTAGATAAAAAGATTGACTATCTATGTTTCAAAGATACCAAATTTATCTAGATATCGAGATTCGCTTTGAAGCAGTCTTCAAATTTTTATCGACCGTAAGTTTCAAGGGAAAATTCTTTTGAAACAAGTTTCGAACGAATCAAGTCACGTTTGCGAGGTTGTTTGCGTGTAACGAAACATCCTGCTACTTCCCGGTAAAAGAGGCCAAGGATCTCCTCGTGCTGGGAACCCGAGACCATCGGTATACCCGGGTTCAATCGATCGAATTTCAGACGTGAGAGAAAAAGAAAAACCAGATGCGAGTCAATCTTCGCATGAGTGGAGCAAGAAAAAAACGTGAAGGCATTTCGCTTCTTCTCGTCATTGCCCTTTCCCCTTCCTGATCATCTTTTTTATCCTTCGTATTCTGCGCGATTCCCCGCGCTATGTAACCAAGAATTGGTAAAATTTTACGAGCGACTTTATATGCCATAATAATATGCCTGCGACCGCGTTTTATCGCTTCATTTGGCCGATATAATTTCTCAACGTACGTCACGTGTCTTCCTCTTTTTCTCTTCGCTCTCAGAATGATTCATCTCGTATATTCTGCAATCGCAGTTTCGCAAAGACGAGACTCGCGTCTTTTAAAATTTCCAAGAGATCCAAAGAAATTAGAGAAGAACAACCGCAACATTTGAGGACGTCGTTAAATATCTCGAAACGGTGTCACAATTAACACTTTCAAGCATAATTTAGAGTCACTAACTTTTTCAGGTCACTGTGTTTCGTATCAATTCCAAGAATTTTATGTTGCGTAATATACGACAGCACACAGTACGAAGATAAAAAAGACAAACATTTTGATTTTCAAATGTAGAATTTCAACTTGAAAAGTCCGTAGTGAAAAACACAAATGGAAGGCGCATTATCCTCCTTGCGAAACTTCTAACGAGAGGCTGCAAGTCCGGCGTTTATGTCGTCGGAGCAAAATGCGAGTGAATATCGGCGAACTGGTTGCGAAACTGAGAAGACGGGGGCGAAGCGCGGGGTGTAGCAGAATGACGAGGAATGGAAACGCGGCGAGGAAGTCTGGGGTACTACGATCATGAAATGATATTGG
Organism: Cyphomyrmex costatus; assembly: GCF_001594065.2. NCBI lineage: Eukaryota > Metazoa > Arthropoda > Insecta > Hymenoptera > Formicidae > Cyphomyrmex > Cyphomyrmex costatus. The sequence continues at coordinate 1,103,664 of NW_017275847.1, forward strand.
ACAAATGAAGCAATAAAATCCTTAGCGAGCGAGCAGGCCGCAAAAGTAACCGGGAAACCAGTGATGCTGTCCGAGAATTATGATGTAACGGTGTGTTTGCCGAGAAACAAACAGGTTCAGTAGGGAAGACACGAAGCAGGTATTAATAGAGTATAGAGTATGTGCTCCGGACGCGAAACGAATAAATTGCAAATAAATTGGAGCGCGTTGCGTAATAAGGCTGCATTCGGGTACAAGAGAAAAGGGAAGTTGTTACAGATTGTTGCACACAGCACAAAACGTTGAATCCCGAAAGTGTCAGTTTTATAAAACGCTCTTATTATTTAATCTATGAATCACATCGAAGAATAAAATTAATGATTAAATTATTCTTATTTTATTTTATACAAAAACTTGTAATATTCTATAAAAGTACGTATATTGTATTATTCATATATTTGTGTAATTTTTATTTTATTATACTTTATCTCTGAATTTACATATAAATTTTTTAAAGATAAAATCAAGTCCTTCGATTCTTTCGTATAAGAATATTACAATCTGGATTATATTAAATAACGTTATATTGTATCTCTGAAACGTAGTACAGCTTGCTTATAGTTGATGCGTCATCTATACGAAAATATTTTGGGAGTGTTTTATAGCTAACTATATATCGTCTAGCCTCGCCGAAAAGATGGCCTTTTAAAACCGTCGACAGCTTTCTCTGTCGTCGTACCTCGTGTGTAATTAAAGGAGCCAATTCAATTTAAAAAAAAAAGATTATGAAACTGGCCAACGCAATTAAAGGGGCAAGACCGCTTAACCCACTTACCGTAAACAATTAGACGCAAGAGGGCCGGAAAGAAGTGGTATTAAAAGTCAAGTGTACCACGGCGGAATATCAATACGTCGAATCTGCAGCTTGCAAAAAGACAAACGGCCAATCAGCGAAACCACTTTAATATTCGATCCTCATTGAAAACCGGCAACTTCTTCTTTTCGGTACCTCGAACATCTTGCTACGCACGTAATATAGTATTTCTGCTACTTAACTCGCGTTTTTATGATACCGCGATCGTGATAAATTTTTTGTAATTAATATTTTATCTAACTTTTCGTAATATACAACCTGTCTTTGAATGAATGAGTTTGCAAATTTTTACATAATATCCTTAGATATTAAAACATGATATTAATGGAATAATCATAAAACGCGCGTTTAATTTCTATTTATAACTCTATTTCATACTATATTAAATTTCATAATTATTTTATATTTTTGTTTGATATAATATTATAATAATATTAGGCTTTTTCTTAACCTGTAACTGGAACATATGGATCTTGATAACTTACAGACTTTCCAATTTTTAAATAGTAATTTGGAGGAATAATTTTATATCTCACAATCTCTCTTATTTTTCACAGTTCTTGAGACATTGATACAGATCTATAGAAATCATTTTGTACAGCTACTAAAATAATTAAGTAGAAAACTTAAACATGATATTGCAAAACGTTTTGACATTTCAGCATAATTATTTTTGTAATCCAACAAAATTATTTTCAGACGTATCTAATTTTAGACACTTCAGCAAAATCTTTTTTTCTGTGCAGTATGAAAAACTCTACGTATGAAATAAGAAGGAAATAGATATGAGAATAAACATATGATAATGACTTGTTCATATCATGTAAAAATCCTAAAAATTTCACCAGAAAAGACTCGTCACCGAGAAAGGGTGGGAAAAAATTTTGTAAGTAGCTAGATGAGGCATAAATCGGAAAACAAGAGAGACGACCGGTAGACAGCGTGCGAGAGGAGGATAAATAAATAAGAAGAAGACCATGTCCGGATAAATAAGCGCAATGAGGCGACGTACACGATGATATATACGATGAGAAGGCGGCGCACGGCGCGGCGGTAGCGTGGTGTCGTCTCTTTTATATCGAGGGAAGCGGATGCTCGGCCCAATTCCCGCTGCACGCGCGCGTAAACGCGCTGAAACACTTTTCGCGATCGCCACGCTACACTTACGAAATTGGCAGCATTGTAGAGTTCGCGGATCGGGGGAAATAAATGGAGATCGCTATGATACGACAGGTACGCGGGATGCGACCGTGACGCCGATTGCTATGTCTTATAAGTTAGCAGAACAAAGTGAGCAGAATCGATTGTAACTAACATTTTTATTTGTTGTTCTATCAGCTTTTTTTTTAATGATGTTCCGCTAACTTAATCTCTTCTTAGCGGAATATCATTAAAAAAAAAAACTGATAAAGCAACGAAGTTTTTTCTTTGGCAATTTGTTAGCAACAAATATGAGCAACAAATAAAAATGTTATTATTAGTTAAAATTCGATTTTGCTTACTTTGTTCCGCTAACTTATAAAACGTCCGATTTGCTCTCCGACGAATCTTTTAGTTTTCGTCTTCGCGATCTCCTCCATTGTGCGGAGAATTATATCACATATGTATATGTTTTACTCGGGTGAATTTTAAGAACGAAGTATTGTATTAATTTTTTCAACTATATTTAAATATTTAACGACCAAATTAAGGCTCTAAGCAAAAATAAACATCAAAGAACAATTCTTGCTTCGCAATGTGAAAGATAGGTATTTATACCAGTAGTATTCACTCGTGTTTGTTCGCACGCTCTTGCTTGATCTAGATTCGATTCTACATACATTTATGGTGTTTATATATTCCTTTAGTATTGTACTTATATATTGTTACAATTATATAATTAAAAATTAGGGGATTGTTGATTTATATATACGAAATTTTTGCATTTATTTTATACTTTAATATAATAAATATTTAAAAAAATATTATAATATTTATTATTTATTCTTGTTTTCTAATATTTCTTTCATTCTGTAGGGCTTCAGAAAATTACTTCTTTTTTTTTTAATATTTCATTTTGTTGCGTCAAATAAGAGACAAATTTTTCTAACACACAGTCTGCTATCGTGAAACATAGCTAGGAAAACGAGCGCAACTATGTCGATTTGCAAACAAGTTGCGCGCATTTTAGCAAGAGTATCTTAAAGGCGCGGCTGTCAAGCGAATTGCGCCTCTATATTCTTACCCGTGCTCTCGCGTTATCGCAGAATTCATCAAAACTGGAAAACGCATTTGCATTACGGCTCGTGCGCTGCGCATCGCGGTTTGCATTAAATCCCGTTAGAAAACGATCTGCGCGGCCCTCGATTTCGAGAGTGAGGCAGGATGCAGCGCGAGATGCAGCTGAGATGCTGTGAATTTCCTCGCGTTGACGGAAAGTCTTTCTCTCTCGGAGGCAACTAGAGAAACGATCTGTAGTCACATTTTTTAGAATTTGGCGTTATTTGGGACAACATTGCATTCTCTTTCTTTCTCTGCCATAGTTTAGTCCATGTTGTACATCCGTCATGCTACATATCGCTCCGTTGCATTTTTTCGTGTCTACCTGTTCGTGCACGAACGAAACATGATGGATTGTTATCAAGCAGATACTCTTTAGAATAGCAGAATAGGTCATCTAAGAATTTTAGTAGGAACATCGATGTAATCTCGAAGTACAGGAAGTGCAAATTTGAAATAAATAAATAGAAATTGTAGTAAAAGTAAAAAGTAAAAATAAAAAATAAATATTAAAGTAAAAAGAGGCAAGTTTTATGGGAAAAGCAGATAGAAAATAAAATAAAATAATAAAATAAATTAAATATTTTATGTGTGTCCGCCTCTTCTTCTTTGTCTTGCGAAGAGGAATATCAGCGGCGCCGCGCTGCACGTCAGGAGACCGGCTGCGGAGGCTCGCACGCGTGCATCGGGGCACGTGCGCAGCGGACGATGCATCCTTGTCGCGTTTAGAATGCGTTTCATCCGTTACCAGGCGATTTCCATATTCGTATGGGAAACGGCGAGCGAGCTGGTTTTTCGAGCCTCTCTCTCTCTCTCTCTCTCTCTTTCTTCGCTTCGCTTCGCTTCGCTCGCTCGGCTTCAGTGACTAAAGTGATACACGCGCTGTATCAGGGCTGCTCTTTATTCCGGGGTTCCGGGATATCGTTTTACGTAACCGATACAGGTCGTCGTGGCGTCGCGTCGACGCGTTTTTAATCTCACAAGGTACGAATCTCGTATGATGAAGAGCCAAGTATTTTATTTGCAGTGAAGTTTCGCAGTTTGCTCGGTAAATATTTGTGTAAATGCGTAAATAAAGAACATAGATTGGCAAATAAGTGTGGATATATAATGGAATAAAATAAAATAAAATAGAAAAGAATGAAGGGTAACTTTTCTCTACAAGTCTCTCGAGTCTGACTAGCTGCTTTTATTTTCGATAGGATAGCGAGCAATTCGTACCTTTGTAAATTGCTTGAAATCAGTACGTTGTCAGTAACTCATAAAATTCCTGAAAGAGATTCGTCCCTTCCAATTTTTCCATAGCTTTCGACATCCGACGTCCCTCGCACGCGAAGTGCGTGCGTGCGTGTCGAGTGCGCGGTGGGCACTCTGAGAATGCCGGTTAAGTAATTTAAGTAAGGATACAAATACTCTCGACAAGATAGGCGAGACTTGAGGTAAACTATGCCGAGGGAATCATAACCGCACGCAGGATCGAGTGGGTTTCTCGCTTCACCGAGCAATGTCCGAGTATGCTCAGTAAATTGTCTTATTTATGCCATTCGACGAGTGCAGATAGTAGGAGTGGCTTTTTAAATATCCACCTGTTCTTAAACGAATATCCAACAAAAACTTGCAAAATATCCGCCTCGATAAGTACCACTTGATTCTCGAAGTGTTTAAATGTGCGTGAAGTTAGCACCGCCATTTTGAAAAAAAAATAAAATAAAATTTGTGCTGAATTGTGCTAGATTTGTGCTACATTGTGCCGCGAGAATTAATGACATAACTCAAAAAACAAAGCGTTAAATTGAAAAAACCGTTTTTTTCGCCAGCACCGCCATTTTGTTTAATCGGCAAAATAAACATTGTGCTGAGTTGTGCTCGATTTGTGCTACATTGTGCCGCAAAGATTTCAGCCGTTCTTTCGTAACACCAAAAGTTATGACTAAAAATAATTTTTCCCTCCGTGTTCGGTTTTTTGCCCATAAATGTGAGTTGTGCTATCGTAGCACAACTCAGCACAACCGTTAAATTCGCCGGCACAGCGATATTAAGGATACTTTACTCTTGAGCGCGACCCTTCGCGCAAGGCTTTTTTGTTCAAAATTCGGGTTTGTAGTGCATCCAATTTTTTTAAATCACATAATTGAATAAAATTACTTATTGAAATAATTCACAATATTTTATTGAAATAATTTGAAATTAGAACGAACCAAATTGTTTTCTTTGATATTATATATTAGTTTTTAAAACTGGAATGAGAATTCGTTTACGCCACGAAATAATTGTATGATTAAGATAAATGGCGTTTCAGCATAATTCGTTAGTTTGCTTAGCGTAATAATTTTCGGAAATTACGTTGTTCGTTGTGGGAAATGTGCTCGTGGCATACTAATTACTAATTAACAATTAGACCCACATATAATGTGTATAAGCTGAGGCACTTTTCTAGGCCAGTTCAGGTTTGTCGCGTTCCAGCCTAATCGTGTTCCAACTTAAAAATATACCTACTCGCGTTAGAAGCTGTTTTCAGTCCCTCGATTAACGATCTCTCTTCCGAGAGGCGAGCACACCTTCGTAAATAATCTAAGTACGCATTTGGAATATGAATTTCTCTCTACTTCCGCCGCGTGTTCTTTAATAATTCGTGTATATCTCAAAACATTAAGAAATATTTAACACAAAATATTCAAATAACATAATCATATTATCAACTAGCTAAGCTTTGAAAAGATACCTCTCTCTCTCTCTCTCTAAAAAATTTCTATTATTTTATAGTAATATTGTATGCTTTAAAAGTTTGGATTTTAAGAAGTCTGCTACAAAAATTATGTTCTTCAAAGATTTATAATAATATACGCGTGTATTCCTTATTTTCATACTTTTTGCTATGTCATGGATATAATAATCGCAACGATGAATTGGAGGTATACTCGACATTTTCGTGAGACTCGCTTGGCCCGCTCAAAGGACCGAGACACGCGCGTATGTTCGTGTTCGTTGCGTGTACGTACGCGTATGTGCATACGGTGTGACTTGTCAGAAGACGACGGAAGCCACCGCACAACCGGCAGCGCGACTCGGCATTGTAATTAGTCCTCGTTACGAATTTTATTTCCTCGTTTGTTTCTCCCGATTAACGATCTCTCTTCCGAGAGGCAAGCAACGCTCCGCTCCGGCAGCGCCAAAATCAGAGAAAGCGGAGCGTTATTATGTCCGATGCTTTAATTGAACGCGTCGGAATTTCGGGAAATCGCCGTCGGGACTCTAGACTCGCTTTCTTCGCCGTTTATTTCACGAAACGCCTGTCCAAACATGATTTCTGAAACGGAGTGCTGCCTGACTAATAAAAACAGTAATACATTTTTAATCGTGATATATATATATATATATATATACACGGTTTTCGTGTGAACATGTGCAAACAAAAATTTATCCATTGAAACTAGTTAAGTCCGTGTAAGATAATTTGCTCGTGGCTGAAAGGCCAGTATGAAATTAGTCCCTAAAATTGTTTTATTGAATAATTTTTTCACCATAAGTGTGCAAACAATAAGCAATCGAAGGAGCTATAGTAGGTTAATTTTTTTTTTAATTTGGGGCCAACTTTACACGGGTATATTTATATACGTTATTGTAAAATTACAAGATAATATGCTTATTAAGAGAGATAGTAAACTAATTCTAATTTCATGCGGTCTTTGAGCAACACACATATTAATCTTGAATTTTTAAATTTATATTATATACTATTATGTTGTTTATATGTTTATATTATTTATTTAATTATGCTTCTCTCTTATAACTGAGATTTTTAGACATGTTGTCTCTTGGATTGTAAGAAATTAAACATTGAGTCTCTCGAAAAGATACATCGTTTGAATCATCGAGGAACGGAAGAGAGACAGAGATGCAGGGATTACGCAGGGTGCATTTAAAATCAGCCTGACATCCGTTTTATTCCTGTCTTTGGTACCGAAGGAATTCGTGTCCTCCTGTCCGCATACGAAATCCTACGGTCACCATTGTGCCAGCCGTTCGTGTTTCAGAATACAAAGGACGCATGTGTACAGAGACTAAAAACTCGGATTCTGCAATTCTCGATCCGGTTCTCAATTTTTTGAATCTCGAAATCTTATTCTTAAACTTTCTCTGCCTCAATCAGTCTTTCGATCTTTGGCACTTCCAATTCTGCTCCCCATATCGAATTCTCACTTTCATCTCTAAAGTGTCACTTCTCATAAACTTTTGGGAATATTTCGGGAGCAACCGCATGTATTCTTTTCAGTATAGAGAGTTAGAAATTTATAATTATTATTACTAATATTATAGCTGTAAAAACTATAAAAATAGAGCTAACTGTAATTATTTACTATAACCACGTATAATTACAGTCACAAATATTAAAAACTTATCTCTTATTCTCTAAGTATGTTACTGAATTAACAAGATTATTTTCAATTACTGTCGATTAATGTTGTTAATATATATTGTTTTTTCGAGTAAAATATTTGCCTTCGTAAATTTTACCGCTGTAAGCTTTGGGAATTTTTACGCGAACCTGTATTTTGCTCGTGAGTAGGACGCTTTCCCCACCTCATCGCTTCACCGAAGTGAGGCTCCACCCAACATCATCGCAAATGTGTTTGTCCTATCTGTGCGGTCGTATCAGTCGGTTGTTATCGTTGGGGGAGATATGATGGTGTGTTACTGTGTCTCATACACAACGGAAATCTAAGAAGGAAGAAGAAAAAGAGAGGAGATACGGCGGCGTGAGCAGATAAAAATAAGACTTCTTCACTCGAATATGGACAAGAGTTTTCAAGTCCGAAACTCTTATAATAATAACATAATAATAATAATATAATAATAATATAATGTTATATACTGAAAAAAGAATGATAAGTATATCAATAGCATTATTTTAATTGAAAATAATTTTGTTGATTTAACAATAGTATTAACAGAACAGATGAAATTTTATTAAAAGAAGAGCATGATATATATTGTTTCATTAATAGTGTTTATTGAATTAACAAAATCGTTTGCAATTAAAATAGTGCTGTTGATATAATCTATCTTTTTTGCAGTGTGTGTGAATTGAAAATTATTGGAATGTTAACTTTTAAGTGAGTATTATAAATGAGGGCTGAGCACAGCACCTCAGTTATATATTTTTTATTTTTTTAGAACAAGATTTTAAAAAACACTCTTATTTGGGTATGTTAAGTTAGCACCCCAACTATAGTACTCAGGAGTTCTGATTAGAGTTCCCACTTCCTTTTGACGAGACGAAGAGTTCCCTATAGTTAATAACAAGAGTTCCGCCCATTTTTTTTACATTTTTTAAAAATGGGGTGCTAACTTTTTATCGAATTTCGAGGTGGAATAGTTCTGAGCGGCTTAATAGCTTCAATTTGCGATTGCCTAGAGTTCCTGATACGTAAAAATTTTCGAATAATAAAAAAAAATTAAAAATTTTTGAAAAATTAATTTTTAGATACAATAGTTCTGATGATAATTCCTGCTTCTTTTTGACGATACGAAGAGTTCTCTATGATTTTCAATGACTTATGCGCTTAATAATCATTTTTTAATAATTTTTAAAAATGGGGTGTTAACTTTTTAACGAAATTCAAGGTCGCATAGTTCTGATCAGCTTAACAGAACTATTTTGTGAATACCTAGAGTTCTTGATACATAAAAAACATTTTTGAAGAATAATAAAGTTTAAAAAAAATAGTAG
>NW_017275847.1:1112760-1115793 GCF_001594065.2 Cyphomyrmex costatus
ATATATATATATATATATATATACACGGTGTTCGTGTGAACATGTGCAAACAAAAATTTATCCATTGAAACTAGTTAAGTCCGTGTAAGATAATTTGCTCGTGGCTGAAAGGCCAGTATGAAATTAGTCCCTAAAATTGTTTTATTGAATAATTTTTTCACCATAAGTGTGCAAACAATAAGCAATCGAAGGAGCTATAGTAGGTTAATTTTTTTTTTAATTTGGGGCCAACTTTACACGGGTATATTTATATACGTTATTGTAAAATTACAAGATAATATGCTTATTAAGAGAGATAGTAAACTAATTCTAATTTCATGCGGTCTTTGAGCAACACACATATTAATCTTGAATTTTTAAATTTATATTATATACTATTATGTTGTTTATATGTTTATATTATTTATTTAATTATGCTTCTCTCTTATAACTGAGATTTTTAGACATGTTGTCTCTTGGATTGTAAGAAATTAAACATTGAGTCTCTCGAAAAGATACATCGTTTGAATCATCGAGGAACGGAAGAGAGACAGAGATGCAGGGATTACGCAGGGTGCATTTAAAATCAGCCTGACATCCGTTTTATTCCTGTCTTTGGTACCGAAGGAATTCGTGTCCTCCTGTCCGCATACGAAATCCTACGGTCACCATTGTGCCAGCCGTTCGTGTTTCAGAATACAAAGGACGCATGTGTACAGAGACTAAAAACTCGGATTCTGCAATTCTCGATCCGGTTCTCAATTTTTTGAATCTCGAAATCTTATTCTTAAACTTTCTCTGCCTCAATCAGTCTTTCGATCTTTGGCACTTCCAATTCTGCTCCCCATATCGAATTCTCACTTTCATCTCTAAAGTGTCACTTCTCATAAACTTTTGGGAATATTTCGGGAGCAACCGCATGTATTCTTTTCAGTATAGAGAGTTAGAAATTTATAATTATTATTACTAATATTATAGCTGTAAAAACTATAAAAATAGAGCTAACTGTAATTATTTACTATAACCACGTATAATTACAGTCACAAATATTAAAAACTTATCTCTTATTCTCTAAGTATGTTACTGAATTAACAAGATTATTTTCAATTACTGTCGATTAATGTTGTTAATATATATTGTTTTTTCGAGTAAAATATTTGCCTTCGTAAATTTTACCGCTGTAAGCTTTGGGAATTTTTACGCGAACCTGTATTTTGCTCGTGAGTAGGACGCTTTCCCCACCTCATCGCTTCACCGAAGTGAGGCTCCACCCAACATCATCGCAAATGTGTTTGTCCTATCTGTGCGGTCGTATCAGTCGGTTGTTATCGTTGGGGGAGATATGATGGTGTGTTACTGTGTCTCATACACAACGGAAATCTAAGAAGGAAGAAGAAAAAGAGAGGAGATACGGCGGCGTGAGCAGATAAAAATAAGACTTCTTCACTCGAATATGGACAAGAGTTTTCAAGTCCGAAACTCTTATAATAATAACATAATAATAATAATATAATAATAATATAATGTTATATACTGAAAAAAGAATGATAAGTATATCAATAGCATTATTTTAATTGAAAATAATTTTGTTGATTTAACAATAGTATTAACAGAACAGATGAAATTTTATTAAAAGAAGAGCATGATATATATTGTTTCATTAATAGTGTTTATTGAATTAACAAAATCGTTTGCAATTAAAATAGTGCTGTTGATATAATCTATCTTTTTTGCAGTGTGTGTGAATTGAAAATTATTGGAATGTTAACTTTTAAGTGAGTATTATAAATGAGGGCTGAGCACAGCACCTCAGTTATATATTTTTTATTTTTTTAGAACAAGATTTTAAAAAATACTCTTATTTGGGTATGTTAAGTTAGCACCCCAACTATAGTACTCAGGAGTTCTGATTAGAGTTCCCACTTCCTTTTGACGAGACGAAGAGTTCCCTATAGTTAATAACAAGAGTTCCGCCCATTTTTTTTACATTTTTTAAAAATGGGGTGCTAACTTTTTATCGAATTTCGAGGTGGAATAGTTCTGAGCGGCTTAATAGCTTCAATTTGCGATTGCCTAGAGTTCCTGATACGTAAAAATTTTCGAATAATAAAAAAAAATTAAAAATTTTTGAAAAATTAATTTTTAGATACAATAGTTCTGATGATAATTCCTGCTTCTTTTTGACGATACGAAGAGTTCTCTATGATTTTCAATGACTTATGCGCTTAATAATCATTTTTTAATAATTTTTAAAAATGGGGTGTTAACTTTTTAACGAAATTCAAGGTCGCATAGTTCTGATCAGCTTAACAGAACTATTTTGTGAATACCTAGAGTTCTTGATACATAAAAAACATTTTTGAAGAATAATAAAGTTTAAAAAAAATAGTAGTAATCTTTGAAAATTTTTTTCAGAGTACCGAGTAGTTCTGAGTTGCGTTTCTTATAGTACTCGACGAGTTCTATCGAAAACTGTAAGGTGAAAAAGCGATTAGACCAACGGTTTGCAAGATACAGCGACATTTGTCAAAAGATCAACAATTTTTAGAGTATATCTCGGAAATCGTTGGTCCAATCGCTTTGAGCCCTGATACTTTTCGACAGAATTCGCCGAGAACTGTCCAGAACTCTGATCAGAACTACTCGGTACTCCCAAAAATTTTAACTTCAAATTTATTTCCAAGTCCCACGTCGGAAAATTTTTTGAGAGTACCGAGTAGTTCTGAGTAGCGTTTCCTATAGTTCTCGACGAGTTCTATCGAAAACTGTAAGGTGACAAAGCGATTGGACCAACGGTTTGTAAGATACAGCGACATTTGTTACATTTGTAAGATCATACAATTTTTAAATAAGTATATCTCAGAAACCGTTGGTCCAATCGCTTTGAACCCTGATAATTTTCGACAGAACTCATCGAGAACTGTCCAGAACTCCGAACAGAACTACTCGGTACTCCCAAAAAATTTTTGACCAAAAATTTTTTTCTATGTCCCACGTCGGAAAATTTTTTGGGAGTACCGAGTAGTTCTGTTCGGAGTTCTGGACAGTTCTCGG
>NW_017275847.1:1116087-1171552 GCF_001594065.2 Cyphomyrmex costatus
AGGGCTCAAAACAATTGAACCAACGGTTTCCGAGATATACTCACTCTAAAAATTATTGATCTTCCGACAAATGTCACTGTATCTTGCAAACCGTTCGTCCAATCGCTTTTTCATCTGACAGTTTTCGATAGAACTCGTCGAGTATTATAAGAAACGCTACTCAGAACTACTCGGTACTCTCAAAAAAATTTTCAAAGATTTCCACTATTTTTTTTAAACTTTATTATATTTCAAAAATGTTTTTTATGTATCAAGAACTCTAGGTATTCACAAAATAGTTCTGTTAAGCTGATCAGAACTATGCGACCTTGAATTTCGTTAAAAAGTTAGCACCCCATTTTTAAAAAATTATTAAAAAATGATTATTAAGCGCATATGTCATTAAAAATCATAGAGAACTCTTCGTATCGTCAAAAAGAAGCAGGAATTATCATCAGAACTATTGTATCTAAAAATTAATTTTTAAAAAATTTTTAATTTTTTTTTTATTATTCGAAAATTTTTTTTACGTATCAGGAACTCTAGGCAATCGCAAATTGAAGCTATTAAGCCGCTCAGAACTATTCCACCTCGAAATTCGATAAAAAGTTAGCATCCCATTTTTAAAAAATGTAAAAAAAATGTTTATTGAGCGGAACTCTTGTTATTAACTATAGGGAACTCTTTGTCTCGTCAAAAGGAAGTGGGAACTCTAATCAGAACTCCTGAGTACTATAGTTGGGGTGCTAACTTAACATACCTCTCTTATTATTTTGTTTTTAGCTAGTTTTCTTTAATCCTCATTTTCTCTTAAATTTTATTTTTCATTGAATAAAGATTGCAACATTTGAGTTAAAAAATTATTTGATAATAAGTAGAATAATAAAGCTCTCTATGTATAAATAATAATTAATTAGGGCAAAGAGCCAGTGTGTAATATGATAATCACTTTAATTCAAATAATAAACAAAATCATACATTTCGACTCCGATCGGGTTATTCTCAATGTTACAAATTAATACAAATCATTCTGATATATATTAATAATAATACAAAAATTTCTTTGTTTGTTACTGTATACAAAAGTAGAGAATTTGTTATCTATTCCTGTATAAATTCTTCTTTATATCCCTGTTGCGTCAATTAAGTAAAAGTAGAAATAGTATCCATCATTGTAAGTTTCGTTAAAATTAAAACATCCTTATTAGTTAACAGTAGAAGGTGTTGAGCGCAAGTTAATAAGAAAAATAGTATCCATTTTCGTACACAAAAGTTCAGTTAAAATTCAAACTAATTTGCAAGAGCGGACATCCGATATATATGATGTCAGATAACGTAATTTGTATCATATCATTGTAATCGTAATCATATTGGCTCTTCGCCCTTATAAATTTTTATTTATATTATTTGATAATGTACCAGAAAAATTGATTTTTTCCATATTTTTAAAAAATCTAGAGCAGTAAAAAAATTGAGCTGGACAAAAATATCTGGAAGATGTAAAAAAATGTGATTGTGGACGAAAGATTAACTATTACATAATGTACTAATAAAAAATATAACTAAAATTTTATATAATTATATGAAAATTTATAATTTTATGTAACTACTAAAAATTTTTTTGTTTGGAACACCTAACCTATTAATGTATTCTTAAATCACTCATCTACTTTAAAGGTAAAATTTTGCGACTTGGAGTTTTGAATTTAAATTCTTACCTCTTCTTAGCCTTTTAATTTATGATTGTTTATTTAAATTCTTACGATGGTATATCTACGGCTTTCAGGACTTTAATGCTCCAAATGTTTAAAGGGTAAATTTCAATTTTTTCTTATCTAATATTTATTATTTATAGAGTATTATATAGAAGACAAATCTCATAGGCGCGCATCGAGAAAAAACACAAAAGTCGATATACCTGTTTCACCGGAATCGATCTGGTGGTGATCGATTTCGCTGTACGGATCGCCGGAACACCTGTCTGAATTCCGAGGATTCCGGTTTTCTATCTCGCGTCTGACGATTTCGCAAGAAGGCGCAATTGCGAGGATACCGAAAAACCGTTGACATAATTCCGCAGGTTGGAGAAAAGTGGAAATATCGCGGGTAGAACGCAACAGGGTGGGGAGTGTCGCGGGGTGAACGCCTTCGAGATGCATTAAAGTCGTATTAAGGCCGTCCCGGTATTAGCGGCTGTTTATTCTCCATGATAACTAGTCTCGAGTGGACTTTACACAGTGTATACGCGTGTACGTGTATGCATTAGGTGTGCTCGATCATGCAAATTCCTAAATCGCCGGAACAAGTGTCACGGGTACGCGTATTTATGGAGTGGCGTTGCAACTCGGCCTTGAACACCCCTTTTCCCCTCCTTTCTCCTTATACTGTTTTTATTATGTCTCGTAATAGTGCAATTTTAATTATACACTTCAGCCTCTTTTGACATTTTAATTTTTTTTTCTTTCTCTACTTTCTTCTCAAAAAATGTGTACTAGGTTTTTTAAAGTGTATTAATATACTTTCTCTTTAAAGATATATATGTGTGTGTATGAAAAAAAGATTGATTTGTCACTATATTTTTTCAAGTTTTCAGAGAATTTTGTTTTTGTAAATTGTGTGTTATATGCGTGCTCTTTCCTTGACAATTCAATATAAATAAATATGTTTCGAAATACTTTATGTATTTTCTCGTAATGCTGTCAGACGGAAATTTTGTCTTGAACGAGTTTCCAGCCTGATATTTCTCGCGACCTGTTTCGGCATGTGAGAGAGAGAGAGAGAGAGAGAGGGAGAGAGAGAGATACTTTCCATGCCGCCGTGAGCACTAAATAGACACCTGAGAAAAGTGTCCGAGTGCGTGTACACGCGAAATATGACTATGTATTCGTATGTGTATGTGTGTTTGCGACGAGAACCACACAAGAGATAAGAAGAAAAGATTAAACCGTCAATCTTTTAAGCATCGAAGCAGATATGATAGCCACTCTTTCGAATACGAACAGCGATGTATCCAGTCATATACAGAGTATTCAAAAAAACCATTCAGCATTGACATGGTGGACAATACATATTGTGTAAAGAAGCCTTAGTGAACATAGGTTGAAGATTTAACCGTTTCTAAGATATAAACAATTTTTGTATATTAGTATTATAATTGATTTAATATCTTCTATATGCTGTATGCGACATGAAGATTTACTTCAGTGTTTACAAATCACGTTTTCTGAATGTTTTCATTTAATTTTCACACTTTATAATTAAAAATTTTAAGGGGAATCAAGTTGATATCAAACAGTCATTACGATTGGATGGGCATTATGGGAGATCACCTCATTGGACCTGCACTTCTCCTAAATAGGCTATCAGTGCTACTTATTTCAATTTCTCTCTCTTCACGTTATATGCAACACTTAAAAACAATATGTAGGTTATATGATACTAACATATAAAATTGTTTATATCTCAGAAACGATTGAGGTTTCGACCTATGTTCACTAAAGCTTTTTTTTACTCACAATCAGTATGATATGTATATCTACCACCATATAAATGCTGAGTGGTTTTGCGGGTTGTCGCCGTGTTTTTATCCTTTGTTAATGATGGTGGACCATCAAAATAATTATGTAGGACACTCAACTGGTTGTGAGAATGTCAAAACTTTTTGCAGCATTGGTCATAAATTATTTGATTCTTATTAAGTAATTATTTTGATATCTAACAAAATTATTTTCAGATCTGTATTTAGCTAAATTTTTAGAGTAAAATCATTCTTTTCATCTAAAAATTTTACAATCTTTGAATTTTCGACTCTAATTGGCTTGATTCTAACAAATGATTTTTCAAATTCTTGAATATAAATTTTTTTTTTAAAGCCTATTTGTATACATATTTTCTATTATATACGAACTATGTTCGGGCACGCTCAGATCCTTGAGCTACCATTCTACGGAATCTGCGGCGTATATTTATATAACGGGCGATGATAACATAGTTTGTACCAGTAATTAGCAAATCGTGTCGTATTGGACTACATATTAAATGTAGATCAAGTCTCTTTCCCGTTTCGCTGTTCGCATATCATGATTGTGCAATGCAAATGTCTTCATCTGTAACGCGATCGCGTAACGCGTGCGATTGCAGCGCTTACGGTAAATATCGATCGTCGCGTAATCCATTTATGGATGTCATGAATAAAGAAACTGCCGGTTTTTTCTTTAGAATGACAGCGATACCGTTTACCGAACACGTGCGTCACCGCATGAGTTAATTGATAACAATCTGTAACAGCAGAGTAGAAATATCTACAGCATTGGCCGTAAGTTGCATAAAGCATTCTCAATTTACATTTTCTTGAACATAGTCGTATGAAGGAGGATTGGCAAAATATTAAAATTGTCAGAAAAATTAATATTACTTTTTAATACATTTGTTTTCAAACCGATATCTTAAAAAGAGGGTTGATGAGCTACAGCTTATAGATAGATGTATTAAAGTAATTCAAATGTAATGGACACGAGTGATAACGCAGTCATATGTTTTAATCCTAAATAGTCATCTTCAGTGGAGCGAATAATATACAGCACATATTATTCCAGAAACGTTGCAGCAATGTTTGCAATATTGTTGGAACGTTGCGATATTGCTGAAAGCTTCTCTTTGCGGGAAACTTACAATATACAAGAAGACAAACATATTGTTTAAGAGAGATGGCTTTTTAAAACTTTTTTCACCGCGCATAAATAATGATAGACGTTTTTTGTCAATTATTGTTCAACAAAACTTCGATTATACATAGATAAAATTAATACAAGAGTTAGTTTAGTTATTACAAAAAAGAAAGTAGGAAACTCTTTAAATTTATTTTTTATTAGATAATATGAAACGTCTATATCAATTTGGAGAGATGCTGTACTAATGAAATAAAGGTGTCACATGTTTATATCGAATAATATAAATGTGATACTATATATTAAATTTAAGATATTAATTTATGAAAGCAATAAAAATATTAAACAAAAACGAATGTCGGTATCTATTAAACTGAATAATATACTAAATAGGATTTATTTAACACTCTCTGACGTGTTTTTACAATACAAAAAGTTCAAGTTCGGGACAAAGCGATTGAAAGTGTCGCGCATTTAGCGTAATGTGATTCGGTTCTCTTTGTTTTCATAGCGGATATATGGTATTAGCGAATTTATTTTTAGTAGCGGCGATAAGAAGTAAAGTACGCTTGGAAGGATCGATCGGTACCGCTAGGTGATTACTCAATCAGCGACATTGATCGTTACTCATGGGCCGTTCTGCCTGTAACTTCTCTCAAGGACGAGGATAACGCATGTGCAACGAAATAAAGGAACTTGCCAGGGGCCGGGCTCCGTTACGATCAGCGCACACTACCAATTTCTCCTTTTTTTTTTTCTCTTCTCATTCGCTCTCCGCGATACATCGCGTCCGTAACGCCTTTTTTTCTATACACTTCGGGATCGATTCGATGACGCGGATATCCTGTTTCAAGGATCTTCGCACAAAGCGCGTATAGTCTTCTCATACAACGCGAAAATGTTTCCATAAAAATACGGAGAAAGGACCTTCAGAACTAGAAATTAAATAAAATTGAACACATAATATACGTATAGTTTCATTAGGATGCAGCACTCTCGAGAGTTATATAAGTAGATAAGTTATTAGGAAGCATTACCACGTGCAGTAATACAAAAGACAATGTGTTTTGATACATAATTACTTGTTCTTTATTTTACTGCGTATTATTTTTACAAGAAATCTTCAATTTTATACTGAAAATTATTTTTTATCAAACAATAGTGCTTTTAATACTTAAAATAAGTACGGAAGAAGCAGTTTTGCCGAAGTAATTTGTTGAATAAATTTTCAAATGTAACTAAAAATTGAAATTATTTTGATGGTTCAGCAAAATTATTTTCAGATTTATATTTAGCTAAATTTTTTAAAATACTTTAGCAAAATCCTTCTTCCCGTATAATTAATAATTAATACTTTCTAGTATTAAATTTTTGTAAGAGTATAGCTATATTTCGATTCTATAAGCTGCATACCTTAAATGTTTAGAGGATTTATGAAAAATTCAACGATTCGAGAATTTTTAAACTACATGTCTGGTTTACGCTTGATAAAGACTTGAGTAACATTGTTGCATCAATCATCTGCGACTTTGAAGCCAGGCTTGAGTATCAGGATCGGGATTTGCTGTTTAAAATAGTTGCAACGTCCTTGAAGGTTAATTACAAGCTACGCTCGATTGCGAGATACGCCTTTCAATTGCCGCGCGAGAATCTCGCGCGTAAACTATTTATCGAATTTCCTGCTGATTTTTTCTAGGATCTAGATCGACACCGAAACGATAACGATCCTTTATCGTTGACATGCTAAAAAAAAAACTTAATGTATAATATATCCGGTCGTAGATAAATCATCGTGGACGACGTTAATCATCCTGGATGTTATCGTCATTAGTATTACGGTATATTAATTATACTAGAACACAGTTAGTATCAATGCAACAAGATCGGAAAAAAAAGCAAAGGATATAGGTATATATTTTTGTCTACTTATCGTTTGGTTATCGTTATCGTTTTATGCACATATCTAAATTTTATTTCGTCTCTTCTCTCTCCTTTATTATTAATATATAAATTATAATGTACTCGGTGAAACTTTTACAATAAATCTCATTCCAAAGAGTGAAATCTCACTTTTAAAGATTGAAAATTCAGCCACTTTTTCAAAACTGGTTCAATTCTCACTCTTTAGAGTCTACTCTAAAGAATTTAGAGAGTAAATTTGTTTTATATTTACGAGTTATTCATCACACAATTATTATTAATACTTATTATTGTTTTACTATTATTTATTAAATATTCATATTTATTCGTATTATGTTTATTTACATTCTCATTTGTATTTATATGTTGGTAACATTTTATGAGCTCGCTGTGCATCGCTGAAAGCCCCGTCAATTTTTTCACCCTGTTTCGCCGCCCCGTCGCGATGCCAATGATCAAGAAAATAAGGGTACAAACTAACGACGTGAAAGTCTGGTGTTGCGAGTCAAAGTAGGCCTCGGCAATTTTATGAGCGCAGGCTGACCCTTAATTCGAACAATGACCAAAAGAAGGAGTATAACGATAATGTACAGTTAAGCGCCGGGGATTCTCGGGGCCCGCTGTCTTTTTGGGGCCTTCTCCAACCACGTCGCGCCGCGCCGCGCCGCGCCTCGCCATATCCCCCCAAGATTATCCTTAATTCCTCGTTATAACAGTATTTGCGTACGCGGCACGATTGTGCTTCACGGTCTAAGAAGTCTAAGAAAGCGCTTGACGATTCCTGGATGGAAATCGGATTCTCGTTGACGAATACGCGCAGTCATTAATTATTTGTGCATTAATTATCTTGAAAAGACGCTCGTTGAAGAAATCGAATTTCACACACACTGTCACGTGTATAAAGTTAACTGCTGTTTCTTAATTAATTTTAGAGAAAAGAAGCTTGCAAAAGAAATGATAGAAGTAAAAAATTTCTAAACATGCAAGTATATGACTAGTATAGTTTCAAAGAACTAATTGATAAATAAATAATGAGTAATAATAATTTAAAAAAGCCTGAATTTTTACTAAAACAAATAGAAAAAATGCGATTCATAAATAGAAATTTTATATTAAGGAAGATTATTTTTTGTAATAAGTAAAAATTCTTTAAATATTTTAGTGCCTTGTTTTCAAAAATTAAATATTTAAATAAGTACTTAATAATTCTATAAGTATATAGAATTCAATATTTACTTTTTGAAAATAAGATACACACACAGAGACACATATTCAAAAAGAATTATTTATTATTCACAAATAACCTTTCTTGTAATAAAATTTTTGTTATTGAACCAAGAGCTCGTCCCAAATTTTGCACGAGGAAGTACATGACCCCTTTGTTCGTACTCGCACATATCAGTGAGAGGAGGAGAGCAAGCATGTCGAGAAGACGGAGAGAGAGGGGGGAGAACGAGAAGTCAAGCCGGAAAAAAATAAAGAAATTGTTTTGCATGCGGCGAGTGCGATAAATATTCATGAGAGTTAAATTTTCTCCGGCAGGACGATAAATTGTGTCCTCGAATCGAGATGAGTCAGTGTTCCACCATCATGACGGAGGACGCGTCTGGTACATGCTTCCTTCTTCGATATCCCGAAAATATTGGGCCCATATACGCGCCATAAAGTGATAAATAGTACCGGAGGGGAAGTTCTGATTGTCGAGAGGTTGGCCGCGCAAATAAAGTTGCCCCCTTAATGGTCGCTCTCTCTCTTCTTTCCTCTTCTCTTCCTTCTCTCTCTCTCTCTCTCTTCCTTCTCTTTACCCCATCTTATAATTAAATATTACGTAAAGTGAAAATAAATCGCACGTGGCGCGGATTCGATAAAAAACAGGTTCGCGATTTACACCAATCGCGATATTAGAGTCTTTTATCCCTTAAATCACCTTCAATTTAAAAGAATAAACGTTATGTATCTGTAATCAATTTTCTCTTCAGGTAATTTCTAGAGTATTGATATATATTATTAGCACAGTTATTTATATATTCTTAAATCATTAATTAGGTCGTTAATATTATTAACTTTTATATAAATTTAACGACCGTCTCGGGAATTAATATTATGTAAGAAATTCTTATTTCTCTCTTAATATAAATTTATATAAATATACACACATAAATCGATAAATATAAATTTAATGATCGTTTTGAAGATAATATGGTATAAATAATTCAACTTTTCTTTCATTAAATGAGGACTGGAAAGGGTGAACGTGTATCTTGATAAGGGTCTTGAGGAAAGTGGAGAATCGTTAAGGTCGCAGGGCGTCCCGGCGCCGGGATGCTGACTCGATCCGGCAATTTGTTACCCGGCGGCGTGACGAAATGCGTAATTACGCGCCGCTCAGAGTGCGAATAATTTTCAGAGCGTTCACGTGTGAAAAAGTATATACGCATCATTAATCTCGTGAGACGGAGGGAGAGAAGCGGAAAGAGAGGAGGAGAAGGAGGAGGAGAAGAAGTCGCGGCCGATAATTATCCGCGCGCAGAATATCGTAAATCAGCGATTAGAAAAGCGCGAGTCCGATGATTTCTATCGAGACCTCGTGAAAGCAGCGTGGCAGTTACAACGTTTAAAGCGTAGATACGGCATCTAGAGATGTATCGGATGCGGCCATTTGCATAATAAGACGTCCGTGCTCGCGAGATACTTTGTTACAGTAGCGTATCTGTGCAAACATGCACACGTATCTCGATAGAATATACATATTAAGTTACATATATTTTCACATAATTTCCTTATTATAATTTTATTTTTATCCTACAAGAATTATTTAAGAGATTGGAAATTATTTTTAATCAAGTATTTGCATACAATTAAATTAAAAGTACATATGTAAAAATAATTTTTTAATACAGATCTTATATACATACATATGTTGCAGGAAATATTAATTTCTTAACTTAATATTTTATGACATTTTTTTTTAATAATACTCATTGTAAGCTAATATTTATTAACTAAATATTTACACGATAAGAAAAATGAGATACTTAAAGCAAATCAATGGCTTATGTATCAAATTAATATACATTTAGTAAATATTACTTAATATTCAAAACAAATATTTATTAAGATTAGTACTGTTTTTCGGCGCATGTGGGGCAAAAACTAGAATTGAATTCAGATCCATCGATTATTTATAGTCGACTAGACAGCGTGTGAAGCCGCACGCGTCGTACGTCGCTCCATATTAAGAATTAAGAGTTTGTTCTGTTGAGGTTAATGACATTATGTGAAAGGCTTCGTTGTACCAAAAAGGACGTTATCGAAATAAATGTATCAATGACAGATATTGATTTATCGCTTATATTGATTGATTTATTATCGGTACAATATTAAGAGTTCGGAATATTAAGAATCCTATATGACATTTAGAAATATTACAAGCGACAAGTATACAAGTATCGACATAATACATGATACAGAATAAATCGAGTCAAAAGGTGAGAGATACACGGTAGAGCTTTGACAAATAAGAACCACATGAAATTATTTATAATATGTGTCATTAACAGTGATTACGTAATTGCAACGGAATATCTATATCCAGTAGTAATGTAAATCACTCAAGGTGAGGAGCTGTAACGCATCTCTTTCCGTTTCTCTTGTCTATAAATCCTTGATAGATATCTAAGAAATTCTTGTGATTCTAAACACATGTATTCAGTAAATAAAAGTGAGAAGAAAAATAAAAAGGTGACGGAGAAAATATTCGCGGAAGGAAAAATAAATTAGATATGAAATAGTAAAAAGACATTAAAAAATGACATTTTAAAAAATGTAAGAGCTTATAAACGGTCAAGCAATATGAAAAGATGGCTCAGTGATAAATAAACATAAATAGAAATGAACATACAGCCACAATGCAAAATGTCATTCGCAAAAATCATCATCATATATTTAAAAAAGAGCTTGTGTGAAATAATCGATAAAAGAATATTCTTCTCTTTCTTACGTATCTAGGAATAAAATGACATAATAATAACAAAATTTTAAGAAAGATAAAACAATGACTAAAAAAGACGGATTTCCGACATTCGGAATTTAATAATAAAATAGTAAAATATAGTTATAAAAGTGAAGCAGAATATGTAATTTCTGAGAATAATTAATAAGATAATATATCTTATCTTAATCATATCATATTTTATTCTAAATATAAAAGCAATCCATTTATTTCTTAGTCATATATTGCATTCCTGGGAAAATTGTTGCATCCTGCGCTCATCGAACATCATTGCTAATCGTCGATTTCCCTTGGCAGGATCGGGAGGATACGACTCGGTACTGAGAAATCGTAACTCGTCCGGCAAGTTAACCCGCTCGAACATCTAATTAAAGTATTAAGTACGTCGCGTCTCGCACGAGCTACGATTTACACGCTCCTCCAACATGCTTGCGCATACAACGCGCCATCCTTAGCGCGAAGCGAGGATCGAGCTGGGATATTTCTAGGCCAACGAGCCGGCCTACGCTGAGAGGTGCCCGTAATCTCAATTTTCGATTAAAATTTTACACTGCCTGGTAACTGTAACTCGATTGATGTATAATATAATATATGCGTGATATTTCGAAACTCTTTCATGATATTATAATGTCTGAGAAAATTATCTTTGCTATTTATGCACTATTTACTTACATATCAATATCGAAGTATTAAAATTAACATTTAATATAGGTATAACTTTTACAGGACAATAAAACTATTACATTAACATTTGAAACATTTATATTAAACATGTCTTCCAAACGGTCCACTCAAATTTTTGTGTTAATTTAACATAAGATGAATATGTTAGAAAGTAACACAAATATTATGTAAAAAGGTTAACATAAAACAGGTAACACTGACACAGTTTGTGAACAACTGCGAAAGCATATTTTTCTTCAGTAAAATAAACATTTATGATGTATTAAATTAATACATATTTTGTTCATTTATTTTAGAATTTAAAACACTTTTATTTTTAGGTTGTTTATTTATGTACAATGCTTATAAATTGTATTATTTTGATACTAAGAAATATATATATATATATATATTTATTATTAATTTAATACAAAATATTTAAATAACATAATCTTATTGTGTTAAATTAATATTTACATATTAAAAATTAAACAAAAAATGTTTATAAGGACTTGAGTGAATCATTTTTAACACAAAACGGTTTTTAGTATGTAGCACTGAAACAGTATAATATTATATTTTAAGAAATAGAATGAAATAATGAAATTAGAAAGTGTTTGACTGTCTTACCGGCTACACAACTCAACATGACTACAAATAAAAATTGCTTTTATTAATTGACACATAATCTAGTTAACTATAATAATTCATGTTTTGACTGTGAATACTGACATCTTCACTTTCTAACTGAAATTGTTACTCTACATTATCATCGACAACTTACATAATTGACACAGATTCCAACCTGCGAAATAAATTGCGTGACCATTCGAACATCGAGAAATATAAACATTCGATCTATGAACCGTTTGCGAGCAAATTTCTGATTCTTGACGAAGCATCCATCGGGTCACTATACTGATCGCATTCTATACATATATAGTGTATTCTATCAATATCAATGTTATACACAGGTAATATCATTGACTGCTTATTTTACTGATTATCTGAAGATGGCTCAATCGAGAAGCCGAAATATGTCATAATGTGTATAATTTATTGCATCTCTCTCTTTATTTATATAATTATATTTTACATATTGACTTTTAACTGACTCTCATATGCTCTTGATAATATTTTATTAAATTTAAGAGTTTGTGTTTTTGGTATTTAAAAATGAAATAATACATTATATGTAGTAAATGTTACTCAAGCTCTGTACCATTTAAAAAATAGACTCTCTAAGGATTAAGGGACACATTTTTTTCTATTAAGTATATATGTAGTATAAGGAATCGAAATCGCTCTAAATTCATCAAAGTGCGACTTTCGAAACATCTTACTGTACGACGCGGTAAAAACGGTACGAACCGTAAAATACATCATCCGAGATGTTATCCATCGGGGATTGTTTTTATATTTTTAAATGGGGAGCATCTCGGCGGCATGAGAGGCAGGAAGCGCTTAAATGCTTCGCTAAGTGGCGTTTACTATAATTTATGCGGACAAAATTACTGACTCGCGATATACAAAGTAAAACATCCGTGTCGTTGAGTTCCTTATTTTTTCGCTACTATTTGTACTTGGCTCTCATTCTCAGGAAGACATATAATGATTAAAAAAAAAAGAAATCTTGACAAGATAAACAACCGAAACAAAAAGTGACGTTCCTTGCTTTCATAGTTTGGCGTACAACGGGAATTATTTAAAAATATTAATCTTAATGCTGACAAAATTCTCTCCATTTCTAAATCTGATCTGGGAAACTTTCTTTAAAGATTCTGTTTCAATATAAATATTTTTTAATTTGAATGAATCATTCGCTTAAATTGTTAATTAATCTGTAATAAATAGATAGTATCACATTTCTGTTAATTCTAGATTGATTTAGATCTAGATTGTTGTAAAATCAATTTGTCAAATTAATTAGATTAATTAATTTAATCTAAATTCTGATGTCATTGTGTGTATGTGTGTTAACTGATTTTTTTTAAAAATTAATGAATTTGAAATTAAATTAATTTTTTTATCATCTTAGATTTTTAAAACGATTTATTCTTCTTAATTCAACATTTTTTTTAATGATTATACTCGCAACAAATTTTTCGCTTGTTTGTTCGTCTCTTTATTATCAACTGGCTAACAGAAGCGAATCCATTCGCCATCGACATCGCGCACAGATCACGCGTTAACTCCGTTTGAGATTTTTATCGTCGCTTCGCGGTTTCTTGCTTAATGCTGGTCGTCTGTATAAAAACGTGCCGATGCGAGGGAAAATATCAGCGTGCAAAGCAACGCCAGGTTCCGTGGAAATTTCCAGTTTGCTCAGTCGTGCGAGACCGTAACTGGATTCAGGTGCGTGCGCGATTTTAAAGTTCGCAGGAAACCGCGAGCGACGAGCGCTGCGCGATACTCAACATTTATTTTATGTCGCGTGTAAGAAACTTATTCTTTTTATTCTTGAATAATTAACAATCAGGTGCGTTAGTTAATAAAAACTAGCAGTAATTTTATCTTACAATTAATAATTATTAAATCAGTGTTCATTTAATTAGTGATAATTATTTTTCAAAACATAGGAGAAACTCTTGTTTTAATATATACTATAATTTAACTGTTTCAACTTATTAAAATCGTCTTTATTTATTTTTGTCAAATTAAACAAATTTATTAGTTTTTTAGCCCTTCTTTTGTATCATTATTTATTTTTATTGAGCCTTGTTACTTATATTTTATTTTATTAAGAAGTTATAAGTGTAATTAAAAGAAAACAAATTGCCAATACGGACCGGGCTATTATTAATGCACAAAAATAATATTTCATACATATATGTAGATACTTCGAATTCATAATAATCAAACATTTTGATTCTTGGTTTGAGTCCTCTTCAGTACGTCACAAACAAATATTTGTAGTGACAGATTGAAAATGTATGGATTCCTTTCCGCAACGATAAAGTCAACACTCCGCGTTAAACGTCCAAATAAAAGCAGCCAAAGTACCAATAATCAAAAGTTAAAACATTGGCATGTGGAAATTACGAATCTACATAAAGTTAAAAGAAAATTGTTATTAAAATAAATGAAATAAAAATTGGTAAACTGAAAAGTGATAACACATATATACAATAAATTACTCAAATCTAAATAAACTTCTTTAATTTACTAATACCTTAGAAATATAATACTGCTGATCAATTTAGTACTGAAAGACAGTGATGAATTATTTATTTTAAATATTGAAAGCACTGTTGTTTAGTATTTTTAGTACTTCAAATTAATTACTATCTTTCAGTAATAAACTGGCTAGTATTACATTACTTTTTAGTTTATTAATTTTTATTTTATTTATTCATTTAGATTTCAGTAAGGGCACTGGTCTTAAGAATTTGCACAAAATAATGAAATAATTAAGTATGCTTTGCATTTAGAAATGTCTATACTCGCTTGAAATCAGACTCTCGGGCAAAAGTCGAAGGTAGTTCGATAAAGCATCCGATTGATGTGCGTGAAGTTAGCACCGTCATTTTGAAAAAAAATAAAATAAAATTTGTGCTGAATTGTGCTAGATTTGTGCTACATTGTGCCGCAAGAATTAATGACATAACTCAAAAAACAAAGCGTTAAATTGAAAAAAACGTTTTTTTTCGCCAGCACCGCCATTTTGTTTAATCGGCAAAATAAACATTGTGCTGAGTTGTGCTCGATTTGTGCTACACTGTGCCGCAAAGATTTCAGCCATTCTTTCATAACACCAAAAGTTATGACTAAAAATAGTTTTTCCCTCCGTGTTCGGTTTTTTGCCCATAAATCGGGTTTGTAGTGCTTCCATGTGATCGATACAGTATATCTGAGTTGTGCTAGCGTAGCACAACTCAGCACAACCGTTAAATTCGCCGGCACAGCGATATTAAGGGTACTTTACTTTTGAACACGACCCTTCGCGCAATGCTTTTTTGTTCAAAACTCGGGTTTATAATACTTCCATGTGATTTTCATTGTTTTTTGAGTTATGTCATTAATTCTTGCGGCACAATGCAGCACAAATCTAGCACAATTCAGCACAAATTTTATTTTATTTTTTTTTCAAAGTGGCGGTGCTAACTTCACGCACATATCCGATTGTTCTTTTCGACTTTGCGTCTGACGATTCTTCGCGCTTAATCGGAAGTTCCGACACCTAGGGCCGACATATAAAGTGGATTTTCGTGCCGGGGCACGAATTTCACCGTTAACTGACCCAGTTTCCGCATCCGTGTATAGATAGCATCCGGCATCCGAAGTGCCGAATTTCATTTCCAATCCTACCGGCCCTCATCTCGATTTCTTCGGTACGACGAGTGTCACGACGTCACGAGAGACAGGAACATGGAATTCCACGGCCGTTATAATGGCACGGCATCTCTCACTCTCTTCCTCTTTCTCTTTCACGAGCACGTCTTGCATTTCCTCCTCCTCCTCCGCTGCCGCGACGCGACGCGACGCATCGCAACGCAGCGCAACACCGCCTTTGATCTTTCCTTAACGCGATGTAATTAAGTTCATTTCTCTGCAGGATTCTAATATGTTATAAGGAGAAATTCTCTATTCTAGAAATTTTACGTAATTACAGAGATCCAGCAAGAATATTGTTAAGAATATTGTTTTTTCTACTCTCTTGAAGAACGCTAATTTAATGTTTATTTTGTTTTGATTTTTGAAGTTTTAGTACTTTTTCAAAATTACACAGAAGGGCGGCACCTATTTTTCCACTGCAATCATTATTAACTTAAATAAAACCGATTTAAGTTAAATTATTAGCCTGATAATTACATGCTATATCCATATTACAATTAATCGATATATTATTATAATTAAATGTATATATAATTGTTAATAAATTTATTATTAACAAAAATTACAAGAATTGAAGGATTAAAATATAAGATAAATTCATAATAATAACTTTGGTATTCTTAAGATAGAAGCAGCGAATTTATTAAATTTTTAATAGCATAATTGTTTTTCTTGAAGTCATTAAAATTGAAAGACTTGTTAAAGAAGGATCTGTTAGATTATTTTAACCGTTATTTTTGCATCAAGTAACTTGGAATAATACCTATATAGAAAAAATAGTTTTGCTGAAGTATCTAAAAATGTAGCTAAATACCGATCTGAAAATAATTATATAAAACGATTAAGCTAGCTAAAATGTCAATATTTTTTGCAGCATCATGCTTGAGATTCCTACGTAATTATTTTAATGACTCAACAAAATTACTCTCAGATCTGTACTTAGTTAAATTTTTAGATAGATACAATACTTAAGCAAAATCGTTCTTTCCATGTAGATTCATATACTTTTGTCCAAAATATCCTTTCTAGCAGAACTTGCAAAACGAAACCTTTTTTGCGCTTGTTGTGAAACAAGCTTGCATTGAGTTAGAAAGAGTGATAGAAAGAGAAATCTGCGAGGTGTAAGATAGATTTCAATTAAAACACGATCGTGCTCTCGAAGCGGACGACGGGAAGTCCAAGCGAGTGGGAGTCGAGGAGAGAGAAAGAGAACATGTCATTCTTACATTGCGATTGAATGCGGCCTCGCGGTGTCAGGTACATACCAGGCGGTTAAGCTTTTAGCCTATTTACCGTAGCGAACGAACGAAGGAACGGTGCAGAAACGAAGCACACCGATACGAAGCGTGTTGCTTTTCGTAGCCGTCATCATCATCGTTGTCGTCGTTGTCTTGGGCTGCCTGGTGTGTTGCGCAATCAGGTTGCCTGTGTTGGTCGATTCGCTGGCGTTACCACCATCAGACCGACTCGGCTGACGCGAGAGAGACTGGATGGCAGTATCCGCACGCCTACATCGCCTCGAGCTGCTTGCCTGCCGTCTCATAGCAGCTAGAGAGTCTTGCCGTGCCCGGATCGCGCGTGTGTTGCCCCAACAACGAGACAACCGCGTGCTCTCTTGGCGTCATAGAGGGCTTGGCAACCATCCGCCTGCTAGAGGAGCTTACCGCCTACCACTCTCTTTCCTCGGTGCGATATCACAAAAATGCACCGTTTAAATTTTGGGGCTAATAATAGACGGAAGATTATTAATAAACCTGACACTTTTGTATCATTTAATCAGCGACAAATACCAAACTAACGGAATTGTCTTAAGCTGCAATTTTTTTTCTTTACATTTCTCTCTCTTTCTTGACGACTGTTTCCCACCATAAATTCCATTTATCGATCACTCTCGACACAGCTGACGAAACTGGACAGTTATTTCGCCACGGAACGTTCGATATCTCTCGGTGATCTCTCTCTCTCTCTCTCTCTCTCTTTCTTGTACATCTTACAACACAATGAAATTAAAGCAGTCCATCGATCCAGTCTTGGATCACTTTGATTGAGCGACAGAAATTGCGTATATACGTACGCGTGCAAGCCTTGGCGAATATCTGCGCCGCGAGAAACACGAAATTCGTATTTCGTCTGTCTGTGAAACGCTGCAGTCAGCGGCTCGTGCGAAGACTTTAACGCGCTGGAACGCGACCTCGATGTCGACGCCGTCGGGTAGCCCCCGGGTACGTTTTCAACCTATTTACAGTGACCGATCGTTAGAGGCGATCCAAATGCGCTACCGCGAGAACGCCGGCGTCATTAATCGTCGTTGGACCTCGGCGGCTTGTCACGCTGTGCGTCCAACGTGATCGCTTTTGATGGACTACCATTGAACAGGGAGATCTGTTTTCTGAACGCCAGCCACAGCCCCGACTTTCCTGGAATATTTGATTATTATTCGTCGTTTTTTTCCTCTTTATGCAATTTGTCGTTCCGTGTGTGTAAGACTCATTAATTCGCAAGTTAAATGACTGTTAATGGACTGGAGATTAATTTAAGATTCTTAGATTTCAAGACGCGTACAGCGCGTTTCCTTTTCCTTTATACGTCTAGCCTTTTGAGGCTGACGTTTGTTTATTGCTTCCTTGTTCTTCATATCATGTTATTTATCACATGCTAAATTTAGTAATTTTTTTTACTTTATGAATATTATTAGATCTTGAGATGCATTCAATTTTTTTTGTTTTTCATTAATATTCTTTTTTAATCGTACAGTACTATCTTAATATTTATTAAAGTATCTAAAAATTGAATTAGATAAGATTTAAAGATTATTTTTACACATGATATAGCTTATAATGTAGTAAATAAAAGATGTAATAGACACAAGTCACACAAGGTTTAATAATGGATAGTTTGTGAACTGTGATGTATTAAAGGTGTAAAATAATTAATTAGAGTGCCTCTTTGATACTATAATTAAAAAACTGTTTATTATTCAACAAGCCTTTATGGCTATTACTCTTTTGATTCACCACGATATAGGCTACGTAAAAACGAATTCATTTTCCCTAATTTTCTATGTATGATAATTAGTGCGAAGTCTCTTTTTTAGATACTCTCTAGCAAAACTTTAGTATACTTCAGTAAAACGTTCTTTCCATGTAATTTTAGAATTAATGCGCGGCTAAATTCAGATTAAAATCTTAGATTTTAAATAGCTAAAAGAAAATATTAAATTTTAATAAAAATATTATTTATTTGAATTGTAATAAGTAAATATTTACTAAATGTGTGTTGTTGTAAATATATTTATTTGACGACAAAAACCATTAATTTGATTTAACTATCATCTTTATCAAGTAAATATTTACTTAGTACTATTCAAAGAAATATATTAAAATTTAATAAATTTTTTTCATTACGCGCTTAATATCTCACACTTTATTTTTTTATATAAATATAAAATCTCAAATTCTTAAATTTAATTTTTGTTCATATTTTTTCTTCTTTAAAATAATTAATGTAATCAAATAGCAATGATAGTTTTTCATCTAATGGTAATAACTTTATAAAATCTCAGGATCGCAAAAACAGAGAACATAATATGGATTGCTTCATTCGATTCCGTTAAGTCAATATCGCGATGATCGTTAGATTTAACAAGGTCGCCGAATGACGGCGCGTGTAATGACGGTTAATTAAACACCAGAGAGAACTCACGTTCTTTTTCTTCGTCCGTTCGCGCGCCATTCGGGCAAGGAGCGAGGCACGGAGCTTCGCGTAAGGCGTCGATCTTAAGGATGGAATGGAAGTCGACCGGCCGGTATTACTTTGTATATAACCGATAATTACCGTCGTTCGTTTCGAAAGCGCTCCACCCTCCTCATGCCGAGTTTGTTAGGCGAAGGAACAACACATCGCGCCGTCTCGCCTGTTTTCGCGGCGTCCTTGCGCGCCGTGGGGCCCGTTCGGCCCCGCACGCAAACTGGGTCAGCTTCGCCAACCCAAGTCCGTTTTCTTTGACGAGCGGAAGTTCGTCCAGAAAGCACACCGATTTGCACAACCGATCAATCGTTCCCCTTGGGCGATACGCACCGCGGGACTGAAACGAAACTTGACA
The DNA here is from genome assembly GCF_001594065.2 of Cyphomyrmex costatus. Classification (NCBI taxonomy): domain Eukaryota; kingdom Metazoa; phylum Arthropoda; class Insecta; order Hymenoptera; family Formicidae; genus Cyphomyrmex; species Cyphomyrmex costatus. Next base: position 1,135,766 of record NW_017275847.1, read on the forward strand.
GACACGTGGAGAAAGTCAAAATACCCGGGACTCTATCGTTTACGTCCAAATTACAGGGGAATCTCTGTTAACTGAACTAACGGAGAGACACGAGTGTTTGGGTAAACGAATTTTAAAACAAGATAATCGCCTTCCTGTGACTAAAGTCTTCATTTCTTATTTTCTTTTGAAAACTGTATTAACACTTCATCATCTGAATCTTTTGATGCAAGCGAAATTTCACTCTCAAATTTCTCTGAAATAAAGGAGTCTGATTCTTCCTCACAAAATATTTTATTATCTATTTAATAAATAAGAACGTTAAAAAGTAATCCTGAATTTTTCCACATTTTTTGGAAAAACTAAAAAGCTTAAGATAGACAAAAAAGATAAATTTCAAATGAAGGGAATAAAAATATGATTACAAATAAAGGGTTAAGAATCAACAAACATTTTTAATTAAATTCGATAATTTAAAAAATATACACGAAAAGAGAACAATTTTGCAAAATTCATCTATAGTTCTGAAAATAATTTAATACTAAATAATTGTATAGAAAAATCAAGCATAATGAGCAATGCAAGAGAAGTTTTCACGTCCTAGCAACCAGTTTGAGCAAGTCTTAATAATTATTATAAAGACCCTTAAAAGAAAATTAACTTCAAATCTGTATTTATAGTTAAATTTTAAATACTTTTGCAAAATCTTTTTCGTCCTTTCTGTATATATATCGTTTTCTTAAATAAAATTTCACAAAATGTATGTTATACATTTATTACATGTATATATATAATATTATTTATATATCTATTCGTATTTTTATACTCCTGAATGAAGAATAGGATTTTCTCTTTTCAACAAAAATTGTTTAATCGTTTAAAAGAGTCACGCTCGATAAAATGAGTTTTTTTTCAATCTATTCTTGACAGACAAATTTATCAGCAATGATAAACCGTGTCTGATTGAGACGGGGGAAACCACGTTGTCAGTCGCGCTATCGACATCCGCAACAGCGGTGTCACGACAGTCGCGTTAATCGCATGGCTCCGCTGTGTCTCGATTCCGCTCCGTTGGTTATGCATTAGCTTAGCTTTTTGTGCTGGCGCTGTCGAAACACGAGTTCAAAGGCCACGTGGCATAAGTAAAGCTTGTGATTCTGCGATTTCTACCGTTACTGCTGACAAGATTAAGTAGAATAATTTGCGTTATACAATATGGCCATAAACAAGCTAAATACTTCTCATTTTATCTTCGCACCATCATATTTTGAAATTTTTTAACACTCGGGTCTTCTATTTACAACTTTATATTGATCAGCATAAAAAAATTGTAATCTAATATAAGGAAATTTGACATTATTAAACTTCAGAAATTTTAAATCTTTAAACTTAATGGAAATAGAATTATTTATTGTGTTTTTTTATTATTTTTTATTGTTGTAATTATTGGTACTGTAATTATTGTAATGGTGACACTGTAATGGTCGACAAAATTTTATTTTTCTTATTGAGATCTGAGAAGGTATTTTTTATAATATCTTTTACGTTGATTTTAATTCTGTCAAAATGACGAGTGCAAGGTTTTTGAGTGATATACATACATTTAAAAATTCCTTTACTTTTATTTTTTTTCCGTTTAGACATAAATAAATGATTTATAAAGAATAGCTGCTAAGTTTAACATGATTCTTTACTCATTATTCAAACGGATTCAAACAAAACTAATTATTTTAATTAAGAAAAAGGTTTAATCTTACATAAACTATTAGTAAAATGTGGATGTTTTTAAAAAGAAATATATTAGTTATAAAAAATTTGAGTTCTTAAAATAAAGTCTAATCTTATTTTTCGAATCAATATAAAAAATATGTAAGGAATGGTCAAAATTATCCTTTTAATAAAATTTTTGTCAACTAATGTAATATAAATATATATATATACCAACAAATATATTACGATTTTTGAAATATCTTTTTAAAAAATTAGACCGTTATATGCTTCAATCTGTCATCGTAAAATAAATTGAAGGACTGTAGCGGAGATCGAAAATACTTAAGAGCGTCAAATAGCATGTATGGTTTTTGTCGCTCATCATCAAAACGGTATCGTCCAAGTGACCTCGTTAATTGCCGATGCTAATTAAGATGTGCACAATCCTAAACGCGCCTTGCGCTAATAAGTACACCGTGTAGTAACGCGGGGCGACATCGTCATTAAGTTGCACCCAGCAGCGGTGCATTTGTGTATGTGTTGTATTCGCGGCACGTTCGCGATTTTGCATTAACTCTGACAACCGAGACGAAGTACGAGAGGGCTTTCCACAGAGGTTCCGCATCTTTTTGTACGGATAATCACGTCTTCGACGCCGTGCACTGCGATATTAGCTCAAAGATGCTGTAGCACAAAAATATTCTACAATTGTTACATACAAACACGGCGTATAATTTTATGTCTCCAGATAAAGTGTAGCTAAACGAAAAAAATATTATAGCTTGATTCGGAAAGAAATTTAGTTTTGTTTTCGAGTAAAAAATTCTAATAATATACTTCTTTAATAAAGGTTCTTTAAAGAAGGTAATATTTCTTTAAGAAAAAATTAATTCTATAGTCATTCTTGCGTGTAACATTCTTGAATGTTGCGTTATTTTTCCTAGGAATGTGTCCCTTGTGTATTTATATTATCGTGTGTGAGATTTCAAAGGATAAATATCCGTGACGACATACGTGTTGAACGAAAATTAACGCAACATGACAACAACAACTTCTAAATAATAATGTTTTTAAAGATTCTAGAATACATATTGTTACACAAAAGAACGGTTTTGTTGAAGTATCTAAAAATTTAACTAGATATAGATTTGGAGATAATTTTATTAGATCATAAATAATTATGTAGAACGTTTAAACGTTGATAATATATTTATATATATATATATATATATAAACATTTTCCTCAATCTCCGTAGTGGTCTGTCTTTGTAATGGTCTAAACCGCTCTTATCCGGTGTTCTAATTACACCCTTAATTACACGTGCACGCCGAGGAGTCTTTTCATGACATGGTGGAGTCTGTTCACTGCATGCAGTCATTTCCTGACGAAGCTGCGAGATTTATAAAGACAAGAAAAAAAGAATTCCAAGTTTCAGAAATTTTATAATGTATTTGCAAGAAAAACAAAGTATAATACATACATATATAAAATTTAAGACAAATTTAAGAGGATCAAATTTAGTCTAAGTTAGATCATAAAAATGGCTCCTGAGAAACTTGAAAAAAATATATATATATTGTTAATTTTTTTTACTTAAATACTTATTTTCTCACACACATGGAAAGATTAATTTTGCTAAAACATTAAAAAATTTAGTTAAATACAATTAAATAATTTGGTAGAGGAATTTTATATTCTAGAAAGTGTCTAGCTTGAGCATTCTATATAATTATTTTGATATAGTTCAACAAAATTATTTTCAGATCTGTATCTAGTCAAATTTAGCAAAACAATTGTTCTTTTCTCGGATTTATCAATATTTCGTGCACAGCCAGATAGAATACTTTTCATTTAGGTTGTATTTTTCTCTTCCAGCGAATCTCTGTCATGATGCATTTATCATGCTCATTCGTCGACATGAAGATTTTGCGGTGAGTTTGTGTGCATTATGTTTTCTCTCTTACATTTTCACAGATAGAGAACAAGTGTCATTGGTTCTCTTTCTCTCACGCACATATATTTTTTCCGAAAATTATTCGAAAGTCTGAGAAAAAAATTCGTGTACGCGCGTATCCGATATAAGGCAATATTATTCGCACCGTTGGTTGGCGTGCAGGGTCCCCTCGATCCTGCACCTATGTCGAAACGACCGCTACAGCGCACAGCAACTCTGTAGAAATTTCTCTCTGGCAGCGGTTGCAAACCTGCCCTCGGCTACGACGCCGGGTTCTAAGCTCGCTTCTGCAATCGTACGGCTAACTGCCTGCGACTCTCCGCGTTATGCATCATCTCGCGTTTTCCAGCTGGTAATTATCGTACCACTGCCATCCCGGGGCCTTAGCCTGCTTCTTCAGCCCGCTTCCATCGACTCGAAATTCTGGCGAAATACGCAGACTCGTTGATCTCTCGACCGAGAGATACACAAGTAGGATGTATGTACCAGGAGCTACCGAAGAGCTTTCTCATTACAGATTCTTCAATTGATTTAGAATTGATCTTGACGTAAACGTCGAGCCAGCTAAGAATTTATGAATTACTTAATCATTTTTTTATAAAACTCATGAATAATTATTTTATCCAATTATAATAAAAAATAATAAAACACTTCCTTTTATTGTCCTTAAATCAGCTAAAAAATGCCATCCTTTATATATTTTACATAATTTATTTCTAAATTATTCCCTTCAGTCGATTATAAGTGGATTTTGTTTCTTCAAGAGTTTCAATTTAAAGATGTTGGTACAAGATACACAGAGTGTCAAAAATAGATAAGATCGTGTTAAACGAATAACAATAACTTTCTGTTAAACGCGTACGAAGATTATCATGAAATTGATCGTGAAAGAAACTGTGATTAAAAGAACATCCGGTGATTCTGGGACACCATGTATAATGCAACGGATAGGTGCACTTCGCTATAGGTGAACCACTCGACTATCAACCTGGCAAATGTCAGAGTATCCTGCCGTCGTCGTCGGAACCTGTCCTGTACTCGTGCAGGCTGAGTGCGCGCGCGCGGGGAAATATTAGACTTCGCGAAACCCGCGGCTAAGTGCAACGTGTATATTACTGCAACACTGTGCATAATTCAGACTCGAGTAGAATCTATGTTTAATAGATCTGAAAATAGTATGCCTCTCGTTTGATTGCCGCTTAACCTACAATTTAACGTAAATTAAAACTTAAGAAAAATCCTCCCCGTCTTTTAGAAAAGTTAGAAGAGATTAAATTAATATTTAACACGATTTAATGTGTGATATTTAGAAACTGAGAAAAATTCTGAATTAGAATGTAGAATCTGAAGTTTACTTTAAAAGAAGCTTAGAATATTTACTTTGACAAGACTTAAAAAAGTAACAGATTAAATCATGCAATATAAGACTTAATTCAATGTGCATAACTTGGTCGAATAGAATATAGAATATGTAGAATGGAATTAAAATAATTCTAAAAAGGAGACACATACTTTTATACCGAGAATTATTTATTATGATAAATCGGTAATTTATTAGCAAATGGAAGGAACAGATTTTGTCTCGATTAAGCGAACAACTTCGTCATCACTAGAGGAATTTATTTACATGTGTGTGCGTACTTGTGATTTAAAATTCGACCGTGCGTTTCGCAACGAAGTAAATAAGCGTAATTATGAGGTTTAAAGTTTTTGCGAAGTCGACTTCTCTTTTCTCTCTCTCTCCTCTCTTTCTTCGCTTCTTTCATTTATCTTCTACTTAATCTGTCTTGCGGGAACGTTCTTCTCGTATTCGCAATATCAATAAGTATGTAGTAGCGCAAAGAAACGAGAGTGAGAAATCGATTTTTTTCTCCCATCCAGAACACACATGTGCATTCGCTATTAACATTCCGATAGAAAGCGGTGACTCATTGCTGCCTATAGTGTATTTTAAGAGCGTCTAGAAACTGATGAAAGTCATTCAGTGACAACTTCGTTCTACAATTTAGAGGCCGAGTGTTATTCCAAAAGCATACGCGAGATATCCACCGAAAATCTTAAGTTCTTCAAGAGTTCGATTCAAGTATCCCTCAGCTATTCATTCTTATTGAAACTAACTTATTAAGATAAAACATTAACGAAATATTGTAATAACACTAATTTTTTAAAACTCAATTTTCTTTAACAGCACAGTTCTGCATAAAAAATATGGAAACTTTTTATTTATTCTTTTTATGTAGAATCGCTTTTCCTTCGCGTATTGTGTATAAAATTATATAACCTTAATATAACTTTAATATAAAGAGATAAATAAAAAGGTCGATGGATCAACCTTTATTTATCTCTTTTTCTCTTGAAATGTTACGTCGCTATCTAGAGATCGACAATCGATAACGTCGAAATCAAACTCTGATCAGTTAACGTTCAGACATATTTTGTTACTACGAAAGAGGCTTGATCGATTGATTTAATTCGCGGTAATTCTGTGAACATTAATTGTTTTTTACTCTGTGTGTTCAATCGTGAGGACTAGGATCGTCAAGGAGAGAAATTCAGGTTCTCCTCGTTGTATTTTACGACGATGACCTCACGTGTCCTTCCACTGTCTTCCTCCGGGCATCGCCGGTAAAAAGGACTATTAATAATCCACCTTGCTTTCTCATTCTGCTCAATGAAACGTGTAAAGTATTCGATAATTAACAATGTAATCAAAAAACATGGTTATATGTTTAATTTTATTTATATTTTATTATATAATAACATTTCGTATATTACCGTATAATTTTGTGGTGGTGTGTGTGTGTGTAGTCTATATTTTATTATCTTAAATCTTGACAGATATCATTAATCTTTTTAAGATTTTGGAATTTACGAACCTATATCTGATATAACCTTCATTTATATGGCTTTATTTTTTAACCTACAAATAATTAGATGGGTTGCTCGGAACACCCTACATTTTTTTTTATCTTTATAGTTATATTTTTTAATATATGTATGTATATACAGTTAAATTTACAGTATTTGTTTTGTTGATTATCCTTATGAGATACAGGAATGTAAAAAATAATGAACTTTAAAACTTCAATATACTTTATCTTTTTCAGAAAGGTTTTTAAGACTAATTAGGCTGCTCTCCATAGTAATCTTTTTAAAGGTTAAAAATAATATCACAATTGAAATATTGAGACTGCAGGAAATAATATATTAACCGTGTCATTTTAGGTGTAAGATTTTATTGTCAACACTGATATAATTAATTACAGTAATAATTTTTATGCTATAGAGTCTGATCAATATTGACTTGATTATTAACTGTAATCTTACTATTTCCTGAATTTAAATTTGATTTATTAGCGAAAAATTATTCTTATTATATATGTATAAATATATAATAATAAAGGGGGATTTAATCATTTTACACATATTTAGTTTTTTTTAAATTCTATCGCATTTTTAATAGCGCGAGAAACTTAGAAAGAATACAACACAGTATATTTAAAACGCACACGTTTTAAAATAGCCATCTAAAGGTGGCTCTCTCTCAATCGAAGGAATACTTGTATAGCCCACGTCGCGCACGATAGTCACGTGGATTACAAAAGCGTCGGTATGATTATGCGTCGCGACGCGGCGCGGCGCGTCCCAGATATCCCCCGCTCGCGCAAAGCGGCGATTTCGACGAAGCCGAAGGAGGAGACTTTAACGCCGGCGTACACGCGATCCCACGCTCGTAGATGCGTATCTCCGCGTCTGCCTTCTCGATCTTACCTTTGTTGTGGCCCGTTCGCGTTGCGCTTCCTGCCGTTTTCTATTTTGCGGTCCCTTATTCCGTAAGTTCGACTGTCTTTTCTTTTTATCGTAATCAAATGCCATTTGGAGCTCAAATTCATTTTGGGTTAATTGAAGATAAAGTTTGAGGAAATCTAATTGCACAGGTAAGGTCGAGTATAGCGTAATCGCACTGTGATTCAATTGTTTAGAAAATTAAAAAACTATAAACTAAATATTAATTTCTTACTTTAACATTTAATTTTTTAAGAATATTTTTTTCTTAAAAATTACGTACATTTAAATTTTAAACTCTATGTCTCTAATTCCTTTGTAGAATATATGCGTATTAAAGATTTTTTAATGTATAAAAAAGTAAGATCAGCAGACAAAAAATATTTTAGAATATTTTAAAAATTCAAAAACATTCACACAGAACTAAAAATTCTTGATACTTATTCAACTAGAAAAATTCAAACTTATTTTTTACATTACCTATATATAAATTAAATTCAATTTAGTTGAAATGTTATTTAACTTTTAATTATATTTTAGTTTATAATAAATTAAAATTTAATTCTTTGGATAATTAAACTTCAACTCGATTGGTTTACTAAATCCAAGTTTATATAGGATTCTAAATTAAGATTAAAAAATAACGACGAATGTTAGTCCGCGAATTTCGTTGGCGCCAGAAATAGCTGGTTAAACGACGCTTTTAGACGCATTTTTATTTGGCGATCACATGTCCAGCGTGTTTATGTCTGTAGATAAAGAACGCGGCGAGTCGTGTCTTCATCCTTTGGCGCGTTTTCTCGAAAAACAAGTGGCAATTCTGGACACTCCTCACTCGGTGCGGCAGACCGGAGTTGAGGCGATCAAAATTCCTTCCACGGTTTCCCCGGACGAAAATAACAAATTCATCCAAATTCCATGAGCGACAAACGACGAGAGGCGAATCCCCTCATCTTCCTTCTTTCTCTTTCTACAGCTTGCCATAAGAATCTCTAAACCAACATAAAAATCGCTCTTAAAATCCGCGATTCGTTTTTTAGAAACTCGATTCAGGCTTTTATATTAAGATATATACATTTAAATTATATTATACTTATATTTGAGTCGTTTGAGACTAAAAGAATTTGATTCAGCAGATTTAAAATCTTATACAAAAATGTTTAATATAATATATCTTTCACACAATAAAAATGTAAGAATAGGATTACAATTTTAGAGAATATTTAATGTACTATTTTTTGAATAAATTTTCCCCATTTCTGAGCAAAATTTTAAAACTAAAATTGCCTAAATTTTTAAATAAAACATTTCTTCTTTAATATCTTTTGTAATATTTTTCATCGTTTTATTAATTTCATCATTGAACAACATGAAAAAGGAGGATTAGATAATGATCGTAATTATCGCCTTTAAGTGTTGCACTCTATCGTTTTTACAGTTTGTTTTTTTCAAATTTCTGGATCCATGTGGAATCTGCATTCACGAACGTGACCAGTTTTTATTTGGTGACACGCGGAACGATCTAACACGCGCAATACACGCGCGACACGTTTGCCATTACCGCAATTTTATAGTTAATTAATACCGTAACGTGGTCGCGGTATCATGAACAGCTGGAATTTTTCACCAATTATTTGTTTCGCAGGCCGCAACACCGCTGCAGTGGCGATTCATCATGTAGAACGGATATATTGTGGTCAATTTTAAGCGAGAAAACCGATTTCTCAAAACGTCAACGAAAGTAAAAAGATACATACGAAAAGTGAAAGAAAATAGTTGAACATGAATCTTCTTACCGATTAATCTAATTGATTCATTCAAATAAATATAATTCTATTTTTCGCGCAGTGTTTATTTTTATTATGTATCGAATAATCAACATGAAGCGTTATGGATTTAATTCATACATGTGATATGGATTAATTAAGTAAATCATGTAGTACATAAATTAATTAATTGGTAATTAATTATTTGCACACTTAACTCTAGTTTTTACTACTTTGTATTTTTACATAAGCGCTTATTTCTGCTTGAGTTCTGCACGATATTATGTTGAGAATGATTTCCGTGTTTGCTCAGCGAGATGCGCGCACGAAAAATGCAATTTTGACGATAATCACGATCGCGCACTTTCTCCTTCGCAACACCGCGCACTTATTTGCATCGTATCGTAATTTTCCATCGAAAATAAGCGCGAATACGTATCACACTAGCTTTTCAAGAAACTTGTTATTAAGTAACGATTTCCTTGAAAATATTTCCATTAATCGCGATCACCGGCGTGCGATAAGCACTTACAGGGTGTCACGAAACTATCATATCATATATAAGCGATGTGTCGTCACACTGCTTCTCTTCGTGGAGACGAATAAAAATTCCGAGGAATCGTATTTTTGAGCCTAGTTTGAGCCGCGTACGTAATTTTCTTTCGAAACGGACATCGTGGGCGATAATCTCTGGCGCGATTGAGATAAATCTTCCTCGACGCGAATAGAGCACGGAGGCTGCGTCATCGCGAAGATTTCCTGCGCGCGCGAAAGAGGCGACGACACCTCGTCGTCGTCGTCGTCGTCGTCGTCGTCAAGCCGCGTGTAACTCTACGGAGATTACACGCATCCGGAACGCGCGAGCGGCCGCGAACGACAAAGCAATGTTATACGGCTCTAACCATGATTACGCGTCAACCGCGTAGATCGTCTTTATCCCGGGATTCCATTTTACTCCGACTTTCATAGTTACGATTTACCATAGCAATAACAGTTATCCCTAATGATCGAATCAATCATCTTGGAAGGAATGTTATTCCGCAATCCTGTGATCTTTCAGAAGAAACACAGAGAAACGTATGTTATGTGCCTATGCGAAAAAAAATATACAGTATGTTCACCAATAAGAATCCATTCCTTCGGAGTGAATTCATTGTTATTATTATCATGGAAAGAAGCTTATTTTATGGGCATATTTTATAAGCTTGAAACTTCCGAGAAACGCGATACTTGGTGTCTTTATTTAGAACGATGTGATGACTTATAATTAAAATGGAGTCTCATCCTTCAGATTGACGCGACGCAAAACGATCAGGCTCGATCCCCGAAAAAGTTCACACCTCGCTGGCCGCATATAATGCAGCTCGCTGCACTTTCGCAACACGGATAAATATATACCTGCACGAGGCTCTCATGCACACAGCTACATACACACACATACGCGCATACACACAGGCAATCGTTGCACCGCGAGAGCGTGTACCCACACTCTACTGCCCACACGCGTGTGTACGATACCGGAACGAAGCGAGTGACTAACCTCTGGGAATAGAAGAGATGAGGAGATCTCTGCCAGGTTAACTCCTCGTAGACCAAGTCGGCTGAGGATCAGAGATTATACGCGCGTCGAGTGTTAGGAAAATTCCCTCGACCAACGTACAACGCGGAGTTTGTCGGATGTGCAGGTGCTCCGGAAAAGGTCGTTCACTGATCGAGGGTCATGTGCGCGAACGCATCCTGGACGACGCGAGGCGTCGTCGCGGCTCTACGCTCTTCGCACAGGTATCCACGCAGGTGTGTCGATGCGATGGCCATACGACTTTTATCGAGTCTGACTTAGAAACTAATAGCTGGCGACTGCTGGCTTGAATTCTTAAGACGTAATTTATCCCGATTAATATCGGATGCAAAGAGAGTATTATTGCGGCTTTCTAAATCTTCGAGGTGTAGTAAATCTCTTGATTCTTTCGGCCGCATCCAATCTTAACTCTGTAGAGCAAGACTGCCTTCCTTTGAGTTTTTAGGATATAACGGATCTCTTGACTTCTTGAATCCTCTTAAAAATGTAAATACTTGAATGTATATACTGCAACCAGATTCTGATTTTTAAGTTTTCAGAATGTAGATCTTGACATTTTGAAACCTTAGTGTAAAAATCTTGATTCTTGAATATTTTAATTGTGATAGATCCTGACTTTTGGATCTTAAAGGTGTAACAGATCTTGGCTTTTTCCACGAGAGATGGAACCGGATTTATTTCTGACTCTCTTCAACACTATTCATGCTATTCTCTTCAGCACTCGCGCGAGACGCGATGTATCGAGTTTAAATTCTCGATAACGGACTTACGAGCCACGTCGTGTCTCTGAAAGGCCGAAAATTTGATTAAAGCGGCCGATATCACTCTCACTCACGCATACGTGTTCACGAATACGTTTCACGAAATTTCGATATCGCGAGGACAAATTTAGGCACCGCGGTCCACATGTCCCTCTTATCTCGATCCTCTCACGAGCTGGTGCAAACGGAATCGATTCTTCCGAACAAGTTCTTGAGGATCTGCGGCCGCCGGATGCGACCAGTGATCAGTGGTACCAGCTGTTTCGTGGACGCCGTTGTACGCGGCCGTAAACCGTATTACTCGCCGGCGACCGAACGACTGTAAGCGCGATAGAGGTGGCGGAGCAAGACGAGGAGGAAGAGGAGAAAGAGGAGGAAAAGGAGAAGGAGAAGGACGAGGAGGAGGTGGTGGAGGAGGAGGAAGTGGTAGGGTAGGTGAACACTCCAGGAGAAGGAGAGCTCTCTTCGCGGCGGGCGTCCTCTTCCACCTCGCCGCCGCGATCGTCTGGTGGTCCTTAGTATACCAACTTCAAGTCGTCGCGATGTTGTCTTCGACCACAACGATGACGATGATGTCCATTGGTTTTGATAGCAAAATAATTCACCAAAGTCAGTACGAAGAAGAAATACTCGGAAGATTCATAAAGGAGCGCTCTTCTGCTTCTTTCTTTTCTTTTGGTCAATCCGAAGTCGTGATCACGTTGTGAGTTGTTGAAAAATAACGATTATCGTAATGATTTCAACAGCAAATAAATATCTTGAAAGGCAGAAAGGGAGAGAGAGAGGAATATTTTGTTCCTTCAACCCGCCAATTTGGGGTCATTATAACGTCAATGTCACGTCGACACTACGTCGATTATAGAATTCTAAATAGAATGTTCCATTGAAGACATCTAGAAACACGCTACTACGTAGAATATTTTCCAACTGAATAGGTCATTCGAGAATTAAAAAAATATTTTTTCTAAGTTGAAAAACTTGAATTCCAAATCTAAATAACACAAACTTGGAACCTCTGTGCGGAGGTTCGAGGACCGACCGAGAACTAACGAGACGAATGAACTCGACGGGATTGCGTGCGTACGTGTACGATAGGATGACAAAGAAGAAAAAGAGAGAAAAAGGAGGAAAAAAGAAAAAAGAGAACGACGGCGACGTCGCGACGCGCGTCGTCGGCGAGGTGAAGCAAATCACTGATCGGTCCCCGTTGTTGCTCTATGGCGTGCATCATGGCGCGGACTTCCAGCGGTATAGCTTGCGCGGGCTCGAACGACGAGGAGGGTTCCGAGGGTGGGAAGTGGGAGGAGGGAAGCGATCGGACGCGAAAGCAAGAGAAAGATGGAGCGACGACAGAAGTGAGAGAGTGAGAGGGGAACACGTACTAGGTAGGTAGGTAGGTATGTATTCCGCCTCGGGCGACTCCAGGTATAGCGGTACTTGGGAACCCCTTTCCTCCCAAGACCCGCGTTCCCCACCCTCCCTTCTTCGTGCGCCACCGCGCGACGCCCTCCTCTCTTCGTTGACGCGCACAAAGGTTCTCCAACCGGCGGTTCTCCGCGTGCTGCACGTGTCACTAACACGAGCTCGGGGACTCTATCGGGCCCCACGGACACGGGACCCGCCGAGTCGAGTCGTGCGCGCTCGCGCGCAACGCCGGGGAACCGACTCGCCGCCGATGCAGCTTCAAGGACGTGGCTTTTCGGCCTAAGCCTAGGCGCTTTGACCTACTGCCGCCGGAGACTTGAACGAGGGGTTAAGACATGTTCATCGAGTTCATCGAGAAGAAGGAAGAACTAGGATTATCAATCATCGTAAATGCCTGCTCGAGAAAGATAATTGATTAATAGAGAGCGTAGCAAAAGTCGTACTAGTAATAGTAATGGTGCCACTAATAACATACTACCCAGCATACAGTTTGTAGAAATTGTTTATATTAATTTTCAATTTCTTATCGTATACTTTCTCTCTAAACTTTCTTTTTATTTTTATTCTTGTAGACATGTATGATTTTTAATAAAAAATTTTAAACAAGTTCCGGCTAATATTAAATAAAAATTTGACAACTGAAATAAAAAATATTGCAACTGCAAAATTATAATTTTTTTGGGTTTGTTTATAAAATAATGGTTGTCACAGTTTTAGATTAATCGGAAATTATGTTTAAATTGATAATTATAAAAATTTTGAGTTTTTTTTAACGATTTATATATATATATATATATCTTAGTTGATATCAAATTCAAATCTTTATTTCTTTTATATTCATTTTTAATTTTTTCTTTCTGATATAATATAATTTATCAAGATCTGTTATGATTTATTAAGATATTTAGTAATCTAAAATACAGTATTATCTGTATAAATGCGATAATCATTGATTTTTAATGATATACATATCTCGAGAAACGAGTACACCTGTGAGAAAGGTTTGTTTGTATCTCGTGGAGACGCAAAAAGAATAATATACTATAAAAGCAATGCGCATAAGTAATCGATCGACCGGCAACAATTTATACCCGGCTTCGTCGTGGAATTCATTCGCACTCGTATGATTCGCGATGTTTTCTTTCGCCGCCGAGATTCTAGCAACATGATAAGATTTTAAGTAAATCCGTAGAATTAGTTTCGCGAAATCGCAGAATTATTAATATTCGTCTATAATCTAGAATGTTTTTAACCAGTCTAATTTTTTTACTATGTTTGGCTTTCAAAAAAATATGGAAAAATTCAGAGTTACATTTCAACATCTCTGCTACATTATCAAAAATGTTTAACTCAAATGTTGAAAACTTTATTTGAACTTTATTTACAAAAATTGAAATTCGAACCAAAAAAAATAAGGGTGAAGTGTTTGAGATTGAAATTTTGCTCGAGTAAAAAAAAATACAAATTGTAAATGAAGGGTTAAAATCATCACGCAAAACGACGAAATTATTTGTTTTTATTAAATTTTTATTGTATGTACGAAGAAATAAAGTCGTATTTATTGTATTAATATAATTTTTATCTTTGGCGAGAAATAAAGGGAAATAAGAGTTTCGTTTAAAAATTCCTTGAGGTTTACGGGGTTTATCTATCTACTTTGCAGGCCGCGGGCCCGATTCCAGGGTTGATCGGATAAATATCTTTTTTTACTGTCGAAACCTACATTCCGAGAGATCCGGATCCACGTTAGAAATGTGGATCTCATTGTAGCGATACTGTAAGTTTGATCGGCGGGAGATTGATTCGTGCCGGCCGGCCGGCTGATCGCGGAAAAATGGCAGGAGAAAGAAAGCCCGACTAATAATGCGGCGGCAGCGGCCTTGGAAAAATGCCACCGCCGCGATACAGGCCGTGCGGATGATGGAGCGCAGGAACGTGCGGAAGAACCGCTGTGAAAAAGAAAAAGTCGACGAGTTCTGATCGATGATGTCAGAAGGATGCGCCGCTTATATACGTCTGCACGTGCTCCGAGATGCTGCAATTAAGCCTCCTCGCTCCCTCTTTCTCTCTCTTCAGCAATCCACCCTCGTCCCGTAGCACGTGTTGCACACCCGTAACCACAATCAGCGCGAAATCATGAAAAAAAAAATAATAATAAACGACTAACGACAATAGGATGGAAATTGTTCCGATTAATGATAACATTGCATCAATATTATTGACCAATGCAATTCTTCGTTATTCTCGCATTAACCCCGCGGAATCTGAATCTTTAACTTTTATTCAGAGAATTCGAAACCATTTATAGCTTCCACTCGTAACATTTGTAATGAAATTTAAAATTTGATTTATAACAAAGTTAAAGCGTAGTTGTTCATTCAATTTGCAGCGAAATTTCAATTATACTTAGATCTTTAAGAGATTGAACACCGGATAGAAAGAAATAAATACATAAGACAGAATGAGATACGTCGATATCTCATTCCTGAAAATATGACTGACCAAATGTATGGTGTCCATCTCTTATTTAAGAATCTCTAATTATACCCAATGTATCCCGGTGAAGCTCGTTAAAAAAATTACGAGTATTTGATTGCATCCTGTGTGCTAATTGTGCGTATAAAATACTGCAGGGGCGCAAAACCAGTGAGTCTTTGCTGGAGTCTCCAGTGGAAAGTTTTTTTTTGATAACTCGAAAATCATTCTTCAAATCATTCTTAACCTCAGAATTTGAACAAAGTCCATGAATTTGAACTTTTAATCCTCTAAAAAATTTTAAGGATATATTAAATCGCAATAAATTGGAAGATTGGAACCTTTGGGTAAAGCTGCTCTCCTTTTTCTTTTGTTTAAGAATATATATTATACAATACATATGCTGAAATTCCTAGATCTCTTTGAAATGTGAAAAAAAGATCTTTGCACAAACTCAAAGATTTTTTTAATTTCCACGCGAAAATACGAATATAATATAAACAAAATCTTTTTCTTCAAAATATAGAATAAATAAATTTCCTAGCAATAAGACTCTTTCAAGACTCAACGATGATTCAAAGTTTGGAAACTTCAGATATTTAAGGCTTTAAAAATTTTCGAAATCCAGAATTGTGCACATTTTGCTTAGATATGATATCGACAAAGGTTGAAATTTTTTGCCGGAGAAAGAGACGTGATGAAAGCTGAACGTATTTTTCGGGAGTTCAGTAAGTTCCCTAAGGTCCGAAATTCAATGGGGGCCGTAGTTTCTGAGAACCGGCCAAACGGGGTAGCCACCGTAGCCGAATTGATCGGGTCGGTTCCGGTACGCGATCACGGCGAGCCAGGTGCAACAGGTGAGTCCGACTCGGTGAGTCGGAGCCCAGGCAGACACGGCGCGGTGAGCCTTATTCGCCAGGCCGGCGCGCCGTGGCTCGGCCAATCGCAGGAGAAGACCTACATACGAGACTACCACCACCCGCGGTTGCCTAAGGACATTGAGTGCATACAACCGGTTCGACGTAACTCCCGATCCCGTTAACGCGCGGCGCGTCGCGCGTCGGAGAGGAACTCTTTCGGAGTTCAGATATAGCTCGGATTCGCAGACTCCACTCGGCTACGGTACCCAAAGATCCTCGGTTCTTACTTTATTTTCCTCCTGCCCCCTTTCCTCCTAAAGCGCCTCCGTTCGAGCGATCTCTCTCTAACTTCCATCTAAATAAATCAACTTAATAGTTACTACACCCCGATCGTCAGAAGATACCTGCTGATATAAATGAAATTGTTATGAATCAAAGTCTCTAGTTGTAAAGGAAATTTTCGATATGATTAAGTACCATATTATATTAAGATGAGATGATACGATTTATTTTTCTTATAAAAGTAGTTCATCTTCATTTTTCAATTAAAATGTTTCAATTTTTACTACATATTTATGTTTTACCAGTTTTACCGATTATAACAAATTTGAAAATCTTAAAAATTTATTATCTTAGAGATGTGAAAAGTTTATTTTAAATTGTACGTATAGTTAAACTCGAGGAACGTAATACGTATCTTAGGAATTTCTTATCTCGAATGTTAAAGATATTTTAAAAGTAGTAGTTAATTGACAACTTCTTTAGAAATAAATTTCTTGAAAATTAATAATTTTCCTAAAATTTCTAGTCAAATCGAATAACATAATTTACAAACTTTATGAATTTATCATTTATCATTTTAGAAATCTTATAAATAATTTCTTTATCCTTCTAATGATCTCCTCACGTCTTTACAGGAATCTTGGCTGTAGTGCATTCGTCGCTGCATCGACGTTCCGGACTTTACGGTAAGTTTTGCATCGTTACGTTCCCATCCGGCGACACGCGCAATCAACGAGATGGTCCGTCGCGATAATTCTGTCCCGATCGAAGCAGGACTCGATTCGTGTACTCGCTCTATAAATCGAGCGTTGCGCAAACCGATCCCGTAATGAATGTTAGATGTGCCCGTCGACCTACTATATAAATTGATAGGAAGAGAGCAGCTGCTCTTGGCACAGCGAATTCAATTAAAAGACATAAACGAGCGACCATCGTCGATCTTCCTCGATTAATCTGGTTTTCAATTTTTCAATGTGACTAAGGCCTGTTTTCATACTGAGAAAAAATTTTTTATATTTGTGACTTTAATTACATATAACCATAGTTATGACTATTGCTTGCTTACCATTTTCTGGTTCTTATAATTAGAAATTCTGTTTAGCCTTATCAAAATGTCATTCTAATTAACCGTTCTCTTACTTTAATCAGAACCTTTTTCTCTATATATGCTATATTTGTAAATAGAACTATATATAGAGTTATTACTAATATTATATAGCAATAATAATTATCATATAATTATAGTAATTATATAAGGTAAGATTCAAAACTTTCTCTTAGTATATCATTTTTTATTTAGTAAATACTTATTGTAAATAATGTTATGCCAGTGTTATTTAAACAAATATTTATTAAAATTTAATGCATTTTTTCTAATGCATATATTATGAAGGGATCTAATAATCCGTTCAGTAATCTATATTTTATAAATTTTTTTATGACAAAAACGAGAACAAACGATGCGTTTTAGCTGAAGCATAATGAGACGACAACTGTACAAATCGTATCCAATTCTGCGTCACGGCTACAAAGTAATACTACTTGTGCATTTGAGAATCTCAAATGACAACCTAAGTTCTCAAATGTCCAAGCGACTTCGGTGTTACGGTTACGCTTGGGCGTCATGATTCGAAACGGAAGTTACGGCACGAGGATTTCCTTTTTTTCTTTTTTAATCTGACGGTAAGCGCCTTAGTCTCATTGCAATTCTGTCGTAAGCGCCGAGAGAGACTAGGACTCTCCTCATGAGAGGCTGCAACTATGTGTGCATCGTGCACGCGTTATGCACGCTCGTTCTCGAAATGCACTGACGCTTGGGTGCTAATCACAGCTCGAGGCGCAGGGGCGTATCGGGAGCGGCGGCATAGCAGAATATTTTGCCCTCAGGAGGTCGTCGATCTTGTCCGACCTACCAGCAGTCGCGTCCATCTCGCAATTTTTTCCTACGATATCGCGCTGCTGATACAAAGTTGGTTGAAGATTGGTCCTGGATTTCTTATATGTATGTACAATTCATCGATGCTGTTTAACTCTACATTACTCGCGTGGGGTGACTATGATGTATATTTGTTGTGTTAGTAGAACTGTACATATAATTGTTATTACTCCAGTCTAGTAATAAATAATAATTATAATTATGATAACATGTAATTATATTGTCATAAGAACTTTTCTATTAGTACATCCCAACATTATATCTCAATTTTCAACGTTTAATTTGATGATCTACGCCATTCAATAAAAATATCGATAATATTCTATACACACATCCTTCACTTATAAATAAACAAAAAAATTTTTATTGTGAAACAAATTACGCTAATTATAATGTGTATACAAAGCATAGTATTTATACGTTAACGAGTGTATAAGACTGTAGTGATTGGCTATCCCACGTGAATAACAAACGCTAAAAAAATTTGTCGCGACAATTTAAATATCTGTCACAAGTATCCAAAAATAAGAAATTAAATAATAACATAGTAAGTAAAGCTCTCGATAGCAAAATATTAAGATATAAATTTAGAAAGTAAATGAAGTATTTGGCACATATATATTACATCTGCGTGTACATACATCAACTGTCATGCAGGAAACATTAAAATATTAGTTTGACGAATGAGTAAATTAACAAGGAGAAATAGAGTCGGGAAGCGAAATCGAGCCATTTATTGAATGGCTTCTTAAAATTCCACGCACAGATCTAGCAGTTCCTTTTTTCTATTACTTTTCGCGTTATCGCATCGCTAACATAGCTCGTTAAAGTCAGTTCTAGAATCGCGATTATAACACGATCCGTTAAACAAATTGATGAACAGAAAAAAAGAAACAATATCTAACGTTCGCGGGTAATCTTATGAAAAATGACTATCTGAAATTCCAGTCGGCTTTGATTAATTAGCAGTCACGACTTGCCCAACTTGTCATTTCTCGTTGCGTACAGTAAATCGCCGTGTACAACTGCAAGATAAACAGCGTTCGCACATAGGAAAAGCGCAGCATCAGCATCGTTATCGCTCCCCGGCGCGTCAATCTCCGCGCCTCATTGTCGATAGATTAAGGCAGATTAGGCGAACCTACTTTCGGATTACGCCGCGTCTTTCTGTTATGGAACCGAGATGTATAGAGCAACATCGCATCAATTATCGGCGACATATCGGCGAATTTGTAGTTGATTTTCCCTCGGCGGGATTCAACATCTCGAGATGTTTGAGACAGACAGATCGACAGAATCTGCTTTGGCGTGTTAAACCTTGCGAATGCAATATACATAGATAACAGATAGTCGTACTTGGATTAATTCTCGGTACAAATAACCGCAGCTAAGTGTATTCTACTTTTCCCGGAAAAACAAGGGAGGGGCAATGTGTAACATCGTGATGAAGAATTGCGAGTTCATTTGTAAACCTTTGGTTGGTTTAATCAATATTTTTCTCACTAAAATTCGAAATGTACTAATCACAGCACAACTCGGCTGTGAGTTTACTGCGATTTTCTCACAATTTTGTATAATGCGCTTAGTTGATTTTCTTTCGTTCACAAAAGTTACGGAACACGTTCCCGAAGTTTAGCTATATCTATCTCAAGAATATTCCATATAAGCCGATGAAGATGTAACGAACTACGCAATTGCGGTAGGTAGTAGGACACTCTCTATAAACGCGGCATTCGCGATGCACGAATGCGCGCCGGCCGCGAGTACTCTATTTGCAAATGCAAACGCGCGAAGACGGATAACATTCGAGGCGTTGAAAGATGGTGGCTCGGTAGCTGGGACTTTAATAAATAATATGGGCTACGTGTAGCCGCGGGGGCCCGTCGCGCCGGGCCCCGGCAACACGGCGATCTTGGCCGCCATGTCGCTCGCTCGCTCCACAAAGTTGCTTCCCTGTCGGTTGCGCTCTACAAAATTGCTCACTCGCTCCATCCTCGATGTAGGAGTATGAAAATATAATATCGCGAGAGATCGCTTCTTCCGCGATGAGTTATCGAACATCGGGATCTCGTTCACTATGAAATTTATTCAAATACGGCCAATGATCTTCGTGATTCAACAGATTACAGGCGATGAAGCGGCGATTTCAAGAAGTTTAGGTTCAATTGAAGATAATAATGTACAATGATACATGTAGTTTAAGAACTAAGTTATTTTATCTTTTGCAAAATTGCCATAGGTTTAAAACCTCTTGGGTCTAAATCTCTTTGAAAGATTTTTTAGGTGTGCTTTATAAATAATTACATATTTGCAATATTTATTTGTAGCCATTCATCTTAGCCTCTCTTTTCGTAATTATAATTGATAAGATTCGTTAATGTTACTTTAATTGCAAATTTCTAAAAATTGATGGAGTAATTGGAAACCGGATTCGTATTCAGCACTCAAAAGATAGAAAATTATAAGAAATATATGATTAGTTCCGTTTAAAAGAAAATCATTTTTTGTTGAACTGCGTTACTCAAAGACTAAAAGGACTTCAGATAGAAATTTATAATGATAACATTTTTAAGACTTCGAAGTTTTCAATTTGTTTAAAAGAAAATAAAAAATGTTAATGTGAAATCCAGAATTTTTATTTGCCGTATCAGAACAATTTTAGCTATTTCTAGCACTGAAAAGACTCTCCGCCTCCCCCCTCCCCCTCAAAATATATCCCGGCAATTCTAACGATTTGATCCGGGATTCCTGGGTTCAGTCGAGTCTCGATCACCCGCAGAGTCCATTTATTCGGGCGATTTAACGATCCAAAAAAAAAAAGGATCGGAGTACGGAATACCGGAGGATTTTGCGGATTCCATCAGGGTTATCAGGCGGAGCACAAACTTATCGTGTTCCGATTCCTTTGGCGGCGTTTCCTTAGCGATCGATAACAACAAAGCGATGCTATAGTAGTCGTGACCCAAATGTGAAATTGTTTATCGTCCGATATTGCATGATCGTGAAACGGTCCATCCGCCCGTCGCGTCGAGGTGGGTGTGCGAGCTCCATGCAAGTAGAGAAAGAGAAATATTAATTCCGCCATATCCTAATTGCATTATATCTCATGCCTCGCCTTCGCGAGAGCGGCTCGAAATCGTGAAAAAATGCATACGGCGTTGATATCGTTGCCCGAAAGGCAACGGGAATCGCGAATATATCGAATTTCTCCGCGCGCGTGCGGATCCGATCACGACAGGATATTTTCTCGAGAGCCGCGGAAACAGGGCCGGTCGGCGATCTGTGTGTGGAGTGGTGGAGTACTCCATGTTTGCCAATTTGGCATGTGTTAAATTTCAACACGTGTCTAGCTACATCCAATCAATTTTTCAACAAATAATTTATTTGGTTCTTCTATCTGGCAATATCTTAATGAACAATGCTGCGCGCTTTAATTGGCTCTTGACGGAATCTCCTTTTTTCTAGATGACTAATCAAATGTGGCAAAGGGCCATAAGAAACATTCTATTGTAATAAATATAAATTCATATTATATAGATAAAAATTAGCACTGTAAAGTGACGTAAATAACATTGAAAGAAAAACAAGGGGACCACTGAAAAAATATGTGTTCATCTGAACTTTTCACTTCAAAACTTCACCGGACTTCATCGAAATTCATCAGACTTCGATGAAGTTCGACGAATAACTTTACCGCAGACTTTATCGTACTTTGTCGAATTTCGAGAAGTTGATCAAATTTTATCGAACTTCATTTCGAGGAATTCAACGAACTTTTTTATACAACGGAGTTCAAGAGTGGTTATCTCCTCGAAGAAAAACTTATAATATTTTGGCCGCAAAGGAAAATAGTGAATATGACAAAAATGCCATTTGGCACATTTAATCTCTATTTTCTCGAAAATCAGATGTGATAATCTAATTTGGTCACCGCATTCATGTTCAGCGATCAAAAGTCCATCGGAAAACACTTTGTTTATTGAGGTTCTAGAAAGGCGTTGAACTGCGTGTTATTTAAATTTTGCTCTAATCAGATCCTCTCCCCCATCGGTTGACCACTCCACCCATGTGAAAAATTTACTTCGCCGGCCCTGCGCGCAAATATATGCAACTGCGAATGTAAACTATAGCGAGACGTAACGCAAAAAAAAAAAGTATCGGTGAATCAACGATGCTGACGGTAGAAAGGATCACAACGACCGAGATGCGTATCGAGCAAACTCTCGGCGAGGATCGAGTTTCAGAGTTTCATTTGAATTAAATACCGTAGAGAGATCCGCAAACGTTGGCGTCCATAGATTCCCGGAGCTAGCGTGAGTTATTATTATTACGATAAATTAAGTTAAATCGATAATGATAAGCACACACAGTTAATCCTTGAATTATGCGGGATGGTCCGTTATTGATGATATATCCGGGGATGAGTCATGGATTATTAATGCATTAATGCCTAGCAAACCTCTAACAATAGGACTTTGTGGCGTATGCTATTATATATTCGGTCCTGCGTAAGCCGCATCCTCGCAAAACGTCGAGAGGCATCCTAGTGCATTGTAATAAAGTACTATTATACTACACCAAGGTCGCGAAAGAGAAGTCGCGCGCAAAAACCATCGAGAGAGAATCTCGAGGCATTCCGGCTAGGAGTCAGCAGCTGTTCGACGCGAAACGAAACGTCGACTTTCGACTAATTTATCCCACTTGGATACAAAAGACGGACACTTTTTTGCGCTTTTTCTATTTGCCACTAGCAGATCCGCAGGTCGTAGCCCCTCTTAAAGCCTCTTTCTTAAATATTTTTTTGATATAGCATAATGTTACAAATATTTTCAACATTTCTCTCTGAAATATTTAATTACAATTTTAAAAAATATTTTTTAATTTTGAAAGACTCTTTAGATATAAAAACATAAATTTTATCACATTATTTTTTGTTAATATAATTTTATATAAATGATCCATGAATTATATATTTAAATATTACTTTTCTAGTGCAATAATTTAAATAATAATTTAATATTCTATTTTTGCAGCGCGCCAATAGCCCTTTCTTGATCTGCCAATGCTTATCTACTTATCTTTTTTTCTCTTGTTCATCTTATATTTTGCATATAAAAATCCGAGCTACGACACGACACGTTCGTCGCCGCCTTATTGATATTAAATTGCGAATTAATAATCAATATGTCTTCGACGTTAGTCGGCTACGATAGACATTGATGACCACCCCAACGAGTGCGTGGGTACGTGAGACTCGATAGTTCGACGATAGATACTAACAGAATCTTTAGATGAACCTCAGATTGACAACTATTCTATTGATAGTTCCTTGCATGTGAAACATGTTATACACTTATATCAACATTTTCAAATAATTTCTGCAGAAACGAAATATATATGTATATGCAAGAAAAGACACAGCAAGATTTCTCATGTTTCTCAAAATGAAAGGACGCTTTCATGATTTTACTTTAAACATAAGACATTGAAAAAGAAATTACAAAATCAAGCTTTTTGAGAAAGTAGTCTCTATAAAAAGTGACCGAACAGAAATTTATGCCTATATAAAAATTAATGTTATGTACATATGGAATAATTTAACAAGGTCAATATTTATATTTAACATCACAATTTTATAATTTAAATAACAATTTTTTTTACTTCTGTGCGCGGTTTCCTGAATTGGATACGTACATAAATTCATACCGAAATATGAAGTATTAAGATCTGCTTTGATTGATAATAGAATTTCTCTTTTAATTAAATTTATTCTCATCGGTGTTCAATTTAGGATCTTAATTGTTTCTTATTTCTTCTTAATTATTTTTTAAAAAGATGTCCACTTTTTATTGACATATAATTTTTTATCTGGGTTCAGCGTCAAACTTTCAAATAGAAAAAAAGAAATTTTCAAATAGAACAATCTGTAATTTTTTGTAATTTTTTTATTTTGTTAAAAAGATATATATAATACGTCTTTAATTGTAAATTTTTATATAAAAAAATTTACATCTTATTTTTCTCAGAATCAGTTTTTATGCGCATACATTATAAAATCCTGCTACTCAATCTCGCTATATTAAAAACTTTAAATTACAAAATCTAATTGCTAAAAAAGGTCGCCGAACACATTTTAGAAATATCACTGTTAAAAACTTGTCTAGAGAGAATTATTGTATAAACTGTCACTGTTGGAAGAATCGGCAGGTGTAATTCGCAAGGTTCCCTTGCTGAAAATTCACTAAATTATGGTCATACAGAAGATAAGCCGCTATCGGAAATTCAAACATTAAAGGTCCATTAGTCGCTGAAGGATCTCCCGTAAAAAATGTGACGATCTCGTGGCGCGTACGTGCAACTTGCATGCGCCGCATGCACGAGCCAGAAATATACGGCGCAGATATACGAACGGCGAGGATCTCGCGCGCTCGCACGGGAACTTTCTAATGCCTGCATTAATATTTTTGTGCCTGGGAGCTAGAGCCGGAGTTGCGTCAAAAGGTCGGGGCGCTCGCGCTCGCGCGCGCGCACGCCGCGCCGCGCCGCGCCGTTTCTTGCACGCGCGCGCCGTAAAACGGCCGGATATAGTACATCGAATTTAACGGCATAGAAAGAGACGAGGACGGGGAAGAGACGATGTTATTCCGCTGAATAACGCCGCACCATTCTAGCTATAACGAGAAGAAATCTTACCGCGGCGGCCTCGTCATGCAACGAGCACTCTCGTCATCCCGAAGGAAACAAACCGTCCCTTCTTCTCCGATTTGCATCTACTCGCCGATGTTGTCCGGGATTTTAAACGTCGTCGATTTATACACCGAAAGGAAAGTCTAGTAATAATAATCATCAATCCTGTGTAGTTATATTAAAACTTTGGTGTAATAATTCCAACCGTAAGGATACATGTAGACTCTACAAAAACTCTACTTCTCTAAAATATTTAACATACTTTATTTATTTGCATCGTGTGGAGTTTGTTTTCTCAAGAGTTATTTGAAAATCATTGACATGAAACGACTCTCCGAACGTACTTAATTTATTCAAGCGCGTTGCAGTAGACGCAGATAAATGTGCATCTGGAAAGAACCCGCAGACTCTCTGCGTCCGATCGCTCTGAAATTTCGCAAGCTGCAAAATTCCCAGGGTGTTTTGCGCGCACCTGTAGCTTCTGCATTCGCTATATCGCGAATTCCGTTAGCGCTAAGCCAATGAGAAAAATCCCGATGACTTGGGGAAATCTGATCCTGATTTCTTGCGCGACTGGACGAAGAAACAGCAGCAACATCGGCAGCGATCGACGATGTTCCCGTTGAATTAGCAACAAAACGTTCGCGCGCGCGCGCGAGGAAATTACACGCTTCTTACACGGCGGAAGGTCATCGCCGGGACCGGACTCCTCCTCGAAAGCGATCGTTTCATTTCAGATATATATCTATCGGTCCCACGTAATTGTCCTTGATAACGGGAACACGATGTACGTGTAACGGGGCGGCCTGATATACTATCGCTTTGTTCTCCGCGACGGGACTGCCGTCGATGCTATTTTATCGAAGCACGCCTCGACGCCCACCCACCAATTATCCTTCCAAATTAGATTCACGGATGCTGCTTTGGGGCTACAATTTGTCTGACACTGCCGTACATCATGCTGCATATCGAGATTAATTCTCGAATTTTTCAAGTCTTTTTTCCTTCAAATGTGCTTTTGATTTCAAATTGATTTTTCTTGGCTCGTGTTAACATCGGATGATTTTTTCAAAGTTTGTGAAACAAAAGTGGCAAAAATAACATTTAATCGTGTTTTTAAAAGTGTTTTCATTAATATTATTCGATTCGTTAATAATTTTCTATTAAGTTAAAAAAATAGTTCTTCCTCTTTTGCGAGAAACTTAATTTGTTTAAATTTTGTTATTTTTTAAATGAGGGAATGTAAAAAAAACACGTCCTAAAAACACGAATTAATTTTTTCATTGGAAATTATCTTTTTTTCGGAGATGTATGTATATTTATGCATAGAGATAGATGTATATTTATCACACGAATATTAGCGATAATGGCAGAACCGTTTAACTATTAGTAAATCTTAATGCCGATTTCCGGTTGAGTCGCCAGTAATGGGCCATTCTACGTTTTAGCACAACATTGAGTTACAGCTCGAATTTACCGAAGACACTTCCATTAATCCGGGACACTCATTTATTTTAAATTTATACCCACTGTACAAGTGCAATGTACAAATGCAGCGACGACGCGTCTCGATTCTATACTCGTTTACCGGATCTTCTCTCGCGCACTCCTGCCAGCGAAGGATGATATACGGTGCAGCGGGATACATAAACGACTATTAGCACGGCGTTTAATTAGCGCGCGGATAATTATCTGCGACAGGACCGCGGAATTTATCCCGGCTCATAATACAACCAGAGAAATGAGAGGTTCGCGCGAAATTCGCTGACTTTTGCGACGCGATCGGCCGTTTTCTTTCTTCATTTTCCCCCTTTTTTTTGGCACAATTGCTGCTGTTCGCTGCGTCATTTGCCACGGCAGCATGATTTCTATCGATAACTCGTTAAGCTTGTCGTCGCTCTTATCATCCTCTCAATCTTCAGCGGTAAAATGACGATCGCGTAGCGCACTCGATATACCGACGCCAATAATAGATAACCTCGCATTGAAATTAATGAAAACTCGGCAAATCGTTACTCTTATCCTTGACTCTCGTCCTATCGTGAATTATAGCTTTCATAGCGTATATGTAATTACGCGGCACGTAAGTCATCTTTAGCACTATTTTCTCGTTAGAGATTTTATATTTTGTTGAATAGAACCAATCAAAGGATCAATTTTGATTTATAAGCGACTGAAAATAATAGGCTATTCAAGCTTTTTTTCGAAGAATACAAACGGCTAACAAAATCCCTAATTCAATTTCAAGTTAATTATTTTAACAGATTTATTGTAGATGAGAGAGATAACCTGATTTTTTATATATGGTGCAGCGAGATATATAAATTATTAACATGATATTTAATAACACGTGGATAACTAAAAATCAGTATTGTAAATAAGGATTAGCCCGATTCTGTACGCTTCTGTAGATCGTATAATAATTAAAATATAATTGCACCTGATTAAGATTTGTTCTGAAAACATTTAATCACTTATTTTATTTTTCTGTAAAAATTAAAAGCTTTAAAATACTTTTCGGATTATCTTGTTATATAATTTTTGTCAAAGTTACACTCTTCTATAATTTATTTATTTTTAGAGGATAAAAATCAGTCCTCTCTTGTTTTATTTTAGCGTAAAATTGTAAAAGGTACAATTTTTTCATGGTAGTAACGAGGAATGTACACGATATAAATTTCTTCACGTATTCAGCTGTTTTTGAGCTTTTATATAAGCATACTGTCTCATCTCGAGCGCGTTTAGGCCTTAATTAGCCGTCAATACGTAACCATTGCGCTGATATACATACATGTATCAGCGTAGTACACGCTTTACGACCAGGCGGAGAAAGTCGGTTACATATATTTAATAAACGCCATGTCGCGCGACCGGCTTGTCGTCGGAAACGTAAAATCGCCGTAATTCGCAAATTGGGAGAGAGAGAGGGGAATCATCTGTTTTGTTTTTCAACCCTCCGTAAGACCAGGCAAGGGTGTAATCTCATCTCGATATCTCGAGAACATCGATGTATTTACGAGTTTGCGAAGGATACGCGTCGCTGCGTCGCGTCGTCGTTCGGCTCATTATCATTAACGCATCTCGTAATTGCGTCCGCCGTGTAAACTTCCCTGAGAAATCGGTAGCAGCAATCCAATTATACGAGCGGTAAGAAAGGGTTTACTTTCGACTAGGGACACTTCGATAATATCGGATGAATCAGCATAAAAATGTATATCAGATTGCACAGCTAATAGAATTTATTAAAGTCGATTCTGACATAAAGATTATGGCATTTACAACACGCTAATTGTATCGTTTCAAATAATTAATTCGAACTAATTATATTTTGTATTTAAATACTAATTAGTTATTTCAAGTATTTCATAAGCACAAATAATTTTCATAAACAAAAAATCTATTATATATTATAAATTTATCACAAGCATTAAATTTTTTTTCAAATATAGTTTGAATTCTAATAGATTTAATACTTGGATATTATTAAATTATTATATATTAAAGAGGATAGAAGTTTTAAAGGAACATAGAAGTTGGATTGTATTTTAATTATTTTTCATATATTTAAATTTATCTACCAGAATTCACAATAAAAAAAGTTGAATGCATTTTTAAGTCGAACAAAACATCGTAATCCTGTTTTTTCTTTTTTTATTAATTTTTGTTCTAAACCGATATCTTAGTATTTTACGTAAGATATCTGAGAATAACGTCAATTCTGATTTATTAGTCTACATGCTATCCTTTATCTTCTTACTACTTCACTTTATTTTCCGTTACGTCCTGTATATGACTAGACACATCTCGATAGTATCGGACAGTGCGCTGTCCACACTGTCAATACATAGTATCTTACTGCAGTACTAATCATCGCATCATCACGTATTTCTGCGTAATTGCCGTAATTTAAAAAAAAAAGAAATAAATCACACACGGCAGCTAACGGCGTCTCGTCGCGTTGTTTTTATTTTATTTTTTTCTGATTTCATTACGTGACATCGTTCTTTTCTCTCTTCCTCTGTCTCTCCGTGTCGATATCAGATAGCCGATCAGCAATACACAATCGGCGATCACGGTCGGAGCGATCGCCGTGGATCGGCGCGTTAACGTCGTCACGTTATTAGCGAAGCTTTAATCGGCTAATCACGCGATCGAACGCGCGAACGATTTTTGCGCGATCTTCAGAAGATCTTTTCGCCGATCATCATCGGCCCCTCGCTTGGTACCTGCTCGCCACTTTGCCTGGCAACGCTGCCGCCGCGAAGACGAGACGCATAGCAGCCTAGAAAGTCCGAAGAAACGTGAGCGCGAGAGCCGCCGAGAGAAGAGACTTTTACGCGATCGCTATCGCGTCGACCTAATAACAACAATTTCGTCAAAACCAATAGCCAACGATGATCGACCGAACAATCTTCTCTCTCTCGGACGAGTTTCTAAAAGCCGATTCTTCGCCGCCGCATTCGATCTATCGATCGATCGCTCGATCAAACAAACGATCCCAGTGTCTGATAATTTCGAAACCATCGAATGTATGTGTGTGGGTGTGTGAATAGTCCTTCTGAATCTTTGGTAGAAAAAGATGTGTCTATTAAGCGCGTGTAACTGTAATTAACACGTGTTCCATGTAGGGGTGTTTCGATCTGCAAGATTTTGTAAAGAATTAATTTGTTTAACTAAAAGAATCTATTTTAAACTTGGCGCGGCATTGAGTATTAAGTTATGATGTATTTATATTTTTTATGGCCACGTGTTGCACCTTTTACAGAATATTTGTGTTGAGAGAATAAGAAAGTGATGAAAATAATAATTTCATTTCCCTTTTTTATTCTATGATTTTTTATTAAATCTTTTTATTAGTACAGTCATAACTCGCGCGAGCTTTACAGAACGTTTAGAAAAGGATTCAAGACGTATATAGGCGATCAAGTTTTGTATTCGTAAACTAAGCAAAAAAAAAAAACAAATTGAAAAATTGAACTTGTTACGGATTATTATGTGACTGTAATTAAGAGTTAATATAAGCCTGACATGTCTGACTTGACAATGTCCGGAATTCCTCGTCGAGAAACTATTCAAAGGACGGTCCGCGGCACGGCGCGGCGCGGTCCGATTAATCACGCGATGCACCGTTCCGGGTGTATTATGCGTCGAATAAAAGACTCGCTTTCTCCGATTTGGCTATTCGGCGACTAGCGCACACGAAGGACGGCACGCAGGACCTCGTTCGAATGCGTAATTGATCTCCGCCTTTTTAATTCGCGAAGCGAGTCATCCCGATTATAGGGTGTTAGGTTAGCTTCGCAAGAATCAGGACGCGTAGAAAAGAATAGAGGGACGAACGGTCCAATGTCTTTCTGCGTACAGTGTCCCAGAATCACCGATATGTGGTCTTTTATTGTATAGAATTAATGATTACTTTGAAAATAATTTTTCTTTAATAAAAAAATGTCGAGGTAGCTTATAATTCCTATATAAAATTTTTTCAGTAGTTTATCGACAATATATCAATGGCGTAGTATTTCTACATGAAATATTAATTTTACACAAACACAATTTACGAATATTTTCTGACGAGGCAGAAACGTATAAAAAAATCTCGAATATATACGTAATGAATAAAATTGTATACCTATTTTGGTATACAAATATAAATCAAATTTATTAATATATTTTCAAATTTTTACATCTTTAAAGTACGAAGCGCAATTGTTACGTACCGATGATTATAGTACGTGATTGTAATTAACCGAGTTGTCACAAATGATTAAATATTATCTTTACAGAAATTTAATACTGGAAGGTAGTAATTAGTTACTTATTAAGTATTGAACAATAATGTTTTTAATACTTAAAATAAGTAATCAATCACTATCTCTTTCAGTATTGAATTAGATTTTTGTTTGATAAGGAAGAATAACAATGGAAGAAGGAAAAACAAAAAATTAAAGGAGGGGAAAAGGAAAGAGGGCGATGAAATACCGTAATATTTCCTTCGAAAGAAGGTCGATCGTAAGTCAACTACAATCTACGTCGAAAAGGAAACATTCTATACAATTTCGGAGTATGTATCAAGTCAGTAAAGTATGACCGTTGTCGTTGTCGTTGTCGATGCCTTCTTTTCGATTGTTCGAGCTAGCTCGTGCTTGATATCGGGGCTCGCGCGAACGACGGACAATGGGACCCCGTTGTGTCGTCGTCGTTACCATGCTTGCCTCCGCCATTACCGTTCTCATTGTTATCATTGTTATTGTTATTATCGCGCGCTAGCCACTATTAACGATTGAAATCGGCTCCGGTTAGATAGTCACCGAGTCATTGCTTTCGCATTGGCGGCGAAATTCAATTACTCGACCTTTATTTAGAAAGAAATTAATTACTTCCACCATTGGTTTAAGCTCCAAGAAAGGCAAACTTCAAAAAAAGACATTTATGAATAAAATTTATAAAGATATTTTTACGTGATAGTTTATGTACCGTAACGATATATAATTGCGTATTAATATAAATCTTCTATTAAACTGTTTCGATCTGTTTAGAAAAAATCTTATCTGCTGCTTTTCTGGCAAAGTACATTCTCTTAATGAA
The DNA here is from genome assembly GCF_001594065.2 of Cyphomyrmex costatus. Taxonomy (NCBI): domain Eukaryota; kingdom Metazoa; phylum Arthropoda; class Insecta; order Hymenoptera; family Formicidae; genus Cyphomyrmex; species Cyphomyrmex costatus. The sequence goes on from NW_017275847.1 coordinate 1,167,552, forward strand.
GGAAACTGCAAGCTTAGGAAATTGAACTAAGACACGCGATTTATTGTTACATTAAAACAGATAAGTAATGCTTCTATTTGAAAGCGGAACGACGCCAATGGGGAGGACGGTAAAATATATTTGATATATCATGGGGCATACTTATAAGTAGAAACGGTCCGATCTTGAGTGCTCCACTCGATCCTCAGGCGTGGCTGAACAAACACAAAAGCGCCTCTTCTCGAGATGCAGAAAACAGATCCGGCCAACAATCAACGGTGCATGAAGTCTCCTCGGCCGATTTCACAAATTATTTTTGACTATAGAAGAGATCTTACGGGCTATATAATAATGACATTTAGATGAAATACTAGCTTGCGTTGAATGTAAATTATACAATTTATAGAGAATAATAAGGGATGATAAAAGAAAGAATACAAAATTTAAAAGAGTACCATACTCTGAACATTTTTCTTAATAAAAATATTAATAATATTTTATCAAAAAAGGGGCTGTCCACAAATTAAACTAACAACAAGTATAAAAATTAATAACTGAATGCTCACAATTCTCACAGTGATTCTAGCAGTTTAATAATTTATTGGTTCTTTAATTTTTTTTATTTTATTGGTATTTAATTTTCGATCAAAAAAGGAATTGTTTACAAATTTAATCAAGTATAAAAATTCCTAACCAAATATGCATTTACACAATTCAGTGATTCTAATTTAATAATTTATTGGCTTTTTAATTTTTTGTTGTAATGGCATATAATTTTCAACAATATTTCTAATATTAAAATATAGTCATTAAAGCATAGATAATGGAAAATTAACGAGATACATGAAGAAATGGAACATCATTAAATTTCTGCTGAGCAAAGATCGTCCCTGATACAAAGTGTAGATCAGTTATTAGTTTCGAATTTCTATACTTCTTTCATCTTCAACGCTTCTGTTCATTTATAATTATTTTCAAGATTGTCTAAGCTGCACAAGGATTGACGTAAATTGCGTGGTGCACAAGGCAAACGGGCGGCGACTGCATCTTCATCTCCGCGTCGAAAGCACAGCGCACGTCCGCGGCGTTATTACAGGCTCGCAGACGATCATGACCGCGCCCCGTTAATTATTCGCCCCGTCAGAATCAAATCGTTTTGTTGTTCCATAAAACGGCCGACTTTTCCTACGGGAGGCGTCATCGTACGCGCACCTGTCATAACTTAGTTGTGTGCTTGTCGCTCGTAAAACGTACGTGATTACGCCGGAGGGCGTTTGCTAACGCGCGCGCCCGCGCGCGAAGAAAAGGACTTCTGGCAAAAAATGTCAAGTATTTTAATAGACACCGAATGATTTTCGATAGAAGTTATATTATACATGTAGAAAGAGGAGAAACATCATGCAGAGAATCTAAGGAGAACTCTCTAAAGGATAGCTTATGATTAATTTCCATTTGAATGTTCTACAATATTTAAATTTCTATGAAAATATTTTACATCTATTTTTCAAAGAAAGTTCTTCTTACATTCTTTGCGAGAGTTTCTCTTCTTTCTATATGTAATTTTTTTTACAAAAATCAATCGGTATTTGTTAAAATATTTTTCAATTTTTCTGATTCAAAATGTACTTAATGCATACTGATAATAACTATAAACTAAACATTTTTCTCTATTTGTTAGACTGTTAGTAAAATTAATTGTCTCCCCTCCATTTGAAAATATATTTTAGTTCCTCTGTCTAGTCTTTTTTGTTCATACAAAGTTTTTTACTGTTCTAAACTTAAAAAAAATACAAGTTAATTTTTTAGCATCCCCATTATATTACTCAACAGTTTTTAATTTAAATGTTAAAATCTTTATTTAATAAAAGTTTGAACAAAAATGAGGATCAAGTTTGAGAGTGAAATTTCATCAAAACGACCAAGATTATCAGACGGCAAGTTAAATTTAACGAAAAGCGAATCAAAGTGAAAATGTTCTGAAAGCTTTTACTACGTCTCGCTCTTCTGTGAATCATTGAAACAGAAAAAGAATCATTTCTATTTATGAGCCTAACGATCGCAGTGATCATCAGACAGAATCCGCTCTCCTAGGATCAAAATCGCAATGGTGACGCGATGATGGAGCGTTGGAGAACGGTCTTCTGTTAATTCCGAGACGATTGCATTAGTTATCGGTCACGGTCGGCCGATGAGGAAGAGGGACCCACCTCGTACGTTCGTTTCCAGGATTTTTTGCCCTCCGTCTCTTGTCCATTTTTCTGCCTCTTTCCTTCCTCTCCCTCATGCGTACCCTTTCGCGTTACCTTCTCCCTCCGTAAGACGAGATGCTCCCCCCTTTCGCTCTGGAGACCTACTTAAGGAAGATCGACCGAGCGAGAACGCCGATCCCCACTTCCTCGTCATTATTTTCATCTTCGCATCTCCTGTAGAGCAGTCCCCGATTAGCATGATTGATCTTTCAAAACGAAACAACACCAAATTACGAAATGTAGGTTCATGAACTCTGCGGTGATAAAGCTTTTCTGAAAAACTCAACTTTTTTGTTCTGTCACTTTTGAAATGAGGAAATGATATTAAATACGATCTAATGGTTTTTTTTTTATTTTGTGGAAAATTTATTTGTTCTTTTTTCCTCGTTCTGATTTTTTTTACATATATAAATGTATTCTTAGATATCATCGAAATTTGAATTTTAGATTGCAGTGTAGATACTTAAGTAAAATAATGTTTAAACAGATAAATATACACAGCGAATTTATGTACAAGGCTACGTATAAATATTTCTTTTATTTCTTTTCTATCGTTGTCATAAAATGTAGCAAAGCGAATGTTCAAAATTTAATCAGAGATAAAAACAAGATAATACGTAGCATTTATGATAGAACCGCAGTTACGTAAGCTGATATAAATGCGACTATTCGAAATAATTATCGTCGTTATGCAAATGGCCGCGCGCAAGGCGATTAAACGTTCTTGATGGAACGCGCAGCCGAAGGCGCAGTGTTTCTCGCGAAAAAGAATAAGAAAAATGCAAGAAGCCGAGCAAATTAACGCGCACATCCACGCGACGCGCGAGCGTCAGCAAGAAAAATAACGGTGGTTATTTGCGGTAATTCCGGAAGCCGATTCTTTTTGCAAGCGTCCCGCCGTGTCGTCCGTCACCGCATCGATCTCTCGATGATTGTGCCACTCAATTCTATCTAGTACAATTGCATACAAAGTATCAACTGGACTTTCAGAGTATTTCTAAATATAGCTTCTATAACGTAATTTGTTTAAAAACTACTGATAAAAATAAATTTTAGAAATAATTTCAAATATCTGCGAAATATTTTTAATAGAATTGCAATTAAATTTAATATTTCCTAGAAAAAATAAATTCTAGGAACAAATAAAGGTCAAAATTGTAGACAATAGTATAACTTATAATTAAAAGCATGAAAATCTGTCTGAGGAAACACATGAGTATAAAATTTAGATTTATAATTTAATTTATAAACGTTAATAGGAACACATATTTTTTGAAAAATAAAAAATTCAGAGTCAGGAGAATTCATATGTTCTAGTTACAGGTTAAAGCCTGTATTAATATTAAGGCCATACTAAAGGCGACAGCGATTCTCCCACGAGATGCAACCAAGATTCACGTGAAGTTATCTGCCGAATACGAGCGCTAATGCGATTTTCATGTATCCAAAATATCCGGAACGATTTACTATCTTAATTGCACATGACGCTGAGATTTCACTCGCTCACGGCTTAATCTCATTCGACAATTAATTCACAACAGAAAAAGGTGCGACTCGATGCAAGATTAAAAGTCTCGATGCCGACCGACACAACTTCCGCGTTTTAGTTGAAGCGGCAAAATTCTCATACGAAATCGGACAAAAGATTTCAGAGCACGAGATCAATGCGGTTTCAATGGTCCAGTTTTACTTCGCTAATCCCACAGAAAATATAATTTGTTAAAACAACGAAGAACTTCACTGATTCAGCAAATCTAAATCGTAAAAAAAAAA
>NW_017275847.1:1171949-1453355 GCF_001594065.2 Cyphomyrmex costatus
AAATAATATAAAATATAATAATGTAAATAATGTTTAAATTTAAAACCTAAATTCTAAGAATGAATAAATAAAGAATGGAGTATGTTAAGTTAGCACCCCAACTATAGTACTCAGGAGTTCTGATTAGAGTTCCCACTTCCTTTTGACGAGACGAAGAGTTCCCTATAGTTAATAACAAGAGTTCCGCTCAATAAACATTTTTTTTACATTTTTTAAAAATGGGGTGCTAACTTTTTATCGAATTTCGAGGTGGAATAGTTCTGAGCAGCTTAATAGCTTCAATTTGCGATTACCTAGAGTTCCTGATATGTAAAAAACATTTTTGAATAATAATAAAGTTTAAAAAAAATAGTAGAAGTCTTTGAAAATTTTTTTGAGAGTACCGAGTAGTTCTGAGTTGCGTTTCTTATAGTTGTCGACGAGTTCTATCGGAAACTGTAAGGTGGAAAAGCGATTGGACCAACGGTTTGCAAGATACAGCGACATTTGTCAGAAGATCAACAATTTTTAGAATATATCTCGGAAGCCATTGGTCCAATCGCTTTGAGTCCTGATACTTTTCGACAGAACTCGCCGAGAACTGTTCAGAACTTCGATCAGAACTACTCGGTACTCCCAAAAAATTTTGACTTCAAATTTTTTTCCAAGTCTCACGTCGGAAAATTTTTTGAGAGTACCGAGTAGTTCTGAGTAGCGTTTCTTATAGTTCTCGACGAGTTCTATCGAAAACTGTAAGGTGAAAAAGCGATTGGACTAACGGTTTGTAAGATACAGCGACATTTGTTAAATTTATAAGATCATACAATTTTTAAATAAGTTTATCTCAGAAACCGTTGGTTCAATCGCTTTGAGCCCTGATACTTTTCGACAGAACTCGCCGAGAACTGTCCAGAACTCCGAACAGAACTACTCGGTACTCCCAAAAAATTTTCCGACGTGGGACTTGGAAAAATATTTTTGATCAAAAATTTTTTGGCAGTACCGAGTAGTTCTGATCGGAGTTCTGGACGGTCCTCGACGAGTTCTGTCGAAAAGTATCAGGGTTCAAAGCGATTGGACCAACGGTTTCTGAGATATACTTATTTAAAAATTGTATGATCTTACAAATGTAACAAATGTCGCTGTATCTTACAAACCGTTGGTCCAATCGCTTTTTCACCTTACAGTTTTCGATAGAACTCGTCGAGAACTATAAGAAACGGAACTCAGAACTACTTGGTACTCTCAAAAAAATTTTCAAAGTCTTCTACTGTTTTTTTTTAAACTTTATTATTCTTCAAAAATGTTTTTTATGTATCAAGAACTCTACGTATTCACAAAATACTTCTGTTAAGCTGATCAGAACTGTGCGACCTTGAATTTCGTTAAAAAGTTAGCACCCCATTTTTAAAAAATTATTAAAAAATGGTTATTAAGCGCATATGTCATTAAAAATCATAGAGAACTCTTCGTATCGTCAAAAAGAAGCAGAAATTATCATCAGAACTATTGTATCTAAAAATTAATTTTTCAAAAATTTTTAATTTTTTTTTAATATCTATTCGAAAATTTTTTTCATGTATCAGAAACTCTAGGCAATCGCAAATTGAAGCTATTAAGCCGTTCAGAACTATTCCACCTCAAAATTCCATAAAAAGTTAGCACCCCATTTTTAAAAAATGTAAAAAAAATGTTTATTGATCGGAACTCTTGTTATTAACTATAGGGAACTCTTCGTCTCGTCAAAAGGAAGTAGGAACTCTAATCAGAACTCCTGAGTACTATATTTGGGGTGTTAACTTAACATACCGTAAAGAATGTGTTAATTTAATATATCATAAATGTAAAAATTTTACTGAAAAAATATCCTTCCACGGTTTGTTTACATGTGACAATATTACCTTTTTTTATGTTATCTTTTTGAATAATATTTGTATTACATTTTTAACGTATTGTTGTGTTAAATTAAAAAGACATTTGAATGAACCGTGCATGACATGTGTTAAATTTAATATAAATTTTTCAACGGTAATTATAAATGTTGAATTCGCACAGCAAACTGTAACTTGGCAAAATTAATTTTTTTCTTCGTGAGATCTTTCACGGACAAATATCGCGGGACACTGCTCGCGAGCAGGATACCGCTCGCGCAGTTCAGGGACTTCGCGAAGTAGGTTTCCCGCAGATTAGCATAAAACATTTGATCGTGCCCCGTGCACTGTGGAATATCGTTATAATAACGCAGTCACGGATACCCTTTCGGCCCGCGTGTCCTTCTACGATCCTTTGCGTGGCATAAAGTGCATTTTTTCTCCCTCCCTCTCTCTCTTTCTCCTTTTTCTTTGCTGATCGATTTATTTATACATTATCGTGTGCGCGCTGCGGACATAAATAACGAGATAAATGAACTGATTTTATAAAATACGAAATGCGTTTACATTTCTCTGAATTAGTATTTCAGAGAACGCACAGGTTTAGTTATCTGTCAAATAAAGTCGAAGACAAGTCATTACGCACACATATTCGAAGTAAATTTTATTAATCAGGGCATTTATTACTGAACCAATGCTCTCTTTTCACGCTTTTCAATCGCGTCATTAAAAAGGTTTTAATGAATTATTTTATTTGAAATGAAACGCGATAAAAAGTCCTGTCACATGTAAAATGTACACACCGAAAGAACAATTTTATTGAAGTATCTACAAATTAAGCTACAATAGATATAGATCCGTAAAGAACTTTGTTGGACCATTAAAATAATTACGTACAGCAATGTAGCAAAATACATTTTTACATTCTAGCAACTGATTTGAACGTCCTACATAATTATTTTGGTGGTCCAAACAAAATGATTCTCAGATCTGTATCTAGATGAATTTGTAGACATTTCAGCAAAACCTTCCGTGTAGAACAATTGGTAGATGATAGAAAAGTACTTGTCGAAGAATCAATTTTGCGATCTGACATCATAAAACGCGATCTCTAGGATTGAGTCGGTCTCACCGTATCCTTATCGGTTCTCTAACTAAATTAATAATTGACAAAGGACGATGTATTTCTGACGCGACTTTGCAATCACAATTACGAACTGACAATGTAGCGTGGTGCAATCCATACGGCGCGCATAATCGATTTTCCGCAGCGAATATCGATCGCGCTCGAGCTCGCGAAACCTTGAATGTTCATTTGCAACTTAATGAACGACACTCCGACGCGAAGCGTGGTGGATTCGCGCGGTTAGAAAATAGCGAATTCGATCCGTCGATCTTACTCTCTTGCGCGCACGACGACACAATCGGCGCTTTTGATCGGATCAAAAATTCGATTACCGCCCTATGAATTCTCCTTTTCAGCCGCGACGCGTTATAAACACACTCGCACAAATCGATTCGTGATTCTCGATGGACAATTCGAGCTGCTCGCACAGAGCGTCATTTATGGTAGTCTCTCGGAGAAATTCTGTGTGCTAAGTGAGTGAAGAAAAAAAGCTCAAGAACGGGATTAAAAGGCGAGAATGGCGAGACTTGGCCAACTGCATTGTTAACCCAACATAATCTGGATGTTTTTATACCCTTGCGGCGAGAAAATGAATTGTGTAATATGAATATTGTTTTCTTTTGACATATTTTCTTTCTTTTTTAATAAGCGTTCTTTACGAATATTTAAATAATATGCAAATTATCGAAAACTCGTATATAAAAGATATTATATTATTTTTTAGAAATACAATCATAATAAATTATTACTTAATGTACTTATTTTGTTTACTATTTATTTGTTTGGTTCCGCTTACTACTTTTTTTTTAGAAATATATCTATGTTTTTAAATACTCCAATAAACGGAAAACAATCAATAATATACAATATATTGTTAATAATAATGATTTAAATTGTGGGGTGTAAAAATACTCCAGATGTTTTCGTTTACATAAACAATAAAACGATTACTCTCGACTTAAGAATCCAAGTGATAATATTCGAAAACTTTAGTTTTTTCTATAGATAAAAATACGCACATAAAATATCGTTCTTATGTCGATGATTTTTATCAAATATCTCAGGGAAAACAGAATGTGTACATATAATATAATTATACAGATAGTTTTAGAATACGAAATCTCATACGTTACGACTTACGACCTAATAAATGTCTTAGAAGATCTTATCGAGACACGAAGGATTTGATAGAGCTAATTAAACTCGGATTTGAATAAAGAGAGAAACCAGTAACGGGCCAGCCCGTTTAGGATCGAGGCAGTCGTTCAGTAGGATAATTCGGGGATAATAGTGGGTGGAGTAACGGGATTGCAGGAATCAAGTAGACTCGAGAGCAATTATCGAGTCTTTATCAAGGAGGGGGAGGTACTGTAGCGATTACGTGACCTTTCACTTTTCCACAATTTACTAACTCGACCGGCGGCGGTGACGTAAACGCGATCGCGTTGCATGCCGTTAAACACTCGCGGTTACGATGATTTTAACACATCGTTGGTTTATTTAACCGCCGCGACCGTTCCCAGGAAAACACGCACCTTTATGTCGTGATAATTCATTATTCTAAAAAGATATACAGAGGAAAATTACTGTACAAAGAGATCTATATTTTTTAATTTTCATTAATGTTTTATTAACATTTTATTAACGCTTTCTAAAATCAAAGATCATTTTCACAGTTTCGTTTAATGTAAATGCAAAAAATGAAAAATACCAAACGATTTCCACACACACAGATTCACACATTAAATTATTATTATCTCTTTATTTATTGATATGGTCCTTCTACTGTATAATATCAAAGTGTTGGTAATCCGATTATCACTTGAATTTTAAATAACAAAATGGCAAAATATAAATCAATCTATTTGTGTAGTTGAATTGCTAGTTTCTAAATAAACAACGTCCGTATTAACGTGTGCATTATTAATAAATAATGAACCAAATTTGAGTGTAATATATATATTTAATATATTTTTTTGAGTTAAATTGTTTAACATTATATCGTTTTAATTAAATTAACGACATGTTGAGTGGATCGATCTATATAAAAATAAATTAATAATAACTCAATTTGAATATGGATTTGACATTATAACAGTATACGGAATTCGACACGAACTTTCTGTTTTCTTGGTGTGATATTTCGTGCGCAAGCATCGAATTAATTGAATAAATCACGCGATTTGAGCCGACGTTTATTTAACACCCAACTCTCGTAGAGGCGCAGTTTCGCAGGTTACGTCAATTGCCTCAACTTATTCTTGCGAATTAGACGGAGAGTTCGACTCAAGGCCTCTCGCGCGAAGAACGAAAGATTTATTCCCGGACAGAACAGGACAGGAATTAGGCGATCACGCTCGTGCCCGCAAGGTGTACCGCCGCCATAATCGCCATAATCGCGATATTCGCCTCTCCGGAACACAATGTTGCTGCAAGAGCGTTGCGGTCGCTGCTGCACCCATTGCAGCGCGACGCGCCGCGCGGATAAGAGGCGCGAATGCATTCAATGCAATTACGATGTAAGCCGTCGATCGCACTCGGCTCGTTTCTTCTTTCCTCTTCTTTTCTCCCCCCCCCCCCCCTCTGTTTTTTTCTTTTTTTTTTTTTATTCTTTTCTCCCCCCCCCCCACCTCTGTTTTTTTACTTCTTTTCTTTTCCGCGAGCCAGGCTCGCGCGCGCCCATCCGTGAGAGTTCACACCATTCATCATTGAAATGCAGCGTGCAGCATTGCACCACTAGCACCACCATCACCATCGACATGTATGCGAGAGACGAACGAACGCCCCGTGATTTCATCTATAGGTCCGCGCGATTGCATCGTCTTCGTCCGAGAATCTACATTGTATCGCCGACCTTTGTCAAATCGACGCTCTCGCGAACCGGAAGAAGGCAATCGTGTCTGTCTTGACTGAAATCAGTTCTTGCTCAAGAATGGATATCGAAAAGAATAATTGTAGAAATGTAATAGGTACATAAGATGATTAACAAAATTTATAACATAATATCGCTTCTTTACTTCAAAAGCGACATAACTAAAAAAATGTGCATCATGAATGAGTTAGGAAAATATTAAACACGTGAAGTTGATTTTCCCAACTTTTGAAAAAATCAACTTTTTATCTCTCTCTAACTCATTGAATTGCTCAACAACTTGTACGTATATGCACATTTCGAATTTTTATTTGCACACTCTGGTAAAAAGGTTATTAAAAAAACAGTTTTGGGAAGTTAATTTTATACTAGCCTCTCAACTACGAGCAAATTAGATTGACCGAGTCACAATCGATAGATTTTTATTAGCGTATTCTGAAACAAGTTGATTTTTCATTTGCAAATCCTTAGTTAAAATGTTACTAACAATTAAAGCAGAATGGACCGTCCTCGTAACTTTAATTGTTAATAATTTTTTAACTTGATGGATGTTTTAATAAAAACGTGCAAAAGCAAATTACAAAGGAGAAAGGAAACTCGAAGAAAGAAAGCCATCGCGCGGCACGTCGTTTTGAAGGATTCACCTTCCTCGAGCGCCGTGGAGCTGGACCACGATGGCGCCCGCGGCGCTTCTCGGATTTCCTGGAAACAGGTACACTACATTTTGATGAGTATACCGGGTGTCGGGCCATAACAGAGAAACTCTCGCGGTGTTCCGCTTGTACATTGCGACAGCTCGCAAAAAAGAACGCGATGTTCTCAGTACACGCTTTCTGTGGGCGGTATTCATAGTCAGATCTTATATTTAAGAGACGGCCTTAAATACAGTCTTTAGATGTCATAAGCCAATCACAGTATTAGTATATTAATTAAGACATTACCTGAGACAGACTTAAAATAAGAACGTGCTATGAATACCGGTGTGTGTGCGTGTGCGTGTGCGTGTGCGTGTGTGTGCGCGTTGTATAATACTGAAGACTCTGAAGAGGGTGGGAGAAACAAAGGAAAATGTTAGGAATGTTTCCAATGATCCCGTACATTATTGGTCTGCTGACGTTTATAACGCGAAAGAAGCTTTTAAAATGAAACGACAGATGCGATTTTACATAAAACGCACGATTTTATGAGACGCCTATAAGAGAGAAAGTCGGATCGCTCTACACTGTTTGTAGTCATTTAGAGATCATACCGAGACTTGCTGAGAGGCTCGCCGTAAATTGCAATCTCTGCAATTTATATGCTTTTATCGTTGGCGGAATCGGGTCGCCGATTGATAACTTCTTATTCCAGTTGATTCTCGGATCGGCCGCTTGACCTCTCCACAGTTACATTACATAGATTAAAATGAATTTTTACACGGAATCCTTCTATATAAGGCATGTTGTTTATGAAACAACAAATTTAAAAGTTTCATTTCCGTGAAATATTTCTATGAAATAATCCGATAATCGAGCATTGATCATTATCGCCTAAAAATAGTAGTAACATAGAAAATGTTCTAAATTTTAATAAATTATTTGTTTGAATGCTACCAATGAAATATTATATTTACTAAATATAATAAAGATATATTTATTTGGTACAAGTATTATTAATTTGATTTAATAATTATTTATAATAATTATAATAATTATTTTTAGTTAGTAAATGTTTTATTGGCTCTATTCAAGTAAATTATTTATTAAAATTTAGTACATTTTTTTTCAATGCAGTTTACAAATTTTGAATACAATTTTTAGGAAAAAAAAAGAAGAAATTGTACGTAGTTCGTAATCTAAACTCTTGAGAAGTATCATACAAACTATTAATAATACGTATGAATGAAGAGAGAGAAATGTCAACTCTTTTTAATAAAATAAAATTAATTTGATTTCAACAAGAGTATCTCTGAACATTGTTTTCATATATTGCTCAATAAGTCATATTTTAAACTATACACATTTGCCACTTTCAAATAGTCGCTACCTAACTATGCGAACAGCGTCGAAAAAAACGACACGATTTCTAAAATGAACGAGTGAGCGAAGAATCGCATATTAGTAGCGATATCATCATTCGATAATTCTCGACCGCCGCAGGCGAGAAATTAATTGCGGAATATATGGTCAAGCTATACTTTAACATCTTTCCCGAAATGTGTTTGATCGAATGCGATATCTCTTTTATTTCCTCCTTCACTCTTCGTCGAAGGAAAGATAATACCTTAACTTGTGTGATATTGCTTCTCAAACAAACGGAACTGTGAAATCATATTCTTTTTTCTGATTCTATCACGATTTCGATGTGTAATAATTTTGACTTAAAGAAATTTGATAAATGTTTATCGCTATCATTATATTTGAAACATATTCCTTCTTTTTTCCCCACGCCCAGAAATTCAGTATTAATTTCCTTAAATTGCGAAACGTTTATTTCTCACGTGTGTTACGTTTCAACTAAATTAATAGCCGAGTAAACCGATATATACCCAGTAAGGAATGAGAAACAGAGATCTTCGCTATTTTCTCGCGATTCGCACAAGCGGAAAATTGGTATGTTATATCGATCGGCTTGAAATTACACTTGCATATTTAAAACGCGAAATATTACATACCGTTGTTAGCCGCAAAAATGATAAACCTTATCGGCTAGCGATGCGCGCGAGAAACAGGCTTAAATTAAATTACGCCATTTTTCTCGCTGATCTGGGGAAAGTTATGGTTACGTGGCGAAGTGGAATCAACCTCGTGTTGTTTAAATGAGTTTGGCACATTTTATGACTACCTCATAACAACGTGCTAATAAGCTGTGCCATATAATTCGTTAACCAAAACATTAAAATTACTAAATTAAAAAGAACATAATACAATTATAAAAACGTTAATTTTGATGGAGAAATTATTTTTGTTAAAATTGAATATTTTTAGAAATTCTTTAAAAATGATTATATCCAGCTATACAGGATTATCTTTTTTGCGATTTTCTCCAAAACGAAGTAAAAACAAGCATATTTTTACAAGATTTTTTTTCTTAGTTTATCGATTCTCTACACGCTCCCGAAGTTTTAACATTTAAATTTCGAACACCTTGTATATTAATAATTAAAAAATTCACATCTAATATGTAGTATTGAATAATTTAGATTTTAATACATATAAATGTAGAATTTTAATATATTAGTTATGATGCAAACGCAGTTACGTGAATAAAGCAACAGACTGGCCAGGCGAAGCGTTAAAGTCACTGCTAAGCGTACAGTGGGCGTCGCTTTTTTGTTGAGACGTATGTTGGCATCGAAGTCTCCACGCGTGCCTGTGGAGACTTCAATGCGTGGCACAAATGTCCGATTGGCCCTTTACACGGAGGCTTTAACGCTTCATATCGGCATATGCATTTGCGTGCGCACATACACACACACACACACACACACACCGTGATCATCGCTTAAATAAATAATTTACTTGGTAAAATAAATTTGCAAATTTTTACATGTGGTCATCAATTTTATCGGTTCTTGATTTGGGGATTCATCTCCCGACGGAATTATATTTTTATATTATAACTTTTCACGCACGGCTAAAGAGAACTAATTAAGTAAAGTTCGAAATATTCCGTGAGTTTTCACGTCAGTTGTAACGTGAATAAATTTATATTATTGGTCATCTCTTTGGCTCGTTTAACGTTTTGACCTTGGTTTAATTTCTTCACTGCTTTGCTTATATATAAGCGAATACATATATATTTTTGAATACTAATTAACAAAATTGTACTACATACAATTTCAAATAATTGTATATGACTAATTAGTGCAAATACTCTGTCTTCCTTTATCAAATATGTGACCTTTTACAAAATATCAATTTATTATATCTGAAATATTTTTATGATCTTTCTTATGTATACACGCGTTTAATGAGACATTCAATATATCTTTTAGAATATTTGCATTATATGCTCGCCAGCGGTAAATCCAAAAGGATATCCATTTATCGTAGTTAAATAAATTGTCGAAGTTAATACTTATGTTCTACTAAACACGCAGCATACAATAGTCGCCGTTGTTACTTCACTACGCCGACTATAAATACGACTCGATTTACATAACCGGGACTAGCCGGGTCTAGCTATAAATATGTATCGAGAGACTTGTCACGAAGATTTGTACGTGCGAAAATTAAATCGCGTATAATAACGAATGTAATTAATAGCTTTATTATCAGAATCTGTATTTCATACGCTAGAGAAACACGAATGTACGCGATGCGCAATTATTAATTCATAATTGCTAGCATAAAATTTTCCGCTAGTTTCTGTATGCAGCTCTATTACTTGCATGTTAAATCTCTTTTTACGTTACACGATAATAAGCACGAAATCGTATAGACACTTCGTAAAATTGCATCTAGAACGCGCGTCGCAAGGTACTTCTTTTTCGTTGCTGACCGTATCGCAGCAGAATCCGCGCGCGTGCGATTAAAAAGAAACGCTCGAGCTGCTCGTAGTTTCACGGTCGCGCGATTTCGATAAATCGCTGCAGGTTGCTGCCTCTTTGTAGCTACATAAATTTAGTCTTTATGAAAAATCACATGGATTCTCTCGGTTCGGCGGCTAAATGAAAGTAAAAGAGCCGCCGAGATCCGTATTCTCACCTCGCGCGTTGATCCATTAACGGCGGATGTGCCATAAAAAAAGAGATTTACTACACATAAGTCATAAAAGTTGTTTTTTAACGATGAATAATCTTTCTCCTAACTGTAAAAGTTAAAACACTATTTTTTATGAGATTAGAAACTGAATTTATTTATTAAATCTAACGTTAAATCTAAGATGTTTAAAAAGTAACGCAATTGTCATATTTAAAATTTTTTATGCATAATTATGTTTATTAAAAATCTAATTAAGAGAGAGATAATTTTTCTTTGGTGAAAATTATTGTTATTAAATATAAATTTATTACCTCAACCAACGACACGTTATTCTGCTTACCAAAATAACATCGAGGGCTTAATGTGAGGGAGACGAAGAGCGACGACGCGATCGTTTGTCAATCTTAGCCGGTTCGTTGTCGATGTCGTTGAACTTGACCGAAGGTTTCACTTTCCTCGAGCAAACTATTGGGGAAGAGCAGCACGTGAATAATTCATGCGCGCCCTGTTCCACAGGATGAGCCACTTAATGATTCCTTTTTCCTCAATGGTCGGAGTCTCATACCTCCGCTTATTATATCGGGGAACCTTGAACCTAACCGTCGACGACCTCAGTTAGACCTTAAAATAAACCTTTGAGTAAACAACCTTTTTGCGACAGGGAACGTAACTTTATCAAACATCGATTGATTCTAATTTATTCAATTTATCTTTTAATTCTGCAATCCGCATATTCCCTCTCCCCTCCCTAAGGATTCAAATGTACGAAGAAAAAAATTAAGAATATATCTTCGTCATTTATATTAATTTGATGTTATAATTCATGAATTTAAATAGTTTTATTATACCGAAAAAAATGATATGTTATGATATGATTTTTCTATATTGTGTTTGAAAGTAACATAAAAACTGTAAATTTAGAATCTAGAACAAAAATTATTTTAATAAAAAGTAGACATGTTTTAAAAAATTAATTAAGATAATATGGAAAAAAATTTTATTTAAACTAAAACATAGTATTTTTAAATATAAATATTGACCTTATTTGTACTGTGTGTTTCATATGCACATAATATCTATTTTTATATAGAAAGTATAAATTTCTAGTCACTTTTTGCACAGACTATATATTAATATACTCTTACAGCATTAGCCAATAGCAATCTGATTAAAATAGCAGTAAAAATAATCTTGTTATTTCAATAACAGTATTAATGAAACAAATACGCTATACGTTTATTTTAATGTTATTTATTTCATTAATACTATATATATTATTGAAAATAAACAAGATTATTTTTAATTAAACTGTCAGTTAATGCTGTTAATACAACACCATTAATTGTTATTGTCATATACGTATAATTATTACTATTACTGGATCAACTCGCAGGCGGAATTTGGAGTATTACGGAATTCCGCCGAGCTCCCCAGATCCGAGGAGAGTGCGTAATCGGTCGATGGCGGCGCGTTCCATTTTCATCTAATTGGCCTCTCGCTTTGGATTTTGCGCGCTCTTAATTGCGGCCAGGAAAGTACCAGCGTGGTCGGCATAAAACCTCTCCGCTCGTACTCGCGTACATCCGCAGGAGCAGAATCTTCGGGACTAAATAAACGCCGTGGCCGCTAGAAACGCCTCTCGCTTTAACCCGTGACTCTTTTTAACATAACTGCACGGTTTTTGTTTAAACAGAATCGAGTCAAAGTCACGGGAGATTAAGGACTTTCTTAACTACGAGATAATCTCTTATAACCCACATATATATACAATATATTAATTAAAATAAAGAATTTTAATTAAATCCGTTATTATCTACTAGCTTTCAAAGAGTTCATAATTTAATATTGGAATCTTCAGATAGATAGCTTTATAAAAAAAATTTTATATAATATTTTTTATGTGATTAAAATAAAAAATTATATTTTGAAAAATAAAAATGTATATCATGCAAATGCTTTCACACGTTTGTACACAGTGTGGCAAGTCGTAGGCTAAACAAAGATAAATCTCGCAGTAAGGAGAGGAAGGAGAAATGCTTCGGATCAAAGTTTTTGCGAGGCAGAGAAACTACGCGCTGTACCGACGAAGCGCATTGGGACAATTACATTACCACGGCACGATGCTTATCACATTGTACGCACGATTAAATTGATTTATAGGTAAATGCTAGAGGCGTTGGCGACGGCGTTTATTCGCCAGGTTTGTACTCAATACACGTAGAATGTGTCACCCATTATAGTGGGAGGGGGGGAGGTAGAAACTTAGACGTGCTTATTCATTTGTATAAGTAATAATTTTCAATTGTAAACTGTCGTTTTTCAAAGATTTTTTTTTATACTTATAGATTTTAATCCTATTAGGTATTTATATTTTTTTCTTTTCTTATGTAATTTTAAGAGGTATATACTACTCTCCCCTTTCTCTGAGAGTGAAAAAAATTTAGTAAATTTTAATATATTAAATTTTTTTGAACATATAGAATATTAAGTAAACTTACAGTAAATAAATATTTTCTTAATAAGAAATGATAGTTAAATCAAATTAATGGTTTTCGTATCAAATAAATAAATATGTTTACATTTAGTAAATATTTATTTAAAATTGTTTATACAAAAAAATTTATTAAAATTTAGTATTTTTTAAATATAAGAAAATAGCACTTATTTGAATTTATAGAAATGTTAAAACACACTTTTGTGCGTATCAATATAACAATATCTTAAATCAACTATAGAATTTTGAAGTCTCTCTTTTTAGATTAAAAATTTAAAGATATACATGTTTATGTATAAAGTATTAATTTAAATTTTTATTTCTTTATATCTCATTCTTTCTACGTTAAATAAAATAATTTTTTACATAATGTATATGTTATGCTGCGAAAATGGGATTTTAAGCTCCATTTCAACTTAAAATTTTTTAATATAATTATATAGGAACAACAAATTTTATATTAAATTCATATGTATTTTTAGAAAATTTAAAGGGGAATGATTTTGATCGATGTGCAAATTTTTGTTTTTAAAAAATTTTTTTAATTAAAAAATTTAAAAATTATTAGGTATCTAGATATATATATATTTTTTTTTTGCGTAACGTTAAGACTTACTAACAAAATTATTGAATCTATAGAAATCAAGTTTTTAGGCTTTTCTTAGAAGACGCGGGTACGTTTCGCGCGTGTCACGGACGTGGAGCTCACCCACCAGATTGTGAGTGGGTGAGCCGCCATTGGAATTCGATGTTATCTACTGACAGATACGAGATCGACCGCCGCGTGACGCGCTTTTTTTCCACTGCCGAGCGCGTTTCTTTCTTTTCCACGCGATTGCAATTGCACGATCCCTTAGTTTTACCAAGAGAGGGGATCGGAGAGTAGGGCGGGTGTAGAATTCGCGCAATTTGCATTATGATCGTTATCCGGCGACGTTGATTCTACTAAAGGCGGCCGCCCTTACGGCGATATCTCTGTCTTCGAGACGGCGTAGATTATGAATGCAATAACGATAATGGCGTCGACGACAAATGGCAACGAAATCAGGACAAACGAAAGTCACGCGATTCGAGAGAGAAGGGCTGATCTCGGCTCGATTAAATTAACTGTCACGGTCAATTGGCAAATTAATTAGTAAACGATAAACGAAATTTGTGGATCCCAAATTTTCGTTTGTCTGCGAATCGATTACACGGTATGGTAAACTTAAGAGTTTTAACATTTTGCTAAATATATATTTATGACGCGTATAAAAAAAAGATTGTAACGAAATATCGTATCATCATCATTATCATCATTATTTCTCTCCTTATCGCAATGGCGATACAGATAACCGTTCGGTCGTCAATTATCTCGAGAAACGTCCGTCTTTCTATAAGCGGCTTGAGATAAAAAGCTGCGGATTGCATCGCGGTTTTGCGCAAGGAATGCAGAAAATATCTCGCGTTAATATAGTTACTCGGATAAGTGCACTAGGCGTTATAAATGTCTATTTAGTAGGATGATATTTCTTGAGTAATGGAGACCAACTTTACGTACATTTTCCATTTTCCCTGTTAATTATTTTAATCTCGAGAGGTTGCGTTTGGAAGAAGTATTTTCTCTAAAACAGCGGTGATAAATAATTAACTTTTCCAGAAATGGGAAAATACTAGTCGCGTTGAAATAGTCACATTAGAAAACAATGAAATAATGAATAACAAATCTTACATGGAAAGAACAAGTTCGTTGAAGTATCTAAACATTTAGCTCTAAAAATAATTTTGTTGGGCCATGAAAATAATTACGTGGAAAACTTAAGCATGAGATAAGTAATGCTGCAATAAGTGCAGTTTCTACGTTATTACATTTTGATGATCCAACAAAATCGGGTTTTTCGTGTCGAAAAATATATTTTTACGCATCAGAGGATGCAACGAAAATTAATTATTCTAAAAAAGACGATGCTCGCAAAAAATTGTTTTGCGAATACAGACAAGTGCTTTTGAAATGACGAAGCCAAGCCGAAGACCAGCCATGCGCGTCAAAACGCCTTTGTCGCAGTTCCTGCGACCGGTCATAACCGCGCGCGACGACGGATACCTCTTTCTTTCTTTCTTCCCTTTTCTTTCGTCCCAGCCGCCTCGCCTCGTGGAAATAACTTCCACGAATCCCTACCTGATCGATTACGAGATTACATCGTAAGAAACGTTCTGTGACCTAACGAATTTCGAAATTCGGTTGTGGGCCCGAGATCCTTTCGCGAAAAAAGCTTTATGACCATCTACTATCATCGTCCATAGTAAACAGAGAACGCGTGACACTTTGTTAGTTTTGAAAGTTTGTCCTATAAAAACGTGAATTTAAATGGCTGCAATTGAAGTAAAAATTTTAGCTTCAAATTAAAAACCGATTCATTTCGAAGTTCTATCTCTTCTGCGACATCGTAGAATTATTTGTGACAAAAAAGTTTCGTCAAAAAGTTTTGTATATATTTATGAAATTATTATACAGATAGTAAGTAGATTTCAGTCGTCAAATTGATATTAAAGACTAGGGTTGGTAATCTTTTGCTTGGAAGCTTCGAATTTTTGAAATTGTCAAAAGTAAGAGCTCTGTATTAAAGACATTATTTTGACATTAAAATGTTAGCTTGATACTTTGACAGTAACGTATATTTAAAAAATAAATTCTGGAGTGTCACATCTTGTTAAGTACCAAAACAACTGCATGAAAAAATTTTCATCGATTGGTGAATTAAAAACCTATTGACTGCTTGGGAGAATTTAACTATGAAAAAATATGCGGCCCTTATCAATGCGTTCTGATGTATCTTGAAGCTTGTGTCAAAAGCTAAAAGTGGCTATTTTGAATGTTAATGATTATTTTTGGTATTTAATAAAATATAACTGAATTTCATAGTTTGTTTTTTTTTTTAATGCATCAGGTTATTAATTATTTGATAAATACAAAATTTTCTGGTCAAACTTTTCTGTCACCCTGTACTTTGGAAACGGATACAAAATCGAAGTACTGCGTGTCACGAGGTGACGTTTCGTCATCGTTACTCCAAAACGCCCTGTATACGTCGACCGCTTTGCGGTTTGGGAAAAACGTGCAGCCAGCGGTACGGCATGACCGTGCGGAATTTGACACGCGTGACTTCGCGCAGCGCGTAGTCCCGATCCGGATGATCTCGTTCGTGAAGTCATATAATTACGGGGCACGATCAAAGGATGTGGAACGTCGCGCGAAAAAGCGCGCGTGACCGACTCGCTGCCGTTGTCGTCCTCGTCACTGTTGTCGTCGGCGCCGTCCTCATCATCGTCGAAAGAAAAGAAAGTGACCGTACGGGCGCCTATCTCGCCGTACGATGAATAAAAAAAAAGGCGGTCGACGACGAGTTTTCGCCGGTTGCCACGTTGCCGAAAAACAGTCTGGTAGAACCAGCTCCGATTACTCAGAAATACTCCTTAATGATATTCAAGCGTTTCGTATCGAGTTGTTTGTCGGTTCAAATTCTACTTTTTCTTTCTTTTATCGATAAAACTCAATATTGCTACTTTGTACGCAACTGCAATAAATTTGTGTTATTACAGTTATAAAGTTATTAGAATAAATATTTTTTAAAAATGTAGAAAAAAATTAATAATAAATATAATAAAATAAATTATATAAATCTGAGCTCTCGAGATAATAGATAATAACAATAAAAGTATATTAAATGACGGGCAAATGAGAACAAAAATAGACGCAGTTATTTGTGTATATACATAAAGTGTATTTAGATACAAAAATTATTACTTTAAAATCTATCTAAATTTTAGAGTTCAATTACTCTGTTTTTACTAAATGTGAGTTAGCTCACTCTTCAGCAAGTTTTTCAATTATGATGGCATTTATATTTATCGTAGATAAATTCAATAAATTTTAGTATAGTTGTGCGTAGATTTAAATATTAAAAATCAGATTATTCGGATGATTATTACGAATTATCCACATTTGCGTAATTAATTTATAATAATTTTATATTTGTGGAAATTTTTCGGATATTTGGAACCTTAGGACTGAAAGCTGTTTGGTAAATTTCGATTGAAAACGTCAATGGAGCCAATTATTATTTCGACATCTTATTCGCGGACGGAGTAGCAATTTGCGGTCGTAAAAAAAAGAGAATCATATACACGCAGGCAATGTTCGCGATCGTGTCAATTCACTCGAGCTGTCTCGCTTTCATGATGCGTTGAAAAATGTACATCCACGTCTCGAATAATACATAATAACGTGCATGAAGTTAGCACTGCCATTTTGTTAAAAAAAATAATAAAATTTGTGCTGAATTGTGCTAGATTTGTGCTACATTTTTTTCAATTTAACGTTTTGTTTTTTGAGTTATGTCATTAATTCTTGCGGCACAAATGTAGCACAAATCTAGCACAATTCAGCACAAATTTTATTATTTTTTTTTAACAAAATGGCGGTGCTAACTTGATGCACATTACATAATAATTTAATGCGCGAGTCTTTTAGAGCCGACGGAATGCGTCGGTATTGTAAGGACACACATAACGATGCCATTCGTCATATCGCGCAACGCCCACGGTTTATATATTCAGATACAAAAAACGCTGGTTGCGATAATAACTGCCGATTTTATGAAACGATTTTATGGGAGACAACTATTTTCAGAACATCGTGAAAAATGGCGAGAATAAAAGATTTTTTTAACTATCATCATTGAAATAAGCTCTATATTTGACACAAAAACTTTGGTACAGAAAGAATGTTAATCTGATATTCGGCACACTGAAAAAAATTATTAAATTTTAATATATATTTCGTTGCATATTGTACTGTTGTGTGTAAGTAAATATAATATTTACTTACAGTAAATAAATATTAGGTTATTCGAAAAGTTCGTTTCAAATTTTCTAGTTCAAATTAGCATGTTGTACATTTAAACAATTAGCGATTATATTATTTGATAGAGCAAAATTTCAGCTTTAAGAATCTGATTTCTTAATTGTGATACGATGAATTTCAACGGAGTTATGAGCATTTAAAATCAAAATGTTCTTTTACTTAACTGGCGAATAACTCAGGAACGAAAAATCGTAGAAACGTTTATAAAAAACGATTTTATAAGAAAAACAAGGGAAAACTTCAAGCTTTCATGATAGATGGTCGAAAATTTTTGCAAATTTTTTTAGGGCACGTGTAAGGCTTACAAAATGAAAAAAAAATTTTTATCTTTTCCAGCTCGTAGTTTTTTACCTATATATGTGTAAAAATTATCAAACTTATAGAAACTCTAAAAATAGAGTAACCTTTCGAAAGTAGAGATTTCAAGCTTTAAAATTTTTTTTTAATTTAAATTTTGTTCATTTTTTACGAAGATGTATATGTAATTTTGAGTTAGAAAATTGAATCAAACTTTTCGAACACACAACCTAATATTTCCTCAATAAAAAATAATAGTTAAATCAAATTAATAAATTTTGTATTAAATGTAAATATATGTTTAGATATTTACTTAAAACTATTTATAAACAGATAATATTATATGTGTATGTAAATATACACTTTCATAAAAGTGATATCTTTAAACGTCAAAATGATGACGAGTAACGTCAACTTATTTAATACTAGGAAATTCGTCCGGGTTGGCGATCTCAAATCGCCATAGTTTAAAGGCTTAAACATGACGCGCGACATTACGTTTCTTCAAGGAAGCGCGAGTCTTCGCGTCTCTCACGGATCTCGAGTTCGCTCATCTCTTGTCTCGTAGTACGCCAAGGACTCGGGAGTGCAAACCAGGACGAACTCGCGTTCGTCCGTGTTTCTGGTATGTCGTATTGCGTCGCATGTTACATGTATATGTGCATGCGTTCCACGTGACGCAATCGGATGCCAACGGCTGCAGCAGATCTCGGCATGCTCGTGTTTCGCGGATGCTACCGACTAACGGTCGCTGATACGCAAAGCTAGACATATACGCACGCACACACGTGCAGACAAGCAGAGACCAAGCCAGAAGCGGTGCCTAGAATGACGTCAAGCCTGGTGAATGGATTTCAGTCTTAAGAATTCAGCTTATCGATCTGACCGGAAGAGGCGCAAGCTGCCGATCGCGAAAATTCTTTAAAAAGTCAATCGATAACGAGACAAAGAATTTTCATAAGAAAATAATATTGAAGAAATTAAATTAATTATTTGAAATTTTTCTATGGGACGAAGAGCAGAGAAAAGAATTTTCTGAATAAAATTATACAAATTGTATTTTATATCTTTTTTTTTTAAGCAGTTTTATATACTGTTCTTTTTCATACATTTCATAAAATCACAATCGATAGAATCCATGTCGTTCAAATAAGTATAAAAAATATATTTTAACATTTTCGTTGTACTGAGAAATCTACATTTTCCAAAAAGAGATAGTTTCTTCATAAAAAAAAAAAATAACTTAAATTAAATTTCATCTTCCTTACGAATACAGAAATATTTGCTATTTTTATTTTTTGTTATATTTACCATAACATGCCACAGAAAATGATGCTGCTATGTGATCTATCGTAAATCAAACAGATACCCGGAGACGTAATATCCACCGTCTCGGGGACTTTTCGCACGTGTTCACAACCATTGTAGGTGAATAATACGTTACTCGCGGTTGCGATGATATCACTCTTCGTCAGGTTAATATTTACACGATGCACGGCATCGCCAAGTTTCAAGCTGTGAGAACTAAACTCATGTAGTTCGGCTGTGCATAAGTCGGGCGTAAAATCTGGAATGCCCAGCATATCTAACAGTTCATATATTGGCATGTCATGCTCGATCTTGAATATCGGAAACGACGTGTCTACTTGTTGTGTCATCCCATTATCCAACAATTTGCGAAGTTCTTGAGATCCTTCCTCAGTCGTTAGTTGTTCTATTAGTTTTATTAGTTTTTCACTCTCTGTCAAATTTTTATCATTCTTTAAATCGAGTGATGGAAAGAAGAAAAACGTTGTTATCATACTTTCTTTGCAAGGCACCTCTATAATACATACATCCAGATGTTCAGATTTGTCTGGAAAGAGAAACATTACAATTTTAGGAACAAATCACGTTCCTCAAAAAACGAGAAGCAATTTTTGTAATTTTTACTAAATCATAGAAAGTATAAAAGTAAACATGTTCTTTATACATTTTGATATGAAAATATTTTATGATAAAAAAACTAAAATAATACAAATTTTTTGTTTATATAATTAATTTTGAAATTATAATATAAAAGTTAACAATAAATGAATAATATAGAATATTAAGTGATTAATAACGATTATTGAAATTTTTGTTCTTACAGTTAGCTTGTTTGACTATGACACGTTCTTTATTCTCGTTATTACTGATATCAAAATCGTAACTACTGTCAAATTGACCCTTGCAGTAGATCGTATTGAACATGATTATTTCAGTGGTATTATCGATACTGTTCGATGGTAGCATGTTCTGTATGCCGCCTTGTGTCAAGCATTTAACAGTATTATTGACGAAATGCCTTTTGAGTTCAGGACGGTATCTGAAATTGCATTCCTTTACTGAATTGGTAGCTGAAAATATATTCATTGTCTCGACGTATAACCCTTTTGAGTCATCAATCATAATTTTACAGTAAGTTTGACATGTATAAGAGTTCTCGAATCCTTTTACCTAAAAATAAAAATAAATAAAGAAATTGAGGTTTTGTCTCTCTCTCTCTCTCCCCCCCCTCTCTCTTCTCTCTCTCCTCCTCTCCTTTTCTCTTCTCTTTCTTTTTTTTCAAACAACACATATATATACACACACACACACACACACACACACACACACACACACACACACACACACACACACACACATTCGTCATATCTTTCATTATAAATTACCATAATTAAATTAATCTATTAATTAAAAGTTTTATAATTTTATACATCCGAAAATTCTAGCGGTAAATCATATTCTTGTGTATTCTTCGTACGATAGTACCAATCACGCTGGAGAGAATTACTTACTATGTAACAAAATTGATTGACTTCTTCACAGTTGTAATATTTTTCGACAGTGTTTTTAGTCATGCCTTTAGGAATATAGAGAACCCGTCCAAGAGCTTCTTCAAAATCGTAGATAGCACCAAAATATACCATGAGTAACTTATGATATAAGAGATGCGGGCTAAAAAAAAAGTTAGCTTTCGGCTCCATCATGATACACTTCTTCAGGCTTTCAAGGGCGAATTTGTAGCAAGCGTCTGCAAACATCTTTAAAAAAAAAATTAAAATTTTCGTAAAATTTAGTTTCTGTAAAAAAATTATATATATAATATATTTTTTAAATACATATTATAAAACTAAATTGAGAAAAATGAAAAATTACAAAATTATGTCATAATTATGTTACGTATATGTGTGTGCATTTAAAGAATTTTTATACACCACACATACACTCACACACTAATAAAAAGATTAAACGTTAATATAATTATAGCAAATTAAGAAATTAGTAAAAATAATATGTTGTATCATATACATATGTTATGAGTATTTTATCGCGTTTGCTGGGATAAGCAATTTAGTATTTACCTTTAATTTTATCTTTAGACTATCGACGCAGTCCGAATACAAATTAAAATTGTCGATCAAAACAGGTCAATAAATCTATTTAAATCGGAAATGTCAACGAAATATAATATGGATGTCCAATTTAGTTTATACTGTAAATAGTGAGATGATCTTTCCAAATTTGATGATAGAACACAACAGGATCAATAACACATAGGTAATTAAAATTCGGTAGTGTTATTTATGTATGTTAATGCGATTTGACGAAAATATAGTAGGTACATAAAAACTTAAAATAAAGGACAACGAAGTCGGTACAAAGAATTTTCAGAGCTTAAGACGAGCGCGAAGTTTTGTTGTGGATAGACGTTATTTATTATTCACATAATACCCAATAAGCATGTTATCAGAAAGAATTTTCTAGAGCTTATATTAAGATTAGAATGTCCGATAATACAATTTTGAAGATAATATGTAATATTAATAAGTTGTTTAATGTATTGATTTTTTAGAAGAAAATAATTTTTTTTTTTTTTAATTATATAGATGACATCTAAAAGAATTCTTAAATTTAACCTCGTAGATATCAAGTAAATGTTGCATTAAGTATATCACATGAATCTCTGAACTAATTTTTACATGAAATTAAATAAAATTTTATTTTCAAAATACATTTTATTAATTTTTATTATGAAATCTTATTTTGAAATTCGAAAAATTATTTTATTAGAAGGAATTAAAGATCTCGTAATGTTGCGCCATTTGTATTACCATGTACGTTTTTTACTTGCAAGAAACAGTATTTCATCGCACCATCTGGTGCTGCGTAATTGCTTACTAAGCATTTATAAGTAGATATCATGAACTTTTTTAGAAGATACTTTACAGGATGATAATTTTAATATTTTAATGAGGTCTTTAAAAAATTATTTTAACGAATCTTTCTTTCAACAGTGCTCACAGGTATTTCCTACTTAATTAATTTTGGTTAATTATGCTTTGCATTTATATTTAAATTGATAATTTATATACATATCATACTATAATATGACAATTCAGAAATTGTTATTATTTTAGTTGTTTACAGAAAAAGAATAAGAACATAAAGGAAAAAAAACGTATTTTAAAAGTATATATTTTTATTATACTTTATGATCAGTTATTATATTAAAATTAATATTGAAAAAATTTAATGGTTTAAAGTATTCGAACTTATTTTCTGAAAAATTTAGTTTTTTTAGTAATGTCGTTGTAGAAAATAAGCGATATATCTAAAAGTATTTTTATTAACTTTTTTCGCGTATAGATCTGCACATGTAACAAACGCGATTTTTAAAATGTGCTTTGCGTTCAGAAATTCTCTCGAAAGATGTCAATCTGTCTTTCTTTATTGTCTTATTTAATCCCGAATTTGCGATAAATCAGTATAATTTCGTTATGCTTCGATTTTTTTTACTATCGTTACATAAAGGTAGGGGAGACTGGATCTTGTTGGCACAATTTTCACAATTTCAGCATTAAGTTCGTTAAATAACTGATTATTATGATTAAACTATGCTAATATGATAGAAAGAAACTTTTTCTACATTTTGATGCTATAGAAATGATTCTGTATAATGTACAGTGTATGATCGGAATTGTTCAATTATTCTCCAGATTCCTATTTTTTTTTTTTTTTTTTTTTTTTAAGGAAAACTGAATAATTTCTGTCGGAATCTCCATTTTCTGATTTTGTTTCATGATACATGCCCAGTTTTTTATATTTTTTATTATAAGTATACGTAGTACGAACATCGATAGGTACGTCTCGCTACTTTCACGTGCGAAGTGCGAATGATAGCACATCATGCTAATCTATGTTGACCTTGCATAAGTGCATTAAATATGAATCAACATACCCTATCTCTACATACATTTGAGTTTAATGGTTTTATTGCAAAAAATTACTATTATCACTCAAAATAACATGTAGTATAATAACAAAAACTTTTCTTTTAACTGATAATACGTCATTTAGATTTATTTTTTTAAGCTGAGAAGTATTAATACGAAATATTGAAAAGTTCGAAAATCTACTTCGTTCCCCTTGAATTACATTTTTCTCTTTTTTTATTAAAGATAACTTTTATATATATATATATATATATATATATATATATATATATATATATGAAAGACATATTTGCAGTAACTTTTCCATGATTTCGTTTGCCACAAGTACATAAACTGAACGCAATACCAACTTACCTCTTGTGCCACGAAGACCCGGTCTCCTTTATGACATTTATTATTTATTTGTGAAAATTGTAGTTCTAGAAAAAGCAGTTTTGCTAAATAATGACATGTATAAATATTCTGAGATAAAAGAGAAAAGAAAACTTACTTACAAGGTATAATAACAAATTTTAAATTAATAATCTTTTCAGCTTAAATATGGTGAGTGTCGATAACACGTTAGATCGTTTTAAATTATAATATAAAATATAATGGTAAATATAATGGTTCTTTAATATGATTTGGCTATACATTTAATCCAGCGAGGAACTAAGAGCAAACCCTCCCCCTTAATCTTACTAAAAAATTTTACAATAGTTGTAAAGCTACTTTTTTTTACTGAATTTTAGCTGCTTCTCTCTCTCTTTCTCTCTATATTAAAAATTTTCAATATAACATACACAAATTTATCTATATTTTTCGTCAAATTATTTGTTAATTTAACACACGTAATAACTTCAATGTTTGATAAATATAATTTTATATACAATATCATTTCTTTATAAGCAAATTAACTAACGGTAAATAAAATAAAAATGTGAAGCTTTATCATTATCGAAATTTTAATATATTTTTGAATATACTATTTACTTTTGACGGAAGTTATTTATGTATACAGGGTGTTTGAGAATTAATAAAAAGTTTTGTCGCATAAGGGTATAGAATAGACTAAACTGAGAAGAAAAGTCCTCTACCATTTTACAATTTTTGATGTAGTTAACGAGATATTAATTCATAAAAGTATCTCCAAATTCGCCTAGCCCACCGTCAAATGCAAGCGGGCGGCTGGATATGACTACCCAGCGACCGTCGTGAAATTAGCCCCTAACATAAAAAAATAAAATTTATACATATAGCTCATTCGATTGCTCATCGTTTGCACATTTATGCACATTTTTAATTTTCGTTTGCACACCTTTAGTTTAAAAGTTATTTAAAAAACAATTTTGGGGGGTTAACTTCACACTAGCCCCCCAACATCGAGCAAATTGTTTCGAAATGTGCAAACGAAAATCTATCGATTGGAGCTATTGAACTCCTTTCGATCGAATTTGATCCGGAAACGTATTTTATGAATAGTGTGAAGTTGGCCTCTGTGCAAACGATGAGCAATCGAATGTCGAGCTATATAAATTTTATTTTTTTTAATGTTGGGGGGCTAACTTCACAACGGTCGCCCAGCGAGGCGCGCCGCGCGTGTTCGCCCTCGCTAAACACACGTTGTTTATAACAAGCGGCAAAGGTCGTCGCTAAACAATGTCCATATCAAAAATTGTAAAATGGTAGAGGATTTTTCTTCTCAGTTTAGTCCATTCTATACCCCTATGCGACAAAACTTTTCATTTCTTCTCAAACATTTTGTATAGAAGTAATTCTCTTTTCTTTCCATTTAACAAATTCTTTACATTTAAATTTCAATAGATTCAAAAAGTTTGTAATATTTATTTTTTTTTGTAGCAATTAATTTTTTTTACAACAATGGGGGGAGTATTTGATAAAACAAATACGATGATTACTTTATAATTTTTAAAACTTACCGAATGATTAAGTATCGTTGATTCTTACAAAACTGACCATACCGTTCTTCATAAAATATTGATGATATTATATTTGTGCACATTATGTATATTATTTATATATCAACATGTATGTATAGCATTTTAACACGTGACATCATACTTAACCTCACTTATTTTAACCTCTTTGGTGAAAACACGTGCATGCGACAGCGTGCATACGAGATTCGATTAGCGCACTTTTAAATTATAATTTACAAAAGGGCGATAATTATATAATGACGTTTTTTACTACGTATATTGTTGCAACTTGGAAGATTTTCTTACAATGTCTCTGTTCATGCTGCTTCTAAATTTTTTGGGTTGAATCTCGTTCCAAGGAGTTTAGAGAGTGCACGGAGAACAATACTAGAAACACGTCTCATATAAGTATGATAGATTTCCAAGATGTCGATTGTAACTTTGATCAAACCATTATTTCTACATGTATTCAATTATTCTTTGATTCAAGCTCTTACATAAATATCCGGTTCGTTTTGTCGTTGCCGCGTGTACATTTTATTATAAATAATTCACTTTATTATAATTATGTAAATATATAATTATAAAGATTAAACCAGTGCAGTGATCAATTTGTTTTTCATTTGTCCAATCGTTGATTCTTATAATGATTCTTCTAAAATCTTGAAATCTTAGAATATTGATAAACATGGAACGAGCGAAAGAATAAACGTAGTTTTTCATATTATAATTACTCAAACTATATATATAACTATATATATAAAATTAATTGACCAAGAGACACGTGGAAGAAATTTGAAGATATATGCAAGGAAACTGAATAATACAAACAAAAATGTATGCAAATACAAAAAGTAACTGGTTCGTTAAATCTTTCTTGGCTGACATAACAATCCCAAACAAAATATCGTCACAATCAAAAGATTTTATTATAGGATCTATCCGGATAAACTTGCATACATAATCATATGCATAAAATTATTCTATCACATTTCTATCATAAGGGCGTAAAATGCGAGTTTTCTTTATGCTTTTATGACGTTACGTTTCTCGAGAAAGCGCGAGTCATTTTTGAGCCTCTCGTGAATCTCTTTTTTTGTTTTATAGTACGTCAAGGATTTGCGAATTCGATTTGCATCCATTTCGTTCATGTGTATGTACGTGCGTATGTTCCACATGACACAATTGGCACAGTATAAGTAAGAATAGTAGTTTCACTCTATGTTCTACCTTTGATCTATATCCTACAGTCACCATGTTGAAAATTGTATGCGGCGCTTTGTTTGAATAATCAAACTCGATTAATGACTACTTCGAGTCAGTAGCACTTTTGATGCTCACTGTCAATACTAAATATATGGTTTAATAAATATACTAAATATATTACCTCTAATACTAAAAATTTATAGTATGCATTACGTGCATTATAGATTTTTAGATGTTTTAGGTAGTGAAAATCGAAATATAACCTTATATAATTAAATCATATATGGTTATATCTATACGTAAATGTTTTTTTTTATTATTTGTAAAATACTACAAAAATGTCTATATATAAAATTAAAATATTAATATATCTTTATTATATTATTTATTATATATTAATATTTTAACAATATTATAACATAATTATATATTATCTTCATGTTAATATAGTATTATTAATTAATTTGTATATTAATAATATTACATTATTATTAATATTAAATAATTTTATTGATATACAATATTTGTGATATATCTGTACTCTAAAAAGTAAGTGATATCCTAATCATATCATAAAAATAAAAAGGTCAAGCCGTATTCAAAAAAAAGATCCTCAATAATTTAAATCTTTTTATCTAATAATAATATATTACCATGAAAAGTAACTGATCATAACTGATATATTATTAATTAAAGGTGCCAGTACAAAGTGAACATACATAAAGTGTATGCAACTTTCGGTTGATTTTCGAATCGGTCGACCGTCGTGCGGCATTTGGACCGCGCGCGGAGCTGCGAGGTGAGGGGGACAGCGGAAGGCGGAAGCGATTCAAAAATCAACCGAAAGTTGCATACACATTATGTATGTTCACTTTGTACTAGCATCTTTAATTAATAATATATCAGTTACTTTTCATGGTAATGTATATTATTAGATAAAAAGGTTTAAATTTTTGAGGATCTTTTTTGATATTAATATGTAACAATTCAGACAATTTTATAAAATTTGAACCCATATCTGAGATTACACCAACTACTTTCAAACCAATGTTTCTTAAATGTACTTTATATAAAATATCTAATAAATGAGAAGCAAGTAATTGACGAATTTGAAAAAAATATGCTAATGGCTGCTTCCATAACTGAAAGATACCTCTCTAATTAATATTACTACCGCGTTACTTGCAGGTGAAACACAATTCGTGTTTTGTATTATTTAATCTTGTTCTCAAAGCCTATGACTTTATCTCTTGTCAAATTATAAAATAAATTAGCTTTTAAAGACATTTCATCGAAACGTATAATGCAATAGTTATAAATTTCCGATAAAGCCTCAACTTTAATTTTTAACATTTCAAATACTGTATATTGAACTCCTGGAATCAAGTGCAAACTTTTCGTAAATCGATGGAATGTAGGACTCGACATACAAATCAACTCTTTAAAGCTTTAAAAATTTCTGTATCCTTTAAGACTGGAGAAAAAGAGGAATAAACATTATTGTTTGAAAGTAGGAGATATACCTTCTACTCTTGTCACATTTTTGAAAAAAACGTGCTTGCGTTTTTAAAAAATGTGCTGTTTCTGACGGAAAAAATTTATCAACTGCCACATCTAATATATCCATATTTATATCTATATGTTTATTTTTTTTATGACTTCTAACTTCCGTTTTGATTGAGCACGTGTTAATGTTTTCCACACTTGGAATTTTCTCAGTGACTTTGCTGATAAAGACGTCTGAATATTTACGTTTTTTTGTTTATGTTTTGTTCTTTCTATGTGGTGAGATTCTGCAATTATATCAACTACATGTTAAAATCAAAATATAAGTTAAAAAATTTGTTATATTAATATGTACAATATTAAATAAAATATTATAATATTATAGGTTAATATTTAGAATACATAAATATACCTGATAAATTCTCTTGTTTCACATTTGATAAATGATCTTCCAAAAAAATGAGAATATCTGTATTTGCAGAATTGCCAATGCTTCTCTGCTTATTTTATCGTACATTAAGCCTATAATATCAGTAATAGTGAATTATTTATTATTAATAAATACATATATAATGTCATTTTGTTAATATCAAAATAATAAAATTTTCAAATATTTAATTTTATATGTATGTATATTTACTAATATTATTTAACATAGAGGTGGAACAGCATGTGGCTTTAACCGTGTTTTTTCAAAAATTTAGAAACATTGCATCAGCAAAATGATCTTTGCATATTCTGTAAAATAATAAGATTCTTTGCAGCTAGTTCCTCTTTATTACAAGCTGCGATCCATAATTTGCACCTTAAAATATAATATAATATATATATTATATATACATAAAGATATAAATATAGAAATAATATATTCGTTATATATTGTATATTTTCACAAATAATTTAGCTATTAATTAGTTTGCAGTGTTACACATTTATATATACATATATTGTTTTATATACATATAACCAGTTACAAGTTTTTTCAAAACAGATATTTTATATTAAAAATATATAATATAAATATAAACAAATATAAAATTATCTTGAAAAATATGGAAACATACCTTTTTCCATCTTTAGGAAAGCTAAATAAAATGCTTTTTAATCCATCACTTTTTCCGCTAACACTAGCCAGAAAAAGTGCTAATATGCAATTTTTTAATGCACAACGATATCCGCTTCTATTGCTCATTTTTTTAAATGCAATAAAAATATGTTTAGAAATCGCTGTAAAAATAATTAAAAATGTCAACTGTACAAATTAATAAATAGATAACAGTCAGAATTATATATTTATAGGTTATTTTTCAGATACATTTCATATATTCAGCATATTTTATCTTTGATGTATGTTAATGCGACGAAATATTACCAACAAATATTACCAATTTGCTAATAAAAAAGGTTTAATAATAATTTCTCATGTTTATTAATTTTGTAGTTAAAACAGAAAATGAAAAATATAAAATTATTACCGATTATTTACTACATACATCAACACAGTATATTTCCACATGTGACATCGACGCCATAATAAAAAGTGTGCGATTCGTGCATACGTTAGGACATATTTTTATAAATTTTAAAGAGTGAAACTACTGTTCTTACTTATACTGTGCAATTGGATGCCAACGGCTACAGCAGATGCTGCTATACTTTTGTTTCTTGGATGCTGCCGGTTAACCATTGTTGATACACAATGGCTTGTTCTCTTAGCTGCACTGAATCTGCACTGAGTGTTTTCTTTTTATTTCTAAAGCACAATTGTATAATCATTTTATTTTAAATCTACGAAATGTAACATAGTTCAGCTAAAAAGAATAGACCTAAAGTTAGACACAAACGCACGCATGCAACTTGTGCATACGATACGCAGCAAGCAAGTATCAAGCCAGAATGATGTTTAAGTCCGGTGAATAGATTTCAGCTTCGAGAATTAGCTTGCCAATTCGACCGAAAGAGGCGTAAGCTATCGATCGTTAGAAATCGAATCGATAACAAAAGAAAGGTCCATTAATGCGCTTTTATCGATTAATGGACACATTTATTTTTTAAATTCTATATGGAAAATGAACTTATATACTATAATGCACTCTAACATAATAAGCGCCCTCTGAATACGGATTAAAGAATTTTCGTGCATTATACTAACAATTTCTCAATAATTACAAAAAAATTAAATTAATGTAAATATTTTTATTGGATAAAAGAAAAAATAAAATTTTCTGATTAAAATTGTATTTTGATTTACACTTTGTTTTATTGACATATCTTCAAATGTACAGTTGATAAAGTCGTAATTTATGTTATCTAAACAACCTGCCTGTGTAAAAAAAGTCAGCATTTTTTTTATAATCCGTTTTTATTTCATAAAACTGTTTTAAGTAATGTGATAAGATCTTAATATTATATATGTAGTAAGGCTCTAATAAAAATATAAGTAAGAAATAATTAGGAAATTTGAATTTTTTGTGTATATATACAACTTTATAGGTATATATATTTAAGATGATTTATAATATAATATAGAAAGTTTCGTTGCGGTGCAAAGATTAGTATAGTTCTATGAATAAATAAAATTATTTTACTTAATTTTTTATTTATAAAATAATTAAACAGGCAATCAATTTTATTCTTGTATATATTCTTTGTAGTAATTATGTTCTGTTTATGATTAAAATTGATGATTTATTTCTATATTCTAATATCTTTCTTATCATATCTATGATATAGTTATCGAATTTATCATTATTAGCAATGTTAGACTGAGAGAAGGAGAGAAATAGTAGGAAAATATTTAACTATAACATACGTCTAAAAACATTTTTATTAATTTTTTATTACATAAATCTCGGCTTAATATTTATACAATTTTTTATTAAGATTATAGGATGATTTAATTTTTCATCAAATTTGAAAGAAGAATATTTGTTGAACAAAAAATTGTTTCAGTCAGTGGGCACAATCATCCTTCGTCAAAATTCATTATCTATACATATATTAGAAAGTAATATCAACGTCTTTATGTATATTATTATTTATTGTTTTATTTTACACTCATCTTTATGTAACTTTAAAAATAAGACGTCGTAGAAGTATAAAATCTAAATACAAGAATAAATTAATGAGATTCATGCAACATACTCCTTTAAAAAAATCACTGGAAAATGAGAGGTCCTTTTTTCGATTTTTCAAAAATTCTTACTTGACAATCAATGCTTGCATTCAGTAGAGAAAGCAGCTTTGCAACTGTTGTAAAATTCTTTAATATGATTGGTCTTGCCCTTATTTCCTTATTACATCTAAATGTATAAGCTAATCATATTCAAGAATTTTACAATAGTTGCAAAGCTGTTTTTTCTGCTGAACGCAGCCAAAGACACCAATTTTGCAAAATTCAAAGGACTAACTATTTCTGATTATTAACAAAAAAAACGTTCAGCACCACACGAGAAACAGATTCTCTCAAAGATGGTATCTTCTGACCAAGAAGATAAAGTGGAAAGACAAATTTGTCAATCCTTGTCACATCATTATACTCCACTGGACCATCTTCTTAAGGACAAATTTCTCTTAAACATCACGATTTGTTTAAATACTACCAGGAGTTTAGGAATGTGTCGGTTGAGGTGAGCGGAAAACACCGACGAAAAGGATCGTGTTATCAAACTTGTTGTAGATTAGATAAACGAATGGGTGATTGGCATTGAAGATAGCAGGCTCGGTGGGTCGACTGGAGCGGAAGGTGAAAATCGCGGTTGCCGCAGCCGCGGTAGTGCCTTCCTCCGTAACCTCGATGCGAGCTCGGTGCACAGCATCACCGAGGTGCAGGTTCTGTTCGCCATCCGCGAGAAAACCGCGCAGATCAGCCACACCAGGTGTCATCAACTCCCCGGCGCCCAAAGCATGTAGCAATTGACTGATTGGCAGCTCTTTTTCTAGCTCAAAACGCGGTAGGCTGACCTCGACCTCGCGCGGCGGTAATCCGTCATCTAACAATTCCCGTAACTCTTGAGAGCCCTTCTCGGTCGTCAGACGTTGTATCAATTGACGAATGCCGTCTTGTGGTTCGTTAGAAGGATTTTGAGCAGATCGCGTAATGGAGAACGGAGGGAGCAGCAAGAACATCGATATTTCGTCACCCTTATACGGTAATTCCAAGATATATGCGCCTAGCTCCTCAGAGACAGCTAAATAGAAAAGCATTCAGATTACAAAGAAAGTAAATTAATGAATATTGAAGTATTAGACGAATAGAATCGGATTTATATCAATTTTTATAACATAAGTCAGTAAAATTAATAATAAATCTTTGAGAGAAAAAAAATTAATTTTTGATATTTATAATTATAATTATATATATAGTTACAAATGCCAATAATTTTTCTCTCAATGCATGAAGTTCAAATAGTAAGTAAATAACGCTTACCATGATGGAAGTTTCCTTTCTGACGCATAAAGACTGTGACAGAGTTTTGCGTGCTGGAAGTATAGAAGATGTCGCGTTTTGAGTTCTTCGCGTCGAAACGATTGGCCCACAGACCCTTAAAGTAGACTGCGTTTGCCAGAACTAGATCAGTGTCCGCGGTAATGCTATCCGTTGACAGGAGATCACGAATGTGACCTTTTGTCATATTGCTGACCCAATTATTAATCTCATTTCTTACTTCCGCAGGATTTGTTCTGAAATCAGTTACTTGCAACTGATCACCGAAGAAATCGAGCATACAATCGCGCAGCTTTTTGGTGTTTGTAATCCAAAATTTATTAGCGACGTTATAATCGTAGGAACCTGCAGATCCATTCCCCTGAAATGAAAAATACTATAAGGATAAAAAATGTTTTTTTTTTTAAATCAAAATTTTGAGTAGTTTTGTACGAAATCTCTTTTATCCGACTTAAGTATAGTCCAAAATCAAACATTTTGTCTAAGCAATCAGGAAAGCAGTTTTTAAATTTCTTATTCTCAGATCCGCAAATTGTAACATGATGGAGTATTTTTGAAAAATATTATATATTTGTTGTAAAAAAAGGGTTACTTTTATGCATATCTCATTATATTATAATTATACAATATGTGATGTGATATGAAAAAATTGAATTCATATTTAGTGTTCAACAAATTATGAGAAATTACTCGTCTTGTTCCAGTGTCTCTTTTATCTGTATATGATATATTAACTTAAAAATTTATCTCCACCATTTTTATCGATTTCTTCTGCGGAAATATCCAAATTTGTTTATTCAAATTTGTTCGTGCTAACATTTCGCTGAACAAGATGATCTTAAAAGTCGGCCAAGGGGATCTGCAATTCTCTTGCAGCTACCTTAGGGCCTTGGGTATCTAAGAGCGCGGTTTATCCCCGAACGTTGGTATAACAATAAACTACGCGATGATCACCTTGACATACCTCGAGCGACAACGAAGTAAATTACGTAATTGCGCAATCGCACCGGAATCACTCACCTGGGAACGCATTTGATTGAGCGATTTCTCCAGGGCATAGAATCGTTGTACTTCGATTTTCGAGAGCTCATTCGGAACTTGAAGGGCCCGCTTGAGGGAGTCCTCAGTGGTACCACGAGCACCAAAGTACGCCAAGCTCAAGGCCTGGTGTATACTGTGTGGACTGAAGAAGATATTATCCTTCGACTCGATTAATGCAATATTTTTCAGACTGTCGAGTGCGAAGTTAAAGCGAGCGTTTGTTAATGACTTCCTTGACATTGGGTTCATCATTGTAGGGACGTCATCTCCTGTTAAACATTGCCCCGAAATCATGCTGATTGTCGACAGCAACAGTGTTATCTGCAAAATCGAAGAAATAAAATACGAATAAAAAAAAGAAAAATATTGTAATTTACTATATTATATGTTGTTAAAACTAATATGTTTTACATAGAAAAGACGGTTTTGTAAAAAGTATTTAAAAACTTATTTTATATTCTATTCATATTGTTTTTTTTTTTTTTTTTTTTTTTTTTTTTTTTTTTTTTTTTTTTTTTTTTTTTTTTTTTTTTTTTTTTCGAAGCAATATCTGAGTTAATCGAAACGGTTTTGTTTACATTGTTTTACAATTTTTATATTTATTAATTTTATACTTGGAATTAAACGAAATTGTTTTAGTTCATATAGTCTTTCTAATTTATTTTGAACGTAATATGATAATTTGTCCTTCATGACACTAACAATAATATGAATAATATTAAGTGAAAAATCGATCGAGAAATGATTTGACACAAATAAGTGAAGACGGCATCTTTAGTTAAAGCAGATTCGCTAGTATTTAATGACAATGCTAATAGTTTTACGAAGCAGACCGCTCTAGAAGGTTAGTTGATTATACAATACAATATAGGAAAAATAAAAGCTAATTAAAATTTCTTAAAGGTTTTATCTGTAAAGAAGAGATCTCTTGGAAACCTTATTATGACACTGACGCGACTAAAAAGAAATTCAATTTGTTACTTGACAACGATTTATCATCGAGTTTACACCTGTGTCTCTGAATAAGATTAACGACGTCCCGCGTGAATAAAACGCACACACTGTCAGCATTTCAATCGAATATTTGATCGAGAAGAAAAAAAGACTTTCTCGACGCGGCGTGGCGGAGAAAGCGGTGACGACAAAGAATCACGCGCGTTTGGCACAGAAAACGCAAAGACGAAACGGAAGGAATCTGGGCCTCCGGTATTTTTTTCAGCGTTTCACAACGTAATGCTCCTCACAACAATGCCCTGTAATTCATGCGAATTTTTAGACCGTGTCACCCGACGCGTGCGATCGCTATGTGGATGAACCGATTACTTCATCACGATTGATTGCAAATTTTTTTTAACGGCGATTAATCCCGTCTAAATAGAACATGAAAGATCAAGGTTTCATCCAATGATTTAAATTTCAGATTTGTTTCTTCATTTTTTTTTTTTGCAAAATACATAGAAAATTTTTAGTATATTTGTGACTAAGTTACATAATATACTACCGTTATATATTACCATTGTATAACTATAATGTTAATAATAATAATTATATTCTATAAAAAAAATATACGCGTAATTGGCATGGAAACAAATTTTAATTGTACACTGAAAAAAAAGTTCAAAGTTTTAATAAATATTTGTTTGAATACTAATTGTAACTAAATATTTACTAACTAATTAATTTAAACTTGTATTTATATGACGATAGACTTTGTTATTTACAATGTCATGTTTATTATTTTAAAATATACCTTTTTTGTTTCTCATATCTCCGGTTCGTAGCCTTTCTATTTATTGAAATTATATTTATTTACTCTGAATAAATATTTAGTTCATATCATATTTAAAAAGTATGTATTAAAATTTGATAAATTTTTTCATTTTAGTTATAATAAAATTGGTTACAACCATTTTTATGATAATAACAAAAGCATATATTATAATTATTTTTACTTTCACTGTAACAGTAATAACCGTAAGTATGATACTGAGTTTATTTATAAATGTGTACTAAAAACTTTTCTTTCGGTAAATACAATAATAGATAGAACGACAACTGATCGCATGTATCGTGATTATCAGTTTGTCCTGTACACGTCGATATTCCAGGTTTTCCATCTGAAATGACGTAATACTTTAAGATTCCTTCACAACTTCCTTTCTTCGAGGAAGGGCACGTTTCTTCAGTTCGTTACTTTCCTACATAATTACGGCTAAATTACGACCGGAATCGGAAATCGGAGGCTAACAACGAGTGAAAGCAACCAGCGAAGCCGTACCGTGACATCATAGGGCATCCGGGTTTCATGACTGAAATTAAGGTGTGACGAAAACTCGACTGACAAAAGTGATATTTTAGATAATGAATCACGACAAGACACACCCTTTATAATGCAGTGTATGATACGAACTTTTCTTCACACAAAAAACAATAAATGTCGTGACAGTATAATTTATATTTTATATTAATTCTATATTTAGATAATGTAATCTAGTATTAGATATATTTATGTTTAAGTATGTATAAGTTTAATATATTTACATGAAAAGAACAGTGTTAATATATCTAAAAATTTAGCTAGATTTACACATTTAAAAATAATATTGCTGGAAATTCTGAAATTGGGATTAAAATTTAATTAAATAATTAATAAATTAAAGCAGGAAATTTTTTAAATTAAACAATTAAAATTAGAATTAAAACGAAGTTTAAACTACAATCTGAATTAAAATTAGATTCACAAATTTTTATACGAATGTATAATACACGACGTGTCTACGAGATATATTTATTCCGAAAATAGTTAGTATTTAAAATTAAAAACATAGCTGAAATCAAAAGAGAAATTGATATGAATTGAAAGGATAAACTAAAAAGTTCATCTAAATTTAAATTATTTCGTGAATTAAAATAAGGACAAGGACAGTGAATTAAAACTACAATTGTAATTGAGTTTTGAAAAGCTGTCTGGGTTATAATTGGAGTTGTTGAAATAAGATCGATACTGCAATATGGCAATGAAATGTCACGTGAATTCTTTGTTCGTAGTGTATGACGCTTATTATGACGATCACGTATCGTGTACAATTCATGACAAGTGCTAGTGAATAGTTTGTCTCGCTCTTGGAATTAAACTCTTCCTTTTTTTTTTGTTTTTATTCATTCGCTCGTGATCAAATAGCTCGAGGTAATTGCTTATGACGTAAGGATTTATGAATGATCAAACGGTGCGAATGCGACGGGAATTCCGTGAAAATCGTCAGAACAGTGCACGGTTTTTTCTACATAAACATTTCAAAGCGTGAAGGTCTGAGGTGAAGTACGTGATTATCCAATTAACTCATTAAAGGTCATAAAACTGTAATGCAAAGAATTTTATTTAAGTATATAATTTTACCTTTTCTAAAAGTCTCAACTATAAATTTTTGAATTTTAAATCTGAAAACGTTAAACAGGCAGTTTTTATTATTTTGAAAATATTAAGTTTTAATTTTGAGAAGGATAACGATTACATAGTATATTATTTGAAAAAAATGAAATAGAACGCTTTTATTTTTCTAATTATTAATTATAAATACAGTTTTTAAAATTACAAAAAATTACAAAAGAATATAAACTATCACAAAACTATTAAGTTTGGAAATCGACTCATCAGGAGACGCGGTAGCGTCTCCGGCCATGTTCAAAAACTGCGAGATTAAGTTATAACAAATTAAAAAGTGAATTATAACAATAAATGACAAGTAATATAAGTCAGCCTCTGGTTATTGTTAGCAAAAAATTACTCGTATTATATGTTACAAAAAATTATTCGTATATCATTTCGTAAATATTTATACTGTAATCGCAAAAAGAATTGATGTGTCTGTAGAACATAAAATTTTGTTTCATAAATAGAATGCTGTCCTACAGCAACATAAAATTTTTGCGATTACAATATATGTATTTACAAAACGATGTACGAATAATTTTTTGAGAAATGTTAAAACATCACGTCTGGACATCACGTAGCGAAAATTACAATGTGAAGAATGTATTAATAAAGCCAATATTTATCAAAGCAAAAAGAAAACGGTGCCTTAACTAATTGTAAAATAAGATCTTTATCATTAATAAAAAATAGCATTCAATGTCAATGTAATACGTGAGTTTAAATACATACTGAAAATAGAAAATAGTTGTTAGAAGATTCGATAATGTCATACTATTATTTATATTTTTTTATTATGAATTTGTATGACTACATTATTGAATGTCGGATATGTATGTACATGTATTAATGTATAGGTATATTTGTGGATATTACGAAAGATTGTAACATTATTGTATAAATCTTTGACGTCGTTCTAGATAAAACAAAATAAAAATAGATTGTGCTTTAATGATATTATTTACATATGAGAGAACTCGTACTATCGGGTGTTTCAAAATCACTATGAATTTGCTCTGTATATTGAATTTTTCTCAATTTTGAATTAATTTTGTATCCTCTAAATTGTAACGATTATTCCATAAAAATAATGTTATAATTATATTATTATTATAAATATTAAATATTATAATTTTATAATTACACAATGGATAATATCGTAATAAATTATTAGAAATTTTGTTATTAATTGAAAAAATTTGACATTTTCTATTAAAAAATGATCTAAATA
The DNA here is from genome assembly GCF_001594065.2 of Cyphomyrmex costatus. Taxonomy (NCBI): domain Eukaryota; kingdom Metazoa; phylum Arthropoda; class Insecta; order Hymenoptera; family Formicidae; genus Cyphomyrmex; species Cyphomyrmex costatus. Next base: position 1,210,215 of record NW_017275847.1, read on the forward strand.
ATCTTCTTTAGATTTAAAAAAACTAAAAACATGTTTAAACTCGAAACTGATAATTTTTTCGATCATTATATCAAACTCACTCCAAATCAATTTAAGAATTTGTTCACAAAGAGGGAAAAACGTTCACAAGTCTTTTGATAAGACTTATCGCGGTTGAACTTCCGACCAGGCAGGCAATCAAAGGTCATTCCAGGATAGAGTATTGTCAGTATGTATATATTTATGCATCTTATCGACAAATATATACATTTAGTATGTTTAAGTTTAATATATACTAAGGTTAGCAATTCTATCTGTTATTCTTCACTCGCTTTTACATTCAAATCTCTTTTTTGTTCAGGCTGTTAATAAAGTCACATAACACAACAGTTGTCTTTATCCAATTGCTTACATCAATTCCCAATACCATGAGCAATATGAATAATATTCTAATAAATTTTGGAAAACTCGTCTTCTTCGTAAAATCTTATGAAAAATCTTACGTAAAATCTTCATAAAATTTTACGAATCGAAATAAATGAAATTACATAGAAAAAGATGAATGAATGTTAACACTCACCGTAAGGAATGACATTGTTTAATATTTTCTCAGTAGTTCAGTAAAACAGGAAATCAGTGACGTATCGATTAATTAATAAGACTAAAGTTAGACGTCTGAGCGACGATCGAGAAGAAGCAGAACTGAGGTCTGCATGATTACGAAGAGACGCTAAAGGAGAATGCCTCTAACTGGCCCCACTCTTCCCCACCACTGGTCCGTCATGTTTATGCGGAAAACGTCATGACATATACGACGAGTTGGAATTCAGGTTCGGATTACAAGTAGGAAAAACCGAATAAATCTCAAAATAATAAAGTTGTATTTAAATGAATTTTGTAAGAAATTTAAGAAAAATTTAAAAATAATTTAGTTTTAGAATCATAATTCAAAGAAAAACATATAGATTAAAGATAATTTTTTATATAATTTTATATATATATATATACTTAAATTAACTAGTAGTTTTTTAAACATGGCAGAAAATACTACCGCGTCTCCTGATATACTAGATCTATTCGCTTCATTTATTTAAATTTTAACGAGAAACGTATGTACATACATACCGAGTATTCAAAATAAAGCGTTACAAATTTTTATCTTGAAAACATGGCATTATTGAGAAAAATTGTTTAGAAAAATGTTATCTTTAACGGGGAAATATTATGATAAATATTTATTTGGTAAAAAGTTTTAAGTCAACTGCAAAGCTGTTGGTTATCGACATTTTTTTATATCCAAAAATATTTTGTTAAAAATCTCGGGAAATTAAAGGTGAACGAAAAAATGTTTCAGACAAAAGTTACCTGTTTCTTTACGTAGAATATGATGCCATTATAAAAAAAGGTTCTTATTAAAAAAAAAAAAAACGAAGTTAACTTTGCAATGATCTTAAAACATTCCACCAAATAGAAAACAATAAACGTTATAATATTTCTTCCTTAAAATCAGATAACTTTTGTTTGAACAATTTTTCTCAATAATGTCGTGTTTCCGAGATAAACAATTTTAATGCTTTATTTTAAACACCCTGTACATCTCATGTGAAGTGTAAGATAAGTCGTCCTCCTGATCTTTGTTTTAGTCACTTTCGTTTCACTCAATCCTGAACACGTTTATGTACATGTATTTCCCATACAGTCTTTCTAATCTCTTGGGAGATCTCTTGGGGGCCTGATCGTAATCGGTTTCATTTAGAAAAATTTCTACTGCCTCTAGAAAGGCATTCCAATCATTTACGTCTTATACAAAAAGATTTATTCCCGATGAATCTCATTTTGTTTGTGGGTAAAAATTTTTTAAGGAGAGCTATATTTTTCCGAATTGCTCAAATATTTCAAAATTAAAAGTTTTTAAAAGTTTAAATGTTATTTTATCGATATTCTTTCATCAATTTCTTGCGTCAAGAATTTTTGCAGAATTTATAAAATTTATCAAATTCGAAAAGGATTAGTTTATCATAATTTCTATCTCAATTCTGACATAAAAAATTGCTAATTCACACATATTTGTGCGATTGTTAAATTGGTTAAAATTGACATCAATTGGGCAATTAAGTACGTTACGTTTAAGATTGTATCTAACTTTAGCTATATTAGATTATGATATCAGAAGCGGAGAATCGTGCAAATATTTTTTTTCTTTTATAAAAAAAACCTTTATATCAAGCAAAATTAACATCTTTATACGTCATCATTCGTGTTCGATAATAAAAATTCTCTTTGCAGTCATTCTTTTTTTAATTATAACTCAATTTATTTAACTTTAGATATTAAAATGACAACTTAAATAGGATTTACTTATATAAGATTTAAATTATTTATTATTCAATACATTAAATAGGAGAAATACAAAACGTCGCATCGATGTTACGTTGCGGTACATTGGCTAATTGTCAAACAAACGTATTGTCTGAAGTAATGTAATTTACTCTGACTGTTAGAAGACCCCATTAACGCAAAAATAATGTTAATTTAATACCTATTTTTGTCTCATTATTATCGCAGCAAACAAAATATTTCATTTTTCCAACAAACTGTAATTTCTTCACTGGAAAAAATTTTTAACTCTTTATAAAACGTTAACAATTATTAATAAATGATCTTCTTATTGAAATGAAAAATTTCATTGTTATATTTATAACAAGATAAAAAAATTATAAAAATTTGTTACGGAGAAAAAACATCATTTTTATTCTGAATAAATTACAAATGTTATATTAAAAAAAACGTACATTTCTTTGCCGACAAATAAAATTATAAATAGAACATTTACTGAAATTAAATATTATACTGTGCTAAATTATGGAAGATACAATATAATTAGAAAATTTGTATTAAATTTTAATATTATACCATGGTATATGTCACTTGTCCTGAACGAAACCAATCCAATTATTGTCTTTAACACAAGATGAATATATTAAAAAGCAATACAAATGTTACATGAAAAATTGACATAAAAAATATACTGCTAATTTGGAAACGTGATCAAACATTGTTCAGTTAAAAAATTAACATTTATAATATATTAATTTAATATTTTATTTATATCTCTATTATTTGTGTGTCTTAGAATTGGTTTTAAATACACTATTTTTATATTATTTATTCATAAATTGTATTATTCCGACACTGAGAAATAAATATAATTTAAGGTATTGTACAAAATATTTAATAACCTTATGTTAAATTAACTCGGATATAATGTAATGAAAATATTTAATACAAGAATTTTCATAAAAACAAATTTTATCATAAATACAAAATATCTTTTACTGTGAAACTCTTTAATAAGTCTAATTTTACCTGAAGATAAATCATGATTACTAAGCACCGGTTTATCATAATTGTTGATAAGGGACGTTTTACAAATAACAACATCTTGTAATGAAACTTATCTGCGGTTGCATTTTTTCGTATTGCCGTTGATAGTTTTATCTATTTGTAGTAGTGATAACATTCATATGAACATTTTACATTCTCATTTACACGAGTATTTACACGTCCGTACGCATTTTTGGATCTGGGAAAATCCCAGTCGAATCAGCACATTGTTTATCCGTAATGGACCACAGCTTTTACCGTTATTGGAAAAAGATGATTGAAAAGAAACATTAGTTCTCACAAATTAGATAACAATGTAAATGCTAATTGCGGTGTAGAAAGAGCTTTGGAAAACCCCAAGAAAATGTTTATCAACGTTTTGATTAATTAATTTTAATTTAAGAAACAATCAAAATTTGATTAATAAATAAATTAATTGGAAAAAAATTGTTTATTTAATAATAAAAAATTTTTATTACTGAATAACATTTTTTTAAATTTTATTTTAAAATTAAACTGATACGAAAGAATTGTATTTGATTGATGAGAACTCAATTTAATGAAACATTACAATCAACTTCTAATGGTCTTCCAGAATTAAAAAACAAGTATAAGGGCAAATAAAAGCTATACACATAGCGCATCGATTTCTATGCAGTTATTTATTCTTGTCTTTACTAGTTTATTGTTTCAAATAATAGACTCAGCATGATAAAAGTTGAATTATTGTTCGCGATCAAGAAATTTATAAATTTTTGAAAATTCTATCTATAATGTATTGTTAATTCAATAAAATAGCAATCACAAATCACAAATTCTTGTCTATCTTCTGCAATATAAAGTGTATTGAAAATAAGTCCATTAATATACTTAATAATAATAATTTTATTTTATTTAGAGCACGTAGATTTCTTTTTTGGAACGTTTAAAGATTTAAAGATTTTATCCAAATATCTAAAAAATATATATAAGTTTATAATTTCTTTCTGTCTTCTGATCAGAGGATTATAAACTTGATAAAGTGGATATCTTATTATCCAACAATGATTTTGTGATTGAAATATTTTATATTTTTATAAAATTGTTGAACCGATTCTTACAAACTATTATATCTGGCCAGGGACATAAGAAAAGATTTAAGAGCTTAATTACACAGTCTAAGATTCGTATTTCATTTAGATATAGAGTTTATTCAACAAAATAAATTATATTTTAAATACAATAAATCAACAATGAAAACATATTTCAAAGTAATTTCTTAAAATGGAAAAACTTTATAAGTACGTTATTTTATTATTATTATGCACAATTGAAAAAGTGTAAAGGTAACTCACTATCGTTACTGGTTACTTATTTGTAAAGTAACTCGTTAGTATTATTGTTACTCAGAACATATCGAGTCATTACAATTTCCATTATACTTTGTTATTTTAATAATTTTTATTTTAAAAAGATATTGCACTAATTGACTAGTTCATTACGAGAGCTATAATGGTTTTAGTAATTAATCATAACATCAAACATATTACTCCCTGTTTTTAAAACTTGCTTATGTTCGTTCCATATGTGCACTGAAAAAAATTGTTTAATTGATTAAATTAATTTAGTTTGTCTTTATATCTTTTGATGAAAAATATATATATTTAAGTCAAACATTATATTTGACTTAAATATATATATTTTTCATCAAAAGATATATTTAACGAAAAATTATTCAACGAAAGAAATAAAGGCGAATTTATAATACTATTTAATTCTTTGGAATGATATCTCATTTTAAACAGTGAAGATTTTATCACCCTTGTAAAAGAGTTTCAATCTTTTTAATAGCGAGATTTTACTGTTTAGAATGAGATTCTGCTTCAAAAAATTTAGAGAGTAAATTAATTTAGTCAAACGAACAATTTTTTTCTCGATGAATCTTGTGTGTACAAAACGATATGATAAGAATAACGATCATACACCGTTATGTAAAAAGTTGCATTAGCGTTACCGTTACTAATAAAAAAATACAATGCTGTTTCCAACTCGTTACTAAAAAAAAAGTAACTGTAACGATAAGAAGTACAAAAAGATTATTCTCTAATCAAAATTATTATAATTTTTTTTTTAAGAAACTTTTTGGAAAAAATAGATAAATGCAGTCAGATCGTATTATATTGCAAATGACTTAATTATCATTTATCTTTTCGTTACGAAGCAATACTACTAGACTAAAACATCAAAGTTTATTATTTCTCTCAAAATTAAAGCTAATAGTGAATTTGTTGGACGTACTAGTGCGCATTGATCGTTGTACACTGATTTGATATGATATAAAAGTGACATTAGTAAGTATTTTGATTTATAAAATACATATTTTACTTAATACATAAAATATATTGTGAAAGACTTTACTATTTAACTCGTTTCTATATTTATATTGAATACACATCTTTAATTTGCGTATGTCGATGGTTTTAGTATGTTTCAGTGCGCACTGAGTGCATGCAATCGAATTCACTATAAATCTTGAAATATTTCACTTTTCCAAAAAAGCTATTTCTAAAATTTTTTTAAACTATGAATTATCGTCATTCACTACAAAAAATATCTAACGATCTCACTATTAATATTATGCGTATACTGTATAACGATAAAATCTTTGTATAAAGTTTCTAAAAATAATGATACGTCGCAAAAATAATATAATAAAATTGTCTTATAAAACAATAATTGCGACGTGGACTAACTCAACGTTAGAAAACTGTACATAATTCGAGCTAGAGTTAAATTATGCTAATATGTTTATCTCAACTGCTATCATGCTTCGGTTTGGACGGTTCAACGGTACTCGTATAACTCGCGGATAGAGATTTATCATCATCACTGATCCACACGTGGAATTTTGTGCCACTTTGATAATGCTGCACGACATTAATGATACCCATCACAATGTACATCATGGCTAGAACTAGGAAATAGCTGCCGTAGATAAAAAACTGAAATGCAAACATTATTTGAGGAGATATTCGATATCCAATCTTAAAGTATTTTCAGTATATCGTACTTGCTGTCTAATATTTAGCATAAGCGTATTAACAACCACGAGCGTCAACAAACTCTGTGTTAATAGTGCGAGAAATGTATTCATGCCGAACACAAGGCCATAGCTATCCTCAGATATATACTTGGCGACTTCGAAGCTACGAACAAGCAAAAATAAAACAATTTTTAATTTCTCGCTTTTTTTCCTCATTTATTCTTACTGTAATTTGAATAAAATCAAGAATGTACGATTACAGTCAGTAAAACGTTTATTTTGCAACCATTGAAAGTTTATTTACAATTGGATTATACTTTTAGATCTAGAGAGCAGTTCTATTTCAGCGAAGAAAATTTTCGACAATTGCAGAATAAATGTTCTACTGAACGCAACTTATCACCATATTTTCAAATCTAAAGATTTGAAAATTTAGCTACAGATCTGAAAATATAATTTTGTCAAACTATCAAAATATATACACAATTGCATAAAAATCTCGAACATGATGTGAACATGCTACAAGAATATAACCAGTTGAGTATCTTACATAATTATTTTGACCCAAATAAAACTATTTTCAGATCTGTATCTATATAGCTGAATTTTTAGATACTTCAATATAAAATCTGTTTTCCGTGCATCTCCGATTAGCTTAATCGTTCGATTAAGTGTATGATTAATCAATTTTGCTTAATTATTGCGTTCACCTTGCAACAGTAACCATGGTGTGATAAATTACACCGAATATGACGTAGCCACAATACAAAAGCCAAATGTTGTAGCTGTAAGAAAATCCTAATAACATACCACCTTCTAAAAGCGAGAAAATCGATAACATTATATCTCCTAATAGAGTCCAGTTTAATTGTATCTTCCCTACATAAAATACGGTCGCTGCACCTGATGAAAATAAAGAATAAATTAAAAAACATAATCATAGCTTTTACATAATTTTATTTAATTAGTCTTTCTTAATCGCGCTCTTTCATCTTTATAATCAATTCTAATTGATACTTTTGAGACTTTCACGAGTATTTTTTTGAAAAAGCTGTGCAGTTTGCAAATTTTTCTATCTTGATACGTCATTTAATTTAAAATTTTGTGAACATTGTAGAACATTGTATTAATGCTTCTCGCCTTAATGAAGTGACTTGCAATGTTCACGAAACGTTTACTTAATATCAAGATGTAGAGATAACTTGCAAAACTTTATTTTGAATTAAGACTGTTTATTGCTTTGATGTTATCAACTATTTCTATTAAGTCATCTTATCTTACACAATATGTACTTATATTTTAGATTAGAGACAAAATTACTTCATTCTTAGCAGACATTAACGGGGTTGCAATAATTATTATCCTCTTATCACGATAACATTTAAATTAGAAAAATTGAAACTTGAACTAAAGTATTCAAGAAAGCAACGCAATTTACCTCGCATCAATTCCATTTGTAGATACAACTAATTGTTCTAAATTAATTCATCGGAACTGATATTTCGATTTTACAAAACTTAAATAAGATATGTGTTTTACTAAAAATGGTTGAAGCTTCTTTCTTACCCACGATTGCATAGACGAAGTCAACGGCACCGTTATAGATCATATCGCCTGGAATCACTGCAGTTTGCCATAGTAATTGACTGTAGCTGATGACCTGCAAGTAGCCGCAAGTAGCCAATGCCCACCAGACCGACCACTTGGCCACGCGGTAGGTGGTATAAGCTTGGACGAAATGTTTCCACAACAACGCATACGCATTTCTGATCTTGCGAAGCAATCGTGCGCTAGATACTATGAAACAATGCTTTGTTTTACCATTTTCGACATCAGGTGATTCTTGCAAATTGCTGGAATGTTGTAAGTGATAATCGAGAGTGTCTTTTCCTTGCTCTTTCTCAGTAACACTGCTGCGGTGAAAATACATCGAATGATTTACGGAAGGCAAAAAGAGCGCCCAGATCGTCGCAAAAATATTAGCTGGAAAATAAAATTTGTAACATTGTGTTATTTATATAATTATTTTATATAATACAATATATAAAGAATGTCAATATTTATAAATATATCTCATATATATATATGATATATTTGCAATAATCCGTAACAGAAACATACAAGTCTTGATAATCATGGGAATAATTTGAAAAATCGTGTTTTCTCAAAAAAATTTTCAACGCGTCTTTAAATATTTAACAAACTTTAGAAACAATAAATTTTATCAATTATAATAATTTTATTTATGTTTTTCAAACAGTCTTATACTGTAGATTGAGAATATATAATTGAACTTAAAGAAAATTAATTCTTAAAGAAAATAAAAACTAATAACTAAAAATTTTAGTAGATCCCAAGATCTATTTCCTTTAACATGTTCTTTTAACATAATAAAAATGTCTTCTTATTATGGGTTAATCAATGTCATTACTTTGCACAAGCTATATAGAATTCTATGCAAAATGATTAAGTCACAATCAGGCAGTTTGATGTATGCATTAATTAATCTTATCTTGCGTACCTGAAAGAGTTATAAAATTGAGCTGATGATAATCTAATAATTCGAAGGAAGCTGTTAATTGCGCTACAATACCAGACATGCTACGGCCAAGCAGTACGGCTGCTTTAGTATGCCCTGTTACTTCTTGATAATGTTGTTTATCTACTTTGGCGTATATATAAGTATAATAGGCTACTTCTGTTGACATAAACACGCCGTAAAAGAATTCTACAATCTGAAATACTATCACAGTTTTGCCGAATATTATCATGATGTACGTGACGATACCAGAAAGACCACATAATACAATGATAGGCTTGTATCTAACAAAATCTGTGATCAAGAAGATAAGTATCAGCATTGCTAAGTAACTATACGTGGTCACAGGATAAATATCTTGATTTACCTGAAAAATTGAACGTATTGTTAACAATTTAATTATTGAATGGACATAAAATCAATATAACATTCAATATTTCAAAAACTAACTTCCTCCTTTGTAAAATTTTTCCATGGTCCAGTTAAGTAATCTGTTATAAATGATTCAGAAGGTCGAAAGTCCTTAAAACATCCAAACACGCACAAAATGCACGAGATTTTGATCCAATGCATTCTACTATGTGAATGCTTGCCCGTTGTTTAATCAATTATTTAAAAAATTTAATAAAATCTTCATTGCATCCTCTGTAAGAAAAGAAAGAAAACATACATTAATTTATTGAAACATATAATCAGTATATAAAAAAATAATATAAATATATGTTTTAATATATGTTTATCTAATAAACAACAGTATTCTAACAAAACATTTAATACAATAAAATAAAGTAATTTTTATTTAACATCTAGAAATTTTATTTTAATTTCTTTTTCAATTCATTATTATAATAATTTCTCGTATAATATAATATTTGTTTTTATTAAACTCCATATACTCTGTTGCAATTACATGTTTCGAATATATTCTCCAACTATGTTATTTTTACAAATTTCTGTACAATTTTGCACGTTCACCCACGCTGTACCGTCCACTGCCGTCGACTACTACCTTCAAAATGAATCTTCACATGTCTAGCTGACTTGGCATGAAACAAGATTAATTTAAAAGTAATAGAAGGGAAACTCCAAAACTGAGTTTAAATTACAGCGCACCTCAGTGAGGAAAATTGTAACACAACAGATCATGAACGAATAATGATAATGAAAAGTTTAATATATTACATTTATAAGTGAAAAATTTCAATATTTTTAAATTTTGCGCCGAACGTTATTGTATTCTAAAAATAAAATTGTATAAATTACAAAAATTTAAAATATCGGATTAGCCACATCAATTTTTGTATCTATTGTCGGTAATTTATCAGCATTCTTATTGCGCGCGTGTATGTGTGTATGTGTGTGTGAATTTAACTTTTATTAATTTATAATTTAAAAAAATAATTAAAAAGTTCAATTTGTTTTTAATTTATATTTAAAATTTTGTCGTTGTAACTTCGAAAATTTAATTAATTTTGAATTTTTTTATAATATGTATAATATTTTTTTGTATTAATTATATGTTAATTTGATGTTTTTACTTACATTTTTATTTCTATGAAACCAACTTCTCATTCTTCAATAATATGTCTCGATCAATAACAACGAGAATGGATTTTTAATTCGAACGAAATCCACTATGAGCCACCACTGTCTCTATTTTAAAATTGGGATTATATACGAATTGATAATAATAAGTTAGGCGGATATTATTTTTCAGTAGTATAACATTGTAATACGTGGATCTTTATATATACACATATATATTTTTTAAATAACAAATTCAATTAATTGCATACATTCACATTTCATTAATACTCAACAGCGAGTCAAAAAGACTTTATCATTTCTAACAATAAGTAAATACTAATGTAGAGTATTAAAAAATTATTACATAAGGAATCTCCTTTAAAGTACAATATAACAATAGCAATATTATTTTGAAATGTCGGCTACGCGCCGACAATCGCGCCCCTTCTCCGTATCGGATTCAGGGGGGATGAGCCAACGATGATGGGGGATGCGGGTTGAACTTTGTGGACATCTCATAGATCCCGCTCGTCGGCTTGTCAAGAAGCGCGCGCGCAATTTTCGAGTTTTTCCCGCAATTTATGGACTCGATGCCAGGACGTGATAGAAAGAAGCGCCTTCGGTTCCTTTGCTAAGAATTGACAATTAAGGTAAGCTACTCACTATCGTATTTAAAAAGCACACTTTTTTTTTTATTGAAAAGCATTAATCCAAAAAAATCCTCTGCTTATGTAACGTGCGACATTTATTTCATACTTACTTTCTGATTATACATTCCTGTTTATTGAAATTGTAACGCAAATAAAAATTCATGGATTAGACATACAAAATTTATTTTTTAATCCTAATCGGTTTTCACACGTTCAGTATGAACTTAGACTCGGATTTTCTTTGAGTGCTTTGTGAAAAATGGATTATAACAATTTTTTTTCAATTTTATAATAATTTAATTAATATATAATTAATAATATAATTTTTGAAATTTATAATCTTATTCTTCGGATTTTGATTTTAAAATGAAAAAAACAATTGTTCAGTTACGTTAGCAAAAAGATTTTAAGTAAAACGACATTAATTAGATCCGTGAATTATTACGGTGCGAAAAGTTTGGTTTTACTGAAGTATCTTAAAATTTAGCTACAGATCTGAAAATAATTTTATTTAGATTACTTAAAATAATTACCTTAAAGAAATTTTGGAGCTAATATCGGTTAGGATTAAATTAATTATTATAATATAAATTAATATAATTAATGAGAGATAAAGAGAAAGAAATGAAATTTATTGCAATTACAATTTTTTTATATTTCAGTTTCGATAAACAGTACATATATGTATAACATTCACTTTTTCATCTATCTGTCGTATTCGCGATTAAACACTTCATTTCTTCATCCGAAAACGCGTCGAGTCGTGATGAAAATAGTAAAGATATAAAAAAAGAATCAGAATCTCAGAATTCATGTTTCGCAAAAATACGAGATGATTGGTGAAAAAGAAAGTGTCGCAGATTTATTGTCAATTACTAAGAATTACTAAGAATTAAAAGCTATTATGTAATTAATTAATTATTAATTTCTGAACATTACGCTTATCGAATTTTCGACTAAGAGGATTTTATCTTGTTAGTTTTTTAAATAAATTTTTGTGTATTATATAATTTCAATTCATAATTTGTATATATTACATAATTTTTTATGTACACTTATCATATATCACTGTATAAAACAATATGCACAGACACACGCACTAAACAATTATGTATATAGAAAATGAAGCAATAATTTATCTAACAATGAGATCTGCGAAAGTGTTCCTATTCTATTTTGATGAGCTTTGGATATGTTGTTTTCTAGACAAAAATAAGGGGCACAAAAAAATTTCTGAATAAAAATTCTGAATAAAAGTTAAATATAAATTTAACTTTTATTCAGAATTTTTATTCAACATTTTTTTTTCAAATATTTTTTTTATCTCTTACAGTTTCAACAATGTTTATTTCAAACCAATTTTCTTCAAAGAAATATGCTCCTCAAAAGTGCGATTACACCCTTATTAAAAAATCCCTTATTTCTGTTAACAATATATTCAAAACTTATTAAAATCGGATACGGATACTTCTGGGTTTCCTCTTGTAAAATATCTCCAATACTATAAATTAGATATAATTCGTCTTTTGGTGCCACTTCTTTTTCGTCACATACCTCGTATGTCGCGGAAACACGCCGTCGCGTTTGATTTTAATATTGACAAAGAAGTTGATAACACTTAAAGCCGTTAAAGGGACACTTGAAAGTGTTAGAGAAAAAAAAGTACGTAGGCGTCCCCGTGGAGGCGTTTTCGTCACGACCCGATACGCCCTGAGGAGAAAGGAAAAGATATGACACTTCGATCAGACGCCTCTCGCATCCCGCCGGTCGTGAAGCTAAAGAGTCAGACCGGATCTTGTTGAACGAGTCGATCAACCGCCGTCGTACGCGATCGCGATCGTGGATCGACTGATCTCTCTTGTCGGAGTCTTTTATTGCCGGAGAGTTACCGTCTCGTGAAAAACGACGTTCGCCCCGCAACGTCGCCGTGGTGCGAACAAATCGTCGCTTCTTCGCAGTCAGTTTCATTCAAGGTGTCTATGAACAATGCCGGATGACGCTAAGGCACTTGTTGCCTTACTGACGATCACAACGTAAGCGGTCAATCGTGATCCGCGGATCATCGGGGAGATAATGATTACAGAACAGACCTGGAGCATGATGCTGGACAGCGATGTCACGAGCATCAACGAGTGAGTACTCAACTCGCCGTCTTCTTCATCCCTCCGCGAAGTGTGAAATTCGCTCGATCTGATCGAGAACAAAGAGATTTTACTTATTAAATTGCATAGATTCTGCTTTCACGGGAATTATTTGAAAATTATATTAAAATTTAAAAACAATTTTTTGTATGCAGTGTCTCAATAATATTATATATAAAAAAATAATTTTGCAAGTATCAAAAAAATTTCAGGACATTGTTTAAACATCCAAAATTGTGATTCTATTATTGAATTTGCTAATTTTTAAATTTAAAGACTTAAAAAATTTAATAAATGAAAAAAACAAACTTAGAAATATTTTAACTTGAAACTTAGAGAAAAAAAAGTACGTCCATTGGACCCCTGATGATGATGATCACCGAAGATTAAGTGTCCTACATAATTATTTTGATGTCCTCTCAATAAATTAATTTTTAAATCTATATATATATATATATATATATCTGGTTAAATTTTTTAATATTTTAACAATACCGTTCTTTCCGTGTAATTTATAAATGAAACAAAACTAAAACGCGCGCGTAAAATATTTCTCTTTGTAACCATATAAGAACACATTAGTGGGCAAATTTCACACTGCACAACGCTATGAATCTTTCTTTTTTCGTCATAATTGGCGAATCGATACATTACGCGCGATAATCGTGGGTCAGGTCGAGCATTTCGCCGAGGAAACAGTTATGGATCAAGGCGGTGAAGAAATTGACCTCCGAAAGGCTGGGCCGGGAAGGACTGGCGGCGTGGGAAGACCGGAAGTCTAGCACGGATCCTGAAGTCGCTGCCGAAGCGAAGGATGACGGTCAAGCACTCGCCGACAATGATGAGACCGAGAAAGCGGAACCGGAAGCCGCCGACGGAGCAGAGCAGGCCGTAGCCGATGAGGAGGCTCAGACTCAATGTGGTACGAGAAATCACGATCCCAGAATGTTTTCCCATTTAATCCGACACAAAAAATTGAAAGAGAAAAGACGGGAAATGTGCGCGATCTTGTGGTTTTAGATGTCTTCAAAAAAGGGATGCTGTACAAAGGAATATTCTTGCCCTCGCTGACCAACAGTTTTCATAACAAGCAGCTGGAGACGTCCTATCTACTCTACTCGAATCGACAGAGACAGAAGTCCCTGATTATGTTGAACATCGTGGATTTAGGCTTGAAGGTAAGTAACTCGAAAAAGCACGAAGAATAAATTCAAATTAATTTTATATTCATTAAAATCGCGAAAAATTTAATCTTAAAAAAAATTAATTAATTAAAATTAATTATGTAGACTATACTTACGCAGAAATTCATGTTTTGTTTCAATCTTTAAAAATCTACAAAAGTTTCAAAAGTCCCTAAAAGTTTTATAATTTACAATTACATATATTTATATTTTGTATAAAATTAAACAACTATAAATATAGATACTCTTTCTAAATCCTGTAGAGTGAAATTTACTCCAAAATATTCGGAGTTGTTTGAAAAAAAACTTTTAATTAAAAATATATTCTATCTTATATTTTTATATTTTACAAAGTTAAACAAACTTGTTGCATGATATAATAAAATTATTTAATTTTATCTTATATATAATCAAGATTAATCAAATTTTAAGTCGCTCTTTAAAATTCTATTGTATAAAGAATAGATAATAGAAGATTCTTGATAAATAAATGTTTCCTCTGATATGTGATGGAAGAGATTTTTATCGCGATGCAGATCACGTTAACGGCGATCTGGCTGTGGCAACGAGACTCGAATGGCGGAGGACTCATCGAGGGTTTGTCGTGGGCCGCGTGTTGCATGGCGGCGAATCTGGTGATCTGCGTGCTCGGCTGGTGGCGTTGCTTTTCTAACAATTATCTGTACTGGGCCTCGATATTCACTTGGTTATTAATAAACTCTCAAGGTGAGGCCCACGCTACTTGTTTCTGACCTATCGATTCCCATAATTATAACTAGATGCAATTATAATTACTTGATTTGGAAATAAACTAGTGCGAAAGATTTTATTCCTTTTCCATGAAACTCGGTTTCGTAAACAAAATTATTGATTTAAGAACCTAAAAAAAAAAATTATGCTGATATTTTTTCTCTTCAAAAAGAATCTAGGTATATAAAGAGGCCACGATTGTTTAATTTAATTTTGAGTGTAAAAATTTTGGAACTTAATAACTTGGCTTTCAACTTTAACAAGGACGACAAAACTTTTACATCGTTCTAAGCAATTTCGCCGTATCGATTTCGCAGTTGAATCGAATGGCGTCTTGCTCTGTTGACCAGCTAAAATCGAGCAAACGTTTATCAGAGCGTGAAACAAAGCGGAGATCGAGCTGGTAATTTTATTGGCTCATTCTATGATGCTCGTATAGAAATAATTGTTTAAACAATTCCCGTTTGCGTCCAAGTCGTTCTTGTTCTATGCAGAAGACCGTCAAGGCCTGAGAATATGCAGAGAAACGTTCTAATAAATGTTCCCAAAATGTATCTCGGACAAAGTGTTCTGTGTGGGGTATTCCTGTATTTCTCGATCGAGCATGTTACACTGAGAGAACAATAATATGTAATAAATATTTATTTATATCAGTTGAATATTTCCTAAATGTAAACATATTTATTTGGTTCAAAAATTAATAATTTAACTATTATATTTCTTATTTAACAAATATGTGTTTTCCATAAAAATAAATAAATGTTATACCAATACTATTCAAACAATTACTTATTAAAATTTAATTAATTTTTCTCTCAGTGTACGTATAGGAAGACAGAACAGAATACCTTGGCAATGTCGCTTCTCGTGGCCCTTTGCAGGTTTCATAGGTGCCGGTCTGAATTTCACCACGCAGCAGCAGCTTATGTGGTACATACTCTTCGTCGTATACGCGCCCTATGCGATGCTGCCTCTACCGCTGCGATGGTGCGTCCTCGCCGGCTATGGAACGGCGCTAACACACATGGTGATGGCCGGTATAAGTCTCCTGCGGGACTCTACATACGTGAGAAAACATATCGTAGATTAATTTCTGAAATTTGCATTTAAACTTATCTCAAGAGATTTATTTAATTCATTAACTCTCTTGTTTCATTTTTCGAATAAAAACCTTATTAAAGATTAAATAATTTATTCAAATAATTTCACAGTGATAAAAGATCCTTTATTATGTATAAAACTTTATTAAATTCTTAAATTTTTGTAAATTTATTTTTTATGTTTAAATTTAATTTCTGATTTAGTTTGAATCCTTAATTTCTTAATCCAACTGTAAATACTTATTTTGTTTAGCTTTGCTAAAACTTTCATTTTATTTAGCTGTAATTATACTGAGGAACAAGTATTGGCAGCAAATGTTTTTCTAAGTTTTATTAATGCCATGCGAAAGTTCAATTTTAAGCTTGAAGACATTCAAAGCGGAGTTTTTAAATACTAAAGAGAATTTTTTTTAAATATTCTTTTTCATTGTATAAAGCCCTATGAGAAACTTCCTTTATTTGTTGAGATATAAAAAATTGTTTGTTCCTCAGTATTATTTTAACTTAATTATTTTAAAGTCTTGAAATAATCTTGACTTTCTTGCAGTTGCGTGCAGACACCGCGTGCATCATCCGCATGCTAACAACAAATGTGCTGTTGTACCTGGCCGTGAACCTGGCCGGCATGTACACCAAGTACTTGACGGATCGGGGACAACGACAGGCTTTCTTGGAAACCCATCGTTCCACAGAAACGCGACAGCGCACGCAGAACGAGAACAATCGACAAGAAAAGCTATTGCTTTCAGGTAAAAAGTAATTTCGTGCTATCTCACTTTCTCTCTTTTGTACTTAAAATTACAGTAAAATTATCTATTTAATGATTTTAACATTCTGAAACATCTTGGACGTGAAGTAAAAATGCTTAAGTTAAGTTCCTGACGAAGTAAGTGTGACTTCTTCTTTCTTTGTTTGAAATAGCTGAAATTATAGAATAATTGCGAAGCTTAAGGCGCGAGAGTTAATTTTTATACCGATATTTGTCTTAAGCCAAAGCTTAAAGAAACGAGATTAGAGTATCCTCGGCGATTATCCCTTTAGTAAAACTGGAGGAAATCTTTGAGAGCATCTCTCGCAGCTTTCGAGGAGAAAAGACGACGCGAAGCGTCGCCGCGGGGTTGTAACTAGGCTGGGTATTTATGTGCATATTTATCGTAACACGCGGTGGGTAACTCGCTGCCGCTCGTCCGTGTAACTTGCTCGGCCGAGTGTCAAAAAGGGTCACTAGACACTCTCTCGACCGATTGCGTCGGTTGGACGCACGTTTTTCCAATAGCCTTTTGCGTGTTATGTCGCCGATCCCACCCGATATATCGATCCGCCGCTCTTCGTAGCGGCCGCTACTAAAATATACCCCGTTGTCGGGGTACATTACGCTGGATTACATAAATACCATCTCTGACCCACTATCATTTGCTCTCGTAACGCCATAGAATTGTTTGTTTTCAGTAAATTCATGCCAAAATAATGTCAGCGTTAGTTATTCAAATCATAAGCCAACGAGATTACGAAGCTTCCTAATAGTTGAACTTCAAAAGTGGAAATGAATGACGGAGTCCTGTTTTTCAGATTCAACTTCGTTTGGATATGTTTCGCTTTCACATTTAAGAAAATTAATTTGATGGATACTTAAGGAAGAATGTTTATCTCGTTAAAGATGAAGAATCTCTAGTCCGACTCGGATTTTGCGGAATCTCAAGCATTTACATTTTTATATTTCACTATCGCATTAATATACGTATTATGAAAGGATAATCAATAATTAATCCCGTTTAAGTGTTGCCCGACTTTGTCGCCAAGGAAATGATCCGCGATATCTCCCGCGAGACGGCACGAGGTGGGACGATATCGTTCACGCCGAATCAGTTCCACCGGATATATATCCACCGTTACGAAAACGTCAGTATCCTATTTGCTGACATCAAAGGATTCACGGGTATGCTGTACTTGGCTAAGAGCCTCGATGTAGAAGAAAAAATTTCACTAAATTTAATGTATACAGGAGATAGACAAAATAAATGTATAAACACCTAAAAAATACATTTATTTTTGTTTTATTAATAAGAGGTTGATATCCACCATTTACTTTTAAAACACATTCTATTCTTGGAATAGTCACTCAATATTAATTGGAACGTTGTACTATTCTTTTCATAGAACATCTTTTAATTATTTATATGTATGATATTAGAAGAAAGAACTTTCTTCTTCCCTTTTTTCTTTTTTCAAGTTGTCTTCTTCAAAATCTTCATTCTAACATCTTTCCTAATCAATGTAATTGTCTGATTTAAATATCATTCGTAATTTTTAAGAGAAACAGATTTCCTCTTGCAATATTTTTTAACTAGTTAGAAAACGTTCTATTAAAAAAGTAATATCGCACTGTTCTTACATTATTCAAGCATGTATGACACTATTCCAAGAATAGAATCTTTATTAAAGATAAATGGTAGGCTAACTTCTTATTTATATACCAAGTAGATGGTATTTTTCTCAAGTATTTATGTTATTCTGTCTATCCCATGTATAATATATGCAAGTATTATACGTTAAATAAAATATAATATTTAATGAATTAAATATATAAATTATGTAAATTGTACAGAGCTGTATGAAACGCATGGTGACGATTTACAATAATTTATTCGAAGCTCTGGCGAGTCAGTGCAGTGCTCAAGAGCTGGTAAAGGTCCTGAACGATCTCTTCGCTCGTTTCGACAAACTCTCTGCAGAGAATCACTGTCTGCGTATAAAGCTCCTCGGTGACTGTTATTACTGCATTTCTGGCCTGCCAATCGCCAGAAGCGATCACGCTCACTGTTGCGTCGAGATGGGCCTGCATATGATAAAGGCCATACGAGATGTTAGATTTACCACGAAGGTACTGATATTTCTCCTATATAATAACTTTATTCATCAAGTATCTTAAAAATATCTAAAGTAAAAATGAAGTAAACTAACGAAATATTAATCTAATATCTAAAATATAAATATAAAATTTATATTTTAAACGTATTTAATTCGAAACTTCTTTTATCTTCCTCTGGCCCAGGTGGATTTGAACATGAGAATAGGAATTCACAGTGGATCAGTACTGTGCGGAGTGTTGGGTTTGCGAAAATGGCAGTTCGATGTGTGGTCGTACGATGTGACACTCGCAAACCATCTCGAAAGCGGAGGAATACCAGGGTATAAAAAAGAAATTTATAATACAGAGCGTATATCACGTATTACGACAGTAAAGGATTAATAATTTTTATTAAATATTAATTTACACTCAAATTACCTATCCAGTTATCTTTAAGAAGATATATATATTTTTACAATTTTTTTAAGACATTTAATTTCTTAAATCTGCTTGATCTCGTTAAAATCTCATTTGGTTTACAAAATTCACAAGTGAAACGAAAAATTTTCTTATTACAGAAGGGTACATATTTCTGCCGATACGCTCAAGTGCCTGAATGATGTTTACGAAGTGGAACCCGGCTATGGCTGCGAGCGGGACAATTATTTAAAGGACAGAAACGTTGTGACGTATCTCATCAAACAATTGGAGCCCCTGAAATCCAGACGAAGACAATCGTCGAAGCCGAAAGTCTGGACGGAGGAAGAGCTGGCCGCAAACAAGAACAAAAAGAGCTTCAAAGTGAATCCACATGCAACCGTGAACAGTAACGCTCCCGCACCAGGTTCCATGGATGACGATATCGGGGTTGATTGGACACCTGAAATTCCGTTCGAGAATGTGAGTGTTAAAATTATATTAATTATTTAATTATAATAATGATAAACTAGATGCATTATTAATTGAATTAATAGCAATGCAATGTGATTAGTGACAAATGTTATTTATTTTGTTTGTCCTATAATTGTAGCTAAACACGGCTACATCGGTGAGTAACTTGGAGTCCGAGTACTTAGAAGAAGAGAATGGTCAACCAGCCAAACCAAGCAGCAAAGCAGCCTCGACGACAGCCGTTGAGAAAAAGGGTGCTATCGAGACTGCCAGTAACAAACGTATGAGATCGGCAAACATAAATACGTGGACGTTGCGTTATAACGACGAGAGTCTGGAGTCCAAGGTGAAATCAATTTTACTGATGCACTGTTATCTATTGTCTTTATTGTTAATTGTATAGATTTGTCTTGATTTAATAAAAAATTAACACGTATAGATCCAAAATTTTGGAAGATTTAAAACAATTTTTTTAAATTTTTATCAGAATACACAAATTTGAATTTTTCATTAAAAGGTGAATTATGGAATATTTATTAATTAATTAATTATCTCGCACTTTGTTCTTTAGTTCGATCAATTGCGAGAGGACATGTTCAAGTCTAATATGATATGCTGCTTCGTCATATGGCTTTTCATTGCCATTTGTCAGGCCATAATCTTGTCTGAGTGAGTAAAACCAAAAATTAATTTAATTAACAGTTGACTTCCTAGCTTTGGAAATATAAATTTTGCTATGAATAAAATATGATTTCTTGGAAAGAAATAATTCTTTCTTCATTATCTAATGTCTAAAATGTTTAAAAAAATTTTACAAAGTATATTTGAACAGAAACATTTTTTATAATAAAACAACATGCAACAATAAAATAGACTTATACAATATAATATATACCGAAAATTATCTTCTTGCTTTAGAAAGAAATTAAATCTTATTTATTTTTATACATTATTAATTTAACAGTTTATCTTATAGCTTAATTTATACATATGTATATATTCTAATTGATTCTTATTTAAATATTATTAATATTTTTATTATATTCTAATTAATATATATTATAATATCTAAGCCACGTACGATAACATTTTAATAACTTTGTTCAAATTCATCAATATATAGTTGCATGATTCTCCTGATCTCGTTGCTGGTAACCACGGTTATCTTGGTGGCGTCATCGATCTTAGTGATGGCGGAAGAGTTCAAGGGCATGCCAACGTATCTACAGCACACATCATCCATGCTGGTGCACAATAAAAAACACCGTACCATCTTCATCTGCGGCGTCATCACCTTGATGACGTTGACATCCATTATCGGCGTACTAACTTGTCCTATCACGGTACGTCCTTACCAGGAAGTGATGGTGCTCGAGCAACAGCAGATACCGACTACAATCGCGGCAGCACCACTTCCGCTGCAGGAGAAGTTGACGGCAACCACTGCGAGGTCGGGTCTGGACCACTTTGTCCTTACGTTCTTAGAGGCTGCTCTGAGTGATGAATCTACCGAAGGAGGAAAAATTGTTCCCTCGACAGAGAACAATACTCTAGAAACGGGCTCAAGTAATATTGAGCTGAAGTTGACCCGAGTGGTGAATGACAGGGAGCCCGGAAAAAGTAGAAGGGAATTTTTCAGATTCTACAGGTGTGTTTTGTGGATATTACATAAAAAAAGATCATGTTGATCATATTTATTTGCAAACGCCAGTTAGGAGTATATATTTATTTTATAAATTACGATAAATGAAGTTACTGATTATGACTTCCTGACAAATAGTATTATCATAGGTACGAGCAGCATTACGGGAAGCCGGAAATCGGAAGCCGGCATTACAGACGAGTCGCACACAAACGCGACATCGAAATAGGTTCCCAAAGAAAGATTCTCTCCGTAGTTGAAGAGGAGAATCAAGCCCGCTCAAAACGATTGGCTCTGATGAATCCTGATGAGCTTGAGGAGACCGACTGCATTCGGCCGGAGTACATGGTGTTTACGTGGATTTTGTGTCTGATCGCGCTCACTTCAGCCTTGAAATTGTATTACCTGGTGAAAACTGCACTAGCCGCAACGATCGTTTTGGTATACGCGGTGTTGATCCTTGTCGTGTGCAAGGATATGTTCACCGAGAGAGAAAGAAATGCGTAAGTAAAATTATTCTTAATGCTCTTTCAAATTAACGCTGATCAGAATGTGCAACATTCATCCCTCATATGCTCTTAATCTGTCTTCCAGATCGGCGATATCTCTACCAGCTCAAATGTTAACCTTCCTGACAGTTTTCCTCGTAATGGTGACGTACCATGGCAGATTAGTGGAGGTAACGTCGCGCCTGGACTTCCTATGGAAGCAGCAGGCCGAACGAGAATTGAGTGACATGATTGAGTCGCGACATAACAATATGCAGCTTCTGAAGAATATTTTGCCAGACCACGTGGCACATCACTTCCTCACGGCAGATCGTGCACCGGAAGTAGGACTCAATCTTATTCTTTTAACAGGCAAATAACAGCTGCGCTATTACTAATATCTTTTTGTCAACGTAGGAACTCTACTCGCAATCGCGGGACAAGGTCGGCGTGATGTTCGCCAGTGTGCCGAACTTCACGGAATTTTATTCAGAAGATGTGAACAAAGGAATGGAGTGCATTCGTCTCCTTAACGAGATTATCGGTATAGTGATTGTTGTTAAATTAACTGTTTATGATATTAAGATCAATATACAGAGGATAGACAAAATAATACGAATATCTAGCAAATACACTATTCATTTTACTACTTGTTTCATTAATAAGAGGTTGATCCATAATTTGCTTTTAATACACATTTTGTTCTTGTTGTAATAGTTTATACCAATCAAATCTACTATTTTTTTAGCGGAAGATTTTTCAATTGCTTAATAAATGATATATAAATGCTATATAAATGATATTGGAGAAAGAAATTTTTTTCTTACTCTATTTTCTAAAATTGTTTTCTGTTCTCCAAAACTTCAATTTTTCCTGGCCAACGCAATCGCTATACTATTCAAGTATGTGTAACTCTATCCTAACAAGATTTCTACATTAAAGACAAATAGTACGTGCACGCTATTAATTCTTATTAATAAAACAAGATAGATAGTATATTTCTCAGGAATTCATATTTCATCTATCTCTTATAGATACTCTTCGCATATGTTTTTCATATTTCATAATATTGATGTTTTGACATGTAATTTACTTGCAATATCTAGCTGATTTCGACGAGCTACTGGACGAGACACCTTTTCATTGCATCGAGAAGATAAAGACAGTTGGAGCCACTTATATGGCTGCGTCGGGTCTGAATCCCAGCCAAACCGTAATAATATAAAATATAATATAATGCACAATATATATATATATAATATGCTTTAACGAGATATACGAGGATGTTATAAAATCACTGAATGTTCTTTTTGTTAAATTCTCGGCTCATTCAGTCTTTTCTCAGTGAAAATTTCGAATATGTGATTAATATTCAATAATGCGCGTCAAATAATATACAAGAATAAAATTCGAATGGCAGGATAACAACGGCGACGACATGGAGCACTTGTGCAGGTTGGTGGATTACGCGGTGGCAATGCGCCATCGTCTCGAAGACGTGAACGTTCACTCGTTCAACAACTTCGATCTACGAGTAGGCATCAGCTGCGGGCCTCTCGTAGGTGGTGTGATCGGGGCGCGAAAACCAGTGTTCGACATATGGGGCAACACCGTGAATGAAGCTTCCAGAATGGACTCCACCGGTGTAATGGGCAAGATACAAGTTCCGCATGACATTGCTAGGGTAATAATAATAATAATAATAATAATAGCCATAATAGTGGTTTTTAAAAACTCACTCTTGAGTTTTTTATATATAGATTGTTCCTTTGTGGAAAAATATATTTAGATTAATGAAAAAACTATTGAAACGAATAGTATACAATATTCGATTTGAATGGTTTCAATGATCTCTAATCAGTTTTTTCGAGTAGTACTTTGTCCACGTCATTTGGAAGGTAAATACGGAGCGATATTTTAATAAAATTTTCATACAATCTGTGTTTATGCATTTCTTTTTTAGTTTCATATTTTATCGTCTAAAATAGTGAATCGTGTTAATTTATCTTCGTTATATGTGAACAGTTTCTAGAATCAAGGGGTTACCAGACGCAGAAACGCGGGCTAATCGAGGTAAAGGGAAAGGGCACAATGGAGACGTATTTTGTATTGGGCAAAGCCACTTTACAACAGGAAGGCACCCCCAGACACAGGAGTACCTGCCGCAGTCTTGCTGCAGTGGTCTATGGTGTGGTCCAGGCGCGTCGCAAGCAAATCAGAAAGCAGGCAATGCGAAGAACGTAGATCGAGAATCTCCAAGAATAAATCTCTGTATATTACTTTGCTGACGCTGCCAGATTGGTGCGGAAAGTCTCAATAATTAGAAATAAAGTTGCGCATTTACATTGCTGATCATCAAGGTAGATTTATGAAGCACATTTATTTCGTCTAGAAAGAATTATATTTCAATTCTCTTTTCAAAAATAAAATGTACAATACATACTGATAGTAAAATAACATATCGATATTGATAGAAAAAGCGATAAACTTTTACACCAATCTGACGGATAAGCGCGACAAGTATTTGAATACACATTCGGGTCTTGAAAAGGAGTTCTGTCCAATTTCCGTGTCATCTTGCCACAAAATATTAAATGTATATAGCACTTATAATAAATAATCGGTCTTATACAAACACGAGTTACGTCCTTTTTAAATGGAACTTTAATCACAATTTTTCGATTTTTACAGCAAAATGATTCTAACACTCGGCTACTTTGAAATGAAAAGAAAAATTAATAAACACCACTGTAAATATAACGAAGAAGCTGACGATTGTTAATTTTATCACAGAACAGCATCATAATATGCTCACTGTAAAAGGCATTATTATTACATTAATAATATAATTATTAATTATAGTCGGTGACAGGTGGAAATGCACAACGTCTCTGGTTCTGTGTAATCTCGTATATTACACATTATTACGGTAAACACAATATTTATAATCGTAATAATAATTCATGATAATAATGGCAATAATGATAATCATAATAAGGCTAGCTACAGGATGGCCGCCGCCGCGCGATTCGGACGGGCCATCGCACCTTCCCGCACCGATTCGATCGGCCGGTTCTGTACACGACTTTTACAACATACTTGAATAATTAATCTAATTTTACATATTAATCATTAGACAATTCATTACAATTATGAACCTAGTTAGAAGAACGTCACGACACGTAGGAAGGACCGCGCGCCTCTCTTTCCCTCAGATCATGCATCTGCTTCGCTTACCGTTAACCGATTATCATCAGCAAAATTTCGCATTCCTTAAAGATTTTGAAAATCTTTGAAAGATAAAAAATATTAGTTGTATGGAATTTTATTACAGAGAAATTTAAACAAAGAATTGGACATTATTATATGAAAAAAAGACAAGTCACGTCTTTTTTATGCAATAATCATTTTTTACGGAATAAATTTATATCTATATGAGATTTCTTAAATTTTCTGAATAATTAATTTCTATTTCAAATATCATTATATCCATTCTAATTTACATTATGGAGAATTCGTCACATTAATATTCAAACAGTTGAAACAACGATGGTTTAATCGCGATTATGAACCTTTTTTTGACTACTTTTGAGCCAATTAAATATTATTTCCTTGTCGAGGATGCTCGGAAAATTTTGCTCGAGTTACGAGTTGAGTGCCTTTTCCGAGGGACGAAGGAGGACTTGTTTCATTTAAGATATAAAGGCACTGTACACGTAATGAACATACAATTAGAAGAGCGCTAAAAAGGCGGTCCGGATGATGCTTCCTTGCCCCTCTTTTATCTTTCTCGCCTCCTTTCACTACCCCTTTCTCTTGACAGGTAAAACGTGCCTTGTTTAAAAATATCGCTTCGTTCTACAGTATCTGTCGCTTTAAAATATGGCCATTAATCGTGGCGTTTAAAATAGGAGAGCGGTTTCCTTCGTTTCTAGCTGCATTGGTCGAGACTAACTTCGTTCCTCCTCGTCTAGATTAGTCTAGCTTTATTTAAGGAAAAATAGATGACTATGATCGGATTGGATGCGCGGTAACTATTTATTATATTATTATTTTTTTTATTATTATTATTACACGAGAGGGTGAATTCTTGTAGGGGAAGATTGTGGAAAAGGGGGGGGGGGTGTATGGGGCGCGAAAACGATTGGTCAATGCGATTAGAAGAAAACGCTCCTGGCTTAAAGGTGGGATCTCTCACGTTTATCACAATTTGGCAGTGAACGTTTTCACGTTGTTGTTAAGAAATACATAGCTTACAGCGATGTAGTGTTCAGCCATTCTTTCAAAAGCTATATACATGTATATACGATTGCTAGCTACAACAGCTCGCTATGTGTGTGTGTGTGTGTGTGTGTGTGTGTGTGTGTGTGTGTGTGTGTGTGTGTGTGTGTGTGCGCGCGTGCGTGCGTGTGTGTGTGTGTGTGTGTATGTGCGCACGTGTGGGTGTGTATAATATAAACGCTATACGGCTCTTTTATACAGTTTTATATCCGTATATACACATATATACGGCTGAATTGATGAGAAAAATATTATTTCGCTATATTATTTCACGGACCAAAAATAAATTCTCGTCTGGTCTGCTCGGTCTCTTTCGTATAGGGTGTACAACTTAAATTAGAAGTAGTAATAGTAGTGTAGTAGTAGTAGTAATAGCAGTAATAATAATAGTAATAGTAGTAATTTATAGCGAAAATATGCCCTTATACACTCTTCTCCTTTATCTCCCCCCCCCCCCCCCCCCCCCCCCCCAAATTTAATCCCTCACGGACGAGATTATTCAAAAGGAATTCCCGATCAATTCCTTTTGATCTACAAATCGTTATTGTGTGCTTCACCTCCGAAATCGTAATCCGTGGAGGATTAATGATCGTCTTCATCCTTGTTTACGCGTTTATCGCGAACGCTCGAGCTCGTTTGTATACGCGTCTAAATACCTTCCTTCGAAAATTCCCCATTCATTTCTATAAGAAGAGATAAACTCGCACACAAGCGAAAATTTTATCTGAACGGAACTCTTTTTCCAAGGATTTACGATTGAGAGGCTCGTCTTCGAATTGGAAGGATCAGAGTCGCGCCACATGTCTTTTTGCGTTACATACATGATTCATTGTGTTAATTTACGAAAATATCGAACAAACGTGCACGATTCGCTATCGTCGCCATCGGTCTCGCGCCTTTAACTACGAAAAAGCTCGTGCGAGCTTTCTACTTATAAATTTGCCTATTATCCTTACCCTTTACATTAAATATATATATATATATATATTTATATATTTATAATATGTATATATATAATTTATACGAAGTAGCGTTAATCGAAAGATGTCAAATCAGTTCGGAACTTGCTACTACCGGCAGAAAAATAATACACGGTATATATCGATCACTTCTTCTTTCCACCGGCATCGTGCAAAGTTGAGATCATATAGCGTGCTTGTATGTACGATTTAAAATGTACGAGAAACAAAGCTGTTCACATCTCCCTGACGAAGATATTCTGTCGCGGATCTTGTTTCGACTACTCGTGTGTTTTATTTTCCTTCTCTACATTTCGTCTTGAAGCGTCGCGCGTGGTTGTCATTGCTGTACACTAATTATGTTATAAATGCCTTAACATTCGATCGAATGTATCGGAAATTTATCAAAGATCTTCCACGTGTTTATAAATCATGTTTAAATTGACACATCTAGCGACTAATTACAAGAGCACCTGCATACATCAAAAGAGTGTGATGATAATCTTATCATTTTTATACGAATTGGAACATTTTTCAGAAATACTGGGAAAACTACGTTTTTTTTTAGAATTGTTCACACATGTAAACTCTGAAATATTCTGTGTTTTCTATCCCATAATTTCTGAAAGAATGACTTAAATGACACTTTTTTAAATTTTATAAGATTTCACCAAAAAAAAAAAAAGAAATTTTAGATATCTTAAAATATTTCAAAATTCATATATGTACATATGAAATATGTGAAGAATTCTAGAAGGGATGTAGACTTTTTCAGAGCACTTCTGAATTTTCTTAGTAATTCTAAATTTGTATTAAAAAATCCGAGAAATTTTCTAAAGAATTATAAAATTATTCAGAAATTCTGAAAAAAGGTTTTCATCAAGGTTCATATTCTGATATCTCCAAATTAATAGAATTTTTGTAATTTTTGACATACACACCGTATTGGAATAATTGTGTATTTATCAGTTTGTACCCATGAAGAGTAAAGAATCCTACATTTCTATAAAGCTTCTGGACACCGTAAGTGAAATCGATTCAAACACATTGGAGAATTTCTTTTCTCGCTATCATCGAAGATCAACCGAGATCTTTTGTTAATGAAAATACGACTCATGCTTTATTTTTTATGAGTCCTCTGGAATAAAATTATTACTCGCAATTATTTTTTTGAGAATTTTGTTAAAAATCTTTCAAAAAATTTTTCAAGAATTTTTTCCACGCCAGAATAAGCTTACGTTGAAGCAAAATTAATTGATCGATCACGCGATGAGGAGCCTAGTTGGATATCTTGTGTCATGCGATATTACTTATCTTACATTTCTTTTCATATATCAATATATTTTAAGATCATCTTGCATTAATAACAAATGTTAAACGACTACTTTGAAAACCATGCCCAATGTTAGAAAAGACCGTATGAAGTATTCAATATTTTCTTGCTGCATTATTCTTAAACGTGTATCCATAGACCTGTAAATTTGTCTGTTTTTATATCTGAACTATACACTCATTAAATTTATAAGATTTGTTTTTTCTAGCTGAATATCTTATATACACTTTTTCCTTCGTTTTTTCAACGTTCTACTAAAACGGATAAGCCTAAACTAAAGCTGTGCGACTATTTTTCCTATAAATTGTCTGAACATGTATATATTGCTTTAAAGAAGAGAGTGATTCAAGGTAGTAGAAGATGTTGATATATTAATTGATTCAGCGAATGTTATAGGCATTTATGACTTGTCTAGAGTACAATCGTGTAGAAAATAAGAAGAGAACACGGCGGTTCTCCTTTTCTTCTTGTTTAATTTCTCGAAACTACTGACTCGCGAGAAATGGAATACTAGCGCTTCTAGATATTCAAAAATACATCGCTTCTGTTGTAGATGATTCTTTCGCGAGGCGCGAACTAACTACTTTTTTCTTCTTTTTCTTTCTTCTGTCCCCCTATCGCGCGTAGTTTAATTTCGGGAGGGGGGTCGAGGAGTTGAGAATTAAAAGTAAATCTATTTTTAATGGAACACTTGCAGGTAATCATAATAACGTGATTTCTTTCTCCTTTTGACCCAGTATAATTGCGGTGACAGGCCAAGTTAAATTTTATTACGTTTTTGCTGATTTCGTCCTATAAAATATTAGTTTTACAATGGCAAAGATACCACTCTTAATCCTCAAGTTCCTCGAGTCGGGCTAATATACAGTAGCGATACGATAAGCGTTCTGGCACGTTACGTCGGCTGTGAACGCCGTGATCAATTGACGAAACTGTGAGTGAAGGTACATTTTTTGTCTTAAAGTACGATTAACCTGATGAACAAGAAGCTCTCTTTCTCTTCTACGGTATGTCTCTATTCTCTCCCCTTTCGGACATCTTATTTCGCCATCTTACATTCTCGTCGCGTATCATCGCCCTGCGAGCGGCGCGCAATTTTCGCACATCTGTTTCTTCTAATTTTTTTTGGCTAGAGCTCGAGAATTTTGCTAAAAAAAATCACAGTGCGCATACACACGTTAACTTCTTATCGCAAGAATAATTTTTATACAAAAACAAAAATATTGTTTATTTTCGACGTCACAAACGAGAAACTACAATTGGATGAAATTCTGAAAATTTTACTTTTAATTCCGAGATATAGACATAAATTTCTTATATCCTCTATATTTCCGTTCCAGTTTTGTTAGACTTCTTTATTCCTACTTTAATTTTAATCTCTATGCGTTTGTAATTTGGACAAATAATTGATAACCGCGTCGTGGATATTAAACCTCATGCCCACATTCGCGGCTTTAATTTTATGCAACACTTAAATTTTAATAATTGATTATGTTATTTAACAGGAAATAACATACATGGTTGGCAGTAGAGATCAAGCTACACTCTAAGGACATTTTCACTAATTTCTTTTTTTTTTAGTGCTGATCTCAAAGTTAATTTGCATTTAAAAAAATTTACAAATGATTTGAGCAGTACCACGCACGGCACTAATATGCCTGTATACGTATTTTTTTGCAACAATGATATAATGATAGGCAACCTCCTTATATGATCCTTGATACATATGAAAAAGGGTGAATCTCTCACTTTATCTCAACGATTTCGTAAGTGGCAGTGAGAACGTATTATGCATAGGCATAGTACATAGACCGAACATATCATGTGCCATCGATATAGTAAACGATAGTTCCGCATGACAGATTCTCCGTTTGTAAGAGAAGAGAAATCTGAGTTGGGGATTCTCTTTCTTTCGCACATGAGAGCCAGGTCTCGCGTGTCATGCTCGGCCTATCTATGTCTATGATATTATGCATAGTCTTACACCCCGGACTAATCGCAAAGAGGACGAAGAACAAACAACGAAATTTAGATTTTGCTCGCGCAATACGACGCTTTACATCTACATTTGTAATCACTATTACAAAGATCGTTAATTATAATAATAAATAAACAATGATAAAGAAAACCAGGTCGAATCCGGTAAAAGAAATGTCGAGCGCGCTAAAAGTCGCATGACGATGTCGCGGACCGATTATTACGCTATTACGTCCTTTAATAATCAGAGACAGTCTTCTCTAGCCAATACCCGAGAGCTATATAAAAAAAAAATCGTGATCGCCGTCGGATATTTACAGGGAATAATCTAGCGATCCGATCGTCGGTGATATCTTTTTTATAGATAAGCAAGTTAGATTTGTACAAACAGGGCTAACTAACGAGCGAGCGAGCGAGCGAGCAGCACGAATCGGTCTTCATGTCTACCGAAAAGACTGCTCCTTCCTTTTAGTCTTTCTTCTTTCCTTGGGATCGGCTCACGAAGCTCTGTCGTGATAATTACGTTCCTAATAGCGAATTCCAATCGGGTGCAGATTAAAGCGCATACTAAAACGACTGCCGTACACAAATTGAGATAAAAATATACGTAAGTATATATATAATGTGCACATTAACGACATCACATCAAATAGAGCTTTTGACTTTTAGCATGCAATTGATATAGTGCAAAAATGTGCGACAAAGAGTCATCGTTATGTGAGTTGTATTCTTTTCTTTTCAATCAACGCTGGTTATTTAGAGAAATATAATGTCTCATTGTAGCACAGTTTTTCTATATATCAACACTTCATGCTTTTTAAAAGAAACTACATATATCAATGCTTGGTTTAGATATATGTCGTTAATATATGCACAGCTTTGCATACATACAATATATGCAGGATGAGATAAAAGCATGACAAATTAATATCTCTAAAAATATTGTTATTAGAGGAAGAAAAAATATCTTACAGAGTACATTCTTGGACTCAAGTACAGTAGAAAATGTATCGATCTAAATATTTTTTACTTAAAATATTTTATCCTAAAGTCGATATACAATATATATATATATATATATGTTTCGAGAGAAATTGTTATGCTTTTACCTCATTTCATGCGATATATATTTGCGGACGGTCGCCTACGAGCCCTCAAGGAGCCGGTCCCGCCTCTTTTCGCGTAGCTCTCAGGTACATGGATAATGCTTATCGTACGAAATGTCTTCTCGTCCCGCATTGACAAAAGGACTAACACTAGTAGCAGTGATCGCCACCATCCGGAAAAAATTTGCATTTCCCGGATGGTAGTGATCACTACTGTTGCAGTATACTCGGGAAGTCCAAATATATATGTTGCATGTAATCTCAGGAGGACTGGCCAGTTTGTGCCTGCAATGTCGTCGATACTGTCGATGACGATGACGAGGAAGTAGTGGTAGTTGTGCTAGTGGGGGTGACCAGCGGCATATACAAGGTAAATCCATCATAAACATCCATCAAGTCACGCATGCGATACTCCTCCAAACAGACGAATCCTTCCAAGGAAGGAGATTGCTTACGCGCGCAATCCATACAATGCACTACGTGACGCTTTTCCTGTTCGCGGATAAACAGGATATTGAACACTTCAATCTGTAAAAAAGTTAAATATTTCTTTTTAACCTATGATTAAATTTATTAAAAGAAGTAAATATGAAAATATAAGTAGAAAATAATATAATACGTAATAAAAAAAATATATATATTAAGTACAAATTATGTGCGATTGTATAATTTTAATAAAAAAGAAAGAAATAAATAAAATATTGAAGTAATATGTATATATATAGAATTTTATATATGAATTTGCTAATTGTAGATCTACGGAATCTTGTTTATTGCTCCTATTCATCACTATTATTTCATATTGTATTATCAGAAGAGAGAAAACACAATAAAAATTCTTGCAAATTATATTTGTGTGAGTAAAAATATCTATTTTTTAAATAAAATAACATTTGTAGTCGATAGACTGAACTTATAAAAGTATACTGAAAATTACTATCTCTTGTATATTTTGAAAGAAATTAAATCATATTTATTTTTTATATATTATTAATTTAATAATTTGTCATAGTTATGAACGACATCTCATTTCGTTTACACACGCGCGCGCATGCATGCACGCACGTACGCATGTACATAATTCATTTCTAGATACATGATTCTTTATTAATTAATAAAATAAAAGGAGAATTATTTTGGTACATTTTACAAATAAGTTCTATCGATTATCATTTTATTGAAAAAATTTTTTATTTTAATATATTCTGTAAGAATTTTTTCTATATATTTTCTCACTTTTGACGTTACAATCTGAAATAATAAAAATTTCTTCTTAAAATTCCGAAAAGAAAAAGAAATAAATATCTAGACAACACGCTAATTTTCAAGATTAGCTTAAGAGGGAAAACATACCTCACACTGGCCACAATAATGCGAAGCCTCGTTTTTGCCGCGGCCATGGAAGCGCACTTCCACACCCTTACTCTTCACGAACTCCAGTATTAAGCAACACTGTCTCATCGTTCGCAAAAGACAATTTTTGATCAACTCGAACAATCGAGGATCCGACACCTTGATATTACGCGCCAAGTTCCATGAAAGATGCACCATTGGCACAATCGATTTAAATGCTTGCAGCTTGTTCCACTCATAACGCTCGATCGCGAGTTGATACTGTCTGGCAGTGAGCGGGCCAACGTTCCATGCAATATTGTTGCACCAACCAACCGCCTGTACCCAGTGCACGCAACCCGCGTTCACCCATACCAGATCACCTGGTCGCTGATGAAACCTGTACACTGGGATATTCTCTTCGAATAATTCTTCTAGATTCGGCCACCAACTACCATGTAGGTAACTGATGCCGTTGCGCTCGCAGAGTGAGCATATTACGCCCCAATACGCATCTGGTACCGCAAACCATTCGCAGTCGCCCGGTCCGATATTGATATTAATAGAACAAAAATTATTGTTCTCTTGATGTCCGGGTGTTCTACTACCAGGTACCTGAGAAAGATATAAATTAAATTACATTCAGAAACATTATTCAAATATGTGTAAAACGTTTCAATTTCCAATTTTATTATATTATATGTTTTAATGTACCTTCATATACAATTGTACGGTGTTCATTCCTAAGATTACATGCCCCACATGACTGAGCATATTACCAGCCGATATCACCCTAGCAAAGGCCGGTAACTTCATCAATTCGTGCAACTGTGGCTTCCATTTCCTCTCATCTGATAGATCCACGTTGGTACCAAAACGCAACATCTTAGTTCCTGGTCGACCAGATAGACCAAAATTGTTCTTTTTGCGTCGGACTGTTTGACCAGTGCTGTCTTTTGAGTCCGAGTCTGACAGATTAGAAGAATGTACGCCGCCCTGAACTTTCTCTTCTCTCAGACTCTCCTGAAAACTAGAGGCCTGATATTGCGCGTACTTGGCAATCGTTGTGTGACTGCGATGACTAATGCAGTTCCAGACTTTTTTGTTGAGCGCCGGATCCCAGTTCTCTTCGCTAGTTTGCTGCATTTGTGTGCGTACCTCAATACCGTGATCTGGATTCGCTTCGACCAGAGTCTTAGTTGAGAAAAGACCTAGATCAAGTTTGAGTGCTGCCGCGAGACCACGTACTACGGCAATTGGGTGTTTCAAACAAAATTCTTGCAGCTGCGGACTGAAAACGTCCTTTTTGTTCTCTAGAAAGACACTCGGAGCAGGCGGCGATAACTGTTCTTTCGTCAAGTGTATTCGTTGAATAGGTGGATCCGGTGGTGCCGGTGGTGGTGAACGATCGCTCAGTATCGAGCAATTCGGCACGCCTCTCAACCCTCGACCCTTGCACGCCTCGACTATCGCTCTAGAATCCATTTCAATACTCAACTCCTGTTCGGGTTGTGATTCGCACAACGACTCGAGTTTCAGATTCATCATCGATTCTGCCTTGGAAATATTGGTCGCTTCGCTCTTGTTTATCGTTGCCGTTGTCATCGTCGTACTAGAGGATAATGATGATGTCGTCGTCTCACACTTAACCGTCGTCATCTCACATTTCACCGTTGTTGCAGTTGTCGTCGCGGTCGTCGTTATGATTGTCGTTACAGCATCTGTCGTCGATTTAGACTGCGTCGATTGGGAAGTCACTTCTTCTGGTTTTTCCAGTTTCACCTCCTTTACCTTGTCAGCATTTTCCTCGAGATTCGACGGTGAGAACGGGCCGGAACTCAACGTACCGTTGTCATTGATAACACCGCTCGATGGTTCCTCCTTCACGACTGTTTCCAAATCGTCGGAACCGAAGTGCTTGAGCAAATCTTCCGCCAGCGACGTAGCTATGTCCTTTTGTGATAGCAACGCCTGCAACTCCTGATCCGTCACGCCCAGATTGTCCTTATTCGCTGCAGTAACCGTTGAGCTCTCCGAATAACCACTTGTCGCTGATGTGACCTGTGTATAACCTTGAGCAGCGTACTGATTCGGCTGTTGCTGATACTGACCACCATACTGAGCACCGCCTGTGATCGGTTGCCTCTGTGGCGGGTAAGTGGGGTCAGAGGCGGATTTGTAAGGCATTCCTGGTGTCTGCGTAGTGTTTCCAGTCGCCGCCGTATTGTAGCCGACATTGGTGTCCGAGAAGCCCGTTTGCAGCGCAACTGTACCTCCTTGCTGCAACTAAACGTTATTTAAAATGATTGACAATGAAATGGTGTATTTTCATTATCGACGTGCGTAATACACGCGCGCGCATATGTTACATATTTTATATAATTAAAAAATCAAGAAATATATCATATGTAATTTTCTTTTCTGTGATCAATAGCACAAATTTAACTTAAAAAAGATATTAAGTATTTACCGGCTGTTGCGGTATACCATAATTCTTGACAACACCTGACGATTGG
Source organism: Cyphomyrmex costatus (assembly GCF_001594065.2). NCBI lineage: Eukaryota > Metazoa > Arthropoda > Insecta > Hymenoptera > Formicidae > Cyphomyrmex > Cyphomyrmex costatus. The sequence continues at coordinate 1,245,864 of NW_017275847.1, forward strand.
CCGAGGTTCTGAGGATGACCGTATGTCGTGGGATAACCGGGCTGCCCTGGCCTAAGACCTCGTTGTCCCGCTTGTTGCTGTTGCCTGATTTGTTGCTGGTGTTGCTGCATCGCACGGTATTGATGTTGCAGTTGGACGAGCACATTTTGCTGCTGCGGTGTCAAGCTATTGATATTCTGTTGTAGAAAATGCAGCATTTGCAGTTGCTGCTGCGTTAGGTAGAACGGCGGCGTTCGTTGCTGCGGCACAGCTGATATCACCTCATCGGTCTTGAATTGAATTAATGCGAAGTTGAAATATTTAATCACATTATCTGTTCTCTGATTTATAATATAACTGAACTGTCTGCAAATACTTTATTAGAATCTTTATTTATAAAACACTGTATTAAATTAAACAAAAAATTATATATGTATAAAAGACAAATTAAAAGTTAGTTTTTAGAAACAATCTTTTTATAATATATTCTTTTACCTTAAATCGCTTAGCATTCTGTCCTTGAGCTTGAGGATAAGGTGGAGGTGGTCCAGTCGGCGTGGCACCATATTTGTACGAAGGTCCGCCGGGTTGCTGTTGTTGCTGCTGTCGGCTGGACATCTCTGCGCTAATCGGCAGATTCCAAGCCTCTTCGATTGACGGCAATTGCCGCCTCCTAGACAAAAAAATAAAAATTATATAAAAGCAGGAAACAAGCTTTATAACTATACATAAAAAAAAATACATTAAAGGTCGACTATATTTATATTGGCCTTTAAGGAAATACTAGAGTGACCAAATTTTGTCGGAACACTTTTGCAGATCGGTACAAATCTCCGAATTTATACTGAACGGAATAAAAAATCCTTTTACAAGATTAAAGTAGATGCAAAATTTTACAGTGGATTTTGTACTAATATCGAAAAAAGTTAAAAATTGACATTTTTTAACTCATAGAGTTATCACTTGACATTTATGTTTCCTTAGTATAAAAGTTTTATTGCTATAGTATATGGATAAACATAATTTAACATCTAATATTTTACGTACACAAACAATAACTGAAAATTTATGAAACTATAAGATTAAAAACGTAAAAAGAAAGATTTATATCGATCTGCGAATTACATATAGATATATGAATACTCGATAGTGAAAACTCGAAATGGTAAGCAAAGCAGTATATATAATTGTGTCTAATTATCTCTATCCATCTGTTTATTTCAATGTGTAAACTAGCTACATAAAAAATCGTTATAATGGAATCGTAATACGTAATTTGATTTGTCGACAACTCACTTGGTAGCGACGGAAGGCATTGGTGCTTGACTTAGATGACTCTGCAGAAAGCTGATGCGCTGTTGGAGGGACGGGTTCATCGGGTTGTTGCCACCGGACTTAACGCCACCCAGACCCGCGAATGGGCCCGTGCAATTTGCTATATTGCTGTTTCCCCTACGAATAATAAAGCGGAACTCTTATCACGCTGACCTAATAACTCAATGTAATCGTTGTTAATTTTTGAGATCGTCAAATGTAAACTCGGCCTTCAATCTACAACACGTGCCGATCGTTCTAGCACAAGATGATAATTACAAATCATAAAATTACACACGCCGTGACATACAAATGATAACGTAAAAAAGAAGTGACACATAATACAATTTGTTATAACTTAAAATTACAACGAGCGATTTGATAAATGCAAAGTAATCATTTACATAATTTTCATCTTTTAATTATATTTTATATTATATTTAATTTAATTATATTAATTAAAAAATTTAATGGAAAAGATCTAATGATCTAATGATCTAAATCAATAACAAAAGTAATGCCTATAAGAATCGAACATTGGATAATCGTATATATAATGCTTTTATTAATAAGTTTGATTAAACGTTTCGATCCTATCCTTCTCAATATCGCAAACAATAAACAGTAAACATTACATTAACGAAAAGTCTTATACAAAAACCATTAATTTGGAGGCTATGTAACTTGATAATACGTAGTAACATCTTTTACAATATAATTGTGAGAAAACGTTATGTCCACTACAGTATTTTTATTGTTAATTTCCAGATTAGACTAAAAAAAGTTATAGATATAATAGTGTATGCAAGTTTATAATAGACACTAACAATTTTCTTGAAACTTACATGATACATAACTTGGACAATTTGTTCGATGTGCCCAAAGCCGTAATCACACTAGCAATTGCTCGATTGTAATTGGACGCGTTCAGCAGACTCAACAGTTAAATGAGCGCTCACTGTTATTGCTGTATTCTTTTAGATCATCCAATCAGAATTTTAGATCTGGAAGAATACACCAATAATAGCGAGCGCTTACTCAACTGTTGAGTCCGCTGAATGCGCCCATTGACGATTGAGGATTATTTCTCAACCAATCAGAGCAAAGCAGTCACCGATTGATATACCGATTCTCGGATAATTCTCACTTGTGACGTAATAACTCAGTAGAATGCGCGTTCTTTTTGCATTCTGATAAGTGAAATTCAACTTTTTACCTACAAACTGCACAAAATCGAGATCATGTGCTTTACTGAGCCTCGTAGAGTACTCACTTTAAAATTGAGGTTATGAACCTGTGTTGGTATTTGTTAATTTTACCAAAGTAAGCAAGTAGTGATGTCGTTAATTTGAGTGTATTTCATACTCAGTTCACTTTAGACTCAGTTTCATTTGTGTGTAAATAGAAAGCAACTATTGTTTACAGTAGTGTATTTGTAGGACCCTAGAAGGTCTTCTTCTAGGATCTTTAACTTTCTCCTAATCAAATTTATGATAAAATTCTCGTCTGTGTTCAGTGATGACTGAAAGTTGATTAGTGTTCCAATTGAATATGGTTTTTATGTTCGTATATATTGTATAAGATGCTATTATATATTATCGAGTCACATATAATCTTCAAATTAGCGGTTTTTGTATAGACTTTTCGTTAATATAATTTTTACTGTTTTATTTTATTGTTTGCGATATTGAGAAGGATCCACACATAGGATTGAAACGTTCATCCAAACTTATTAATAAAAGCATTACACATGATTATCCAATGTTCGGTTCTTATAGACATTACTTTTATTGTTGATTTAATTATTAATGTGATCGATCGTTAGTAATTTAACTATATAATTAGTAACTGAACATATGGATCCTATGGTATGACTGAGATTTTTCTTAACTTTTAAATAATAATTTGGAATAATTTTACGTTTCATATATTTTTCACAGTTTTGAACATAAAACATTCTTTTAAAAAAATAAAACTAACAACAAAAATTATATTTTTTAACATTAAAAAATACGTGTTTTTGTTACAGATTAAATAACGAATAAATGTACTTGCCATAATGTTAAAGTAATAGAACTACAGTGGCATAATTGTAGAACGCTATAAAAATGACTCGCGCAATATGTAATTTACCTGGATGCGTTAACGTAACAGGCCAGGGCGTCTTTCGGTTGACTAACACTTTCGTATAATATGCCTAGATTAGTCCAAGCAGCCGAATGGGATTTGTCTAGTTGCACAGCACATATGTAGGCTTGCAATGCATCCATAGGCTGATTCTGTTGTTGGTATAGTACTCCTATACTACACCATGTGTCCGCATTGCCTTCCGATTTTTCGACTGAATTTCTATTGAGCACATGGAAAAGGTCATTAATTCCCAAACACAGAGGGACATAAAGTATAAATAAATATATATAAATTTGAAAGTATATATTAAATCTACCATACTTGCCTGTATATTCGTACTAGTGTGAATATCTTTGGAAAAAAATATTGGAAAGTTTCTTCGGTATTTTGTATTAATGCCCTATACAAATATCAATAAAAATATTATAATAAATGAATAAAAAAATATAAAAATAAATTTTTGGAACATGCGTAAACACACAAAAATGTAAAAATAAATTTTTAGAGCATGCGTAAATAAAAAAAAAAGAAAAATAAATATTTTAAAGCATGCGCATATTACGTTTCTTTCCAATTCCGAAAAAAATCTAAAATGTCTAAAAGAATATCCGTTAAGAAAATAATATTTAAGTAGAAGAAATATATAAAAATAATGATTATTTTAATTAATAAAAATTATTTCTAAATTGAGCAATATCATCATTTTTTCAAAAATTCATTCAATAGAAACTTTTCCATGAATAATACAAAAATTTCTGATGAATAACGCAATAAAATTCACAAACTGTTGTTTATTAAAATTACAATGCGGGAAAGTCAATTTTAATCTCACTAACAATAAGTTCTTTCACATAAAACATCATATTTCATAATTATAAAAAATGCACAATATAAAGTATATAAAACAACTTCTTTATAAAATACGCTCCACAGTCTAAATAATAAGTAAAGCATATAAAATAAAATTAATCTTTTTGTCCGAAAGTACGCGAACATTCTAGAAAATTCATACTTATACAAATTTTGTATATGTCGTAATTTTAGCTACAAATATAAAAAAAAGGGAAACTTCTTCAAACGACTACCTCGAATATCTTAAATGCAAAGCACATACGAGATACTTATTTTTTTATCTTCAATATTATATTATACAATACATTCATTAACATGTTTTTATGATTATTTAAAAAATCTCAAGCACACACAGTTCATTTTTAGATGGACCTCTGACACGTGAAATACGTCATATATTTTTTCGCGTTGGAATTTCAATTGACAAATTCACACTCGATGGCGTACCTGGTTTTCGAGTATCATTACCTGTATGCGATAAATGCATCGTGCACCTTTCCGGAGGCAGCCAGACAACGTCCTAAAAGATAAAGACTCTGTCCGCTCTTGGGTTCGGCTTCGATGGATTTCTGCAGGCACTGGATAGCTATGTGTTGCTTTTGCGCTCTAGTTATGCCCAGCACCGTGCATTCAACCACGTGGTGCATCCATCCTGCATGAAAAAAACGAAGACGAATGATACACGATATCGGTTCGTTATTTTCTTCTTTCGTCTGCCGTCTCGAAAACCGTATTATTACACGGACATGACGCTACATGACGAACTACTAGCGAACTAAACTGAATAGACTCTCAGGTATGGCTTAGGGCTACCCCCGGCAGCAATAGTTTTTACTGCTGCTGTCCCTTCTCTAGGGGGGCTGTCTAGAATTACTGCCTTATAAACATAGGCGCAGCAGCGCGAAAAAAGACCCTAGTATGTAACAAGATTTTCGTCCTCTCGATGAGAATAGAAGATCCTAAGGGATTTTCGCATAGCCGAGCGATTATATTCGTCAATTGCCTTTGAAGTCGTGTTTCAATTCTCTCAGGGATTGCGCTTGTTAATAATGAGATGTTTTATTAACTCTGCTCCCTCGGATTAACTGAAATCATCCAATTTCCTTGAAAAGCGATATAAAATAGAATATTCTTCTTTTCTAATACTATAACATAATGTAACGTATTTAGTATTCATATTTATTATATACTTATATATATGTATATATAATATTCATATATACGTATATATATATTTTATATATATGTATATGTTATATAATAAAAAAATAATATCCTTCCACGCGTTTCCGATATAACGGGACGTTGATTTATGGCCACTGCTTCTATATTTGCGCGACGCGTGTTTACCTGTTGATACCCCACGGATTAATCGTCGTGGGAAAAGCGGGGCGTTGGCAAGAAGTTGTTATTTGCGACAATAAATGCATGACCGTAAATAGGTGAACACGTGGCAGAACCGCCGCACGTGGGAACTGATGTTAATTAAGTCACTTGATCGGTTAATTTCAACCCACTTATTTTCTATCTCTTCAAGCTTTAATAACTATTTTATTTTATTGATGGAAGAAAACATAAAACTTTTTAAATTAATAATAATTATTAAGTGGGTGCAAAGATTTCTATTGTCCTTTTACCAAACTCTACTTTAAATAAAATTTAAAAATCTCAATTTTTAAGAAAAATATTTAAAAAAATTTCTTTTATATAAAAATGTACATCGTAGAATGCTATGATGACTGTTTCAACAAACAAAAACTCAAATCGATAACTCTCCTAGAGATAAAAACTTGAAAAAGGACAAAGCTTTCGTTTTAATATTTATCACACATTTTCAGTACATAGTATTTTAATCCAGAGAGAGAACACCCAAATTTTCAAACATTTTTGGAAATATTTCTGCCAAAGAATATTTATTCACGAGATTAAAATAAGCACTGGTCGTGCGATCGCACTGCCGCGGCCGCTTCGCTTGCTCGTCTACCTTTAATGTTATTTATTCACCTGGCGTATTTACCTGTCCTAAACACTACGTTCCATATGCGCTCGATTTGCAAATCTGCCCGACCTGCCTTTAAATCGGTCCACCTGGCTATGGTCGGCCTCGAAAGCTTAAATTTGTCAGTCGATTTAAATCACGCCAACCAATCATCCCGAAAAATTCTCTTCCAAACCTTCTCCCAATATTTCATTCAAAAGTACTAAACTTTTCACGAATATTTACATTTGTGTTTGTTACTTTAAAAAAAGATTTCATCAAAAAATTTTGAAGGAAAAATAAAATATATACAAAAAAATTATGAAACCAAAAAATACAAAACAGATTATTGAAAGCTTTTATGAAATATTTAGATACATTGTTGTTATTGTTCTAATTAAAATGATTTTTTACATAATTGAAGGCATAAGTTGCTGCAACAGTGGGTTAACCCACATGTTGTATAAACAAAATAAATAAATTCTAAAGCTAAAATGATGGGAAAAATATCACACGCATAATCGATGACTAATTCTATGTAATATTAGCCTGTAAGTCTAATTGTGTATATCTTCTCATAACACTTACAGAAAAAATATATAATAATATAATAACACAAAACACTACTTAAAAATTTTAATCACTTATCATGTTATGTTATAATATTAATCATACAGAATCCGAACTGATACACATAACATTTTGTATAAAAATCACAAAAGAATCAGTTACGAGAAGCTTATTTCATATTTTCTTAGTTTTATAATATATATATTAATAAATAAAATATAAAACAATATTAAGTAATAAAATCGACCGATGAGATAAAACAGAGTTTTTGTTTAAAATATGAAATATCTCACAAAATATTAACTTTTACTTTTATACATATCGTCTGTATTATGTGAATCTTTCATACTACAATCAATGAATAATACAAACTAAATTTGTTCGTCACGACTATTCAACGACGAAATACATCGCATATTGAGGGAGAAGGAAATCTTCGTTCTTTCGTTTTTTCTCACCACAGGAAAAGAGAGCGGACGAAGGAGAGCAACAAGACAGAATTCCAAAAAAAGGGAAATGAGACCGGTCGCGACCGGGACGGTTCGCCAACACGCGAGAATCCATAAACGGTCCGTAAAGTGGATGTCCCGTTCGCAATGTCCTCGAAAAAGTACAGCCCCGAAAAAAGAACCGCATCTTTCGTGAGATGAACGAGATGTGCAGACTTTCACCGTGAAGCGATCCGTTCCAAAGGGTGAAAAAAAACGCTCAACCGAGGCCCAAAAGTCCAAAACTTTACGTCGTATTGTTCAGAAAGTATAATAAATATAACGTTACAGCGATTAGTTTTTGAGCAGCTCGAAGGACACTTTCATCAGGAATTTTATTTTCCCTCTTTTTATTTATTTATTTTTTTTTTTTTTTAAGATAAATAGAAAAAGGGTGGAAGGAAGGTTTTTATTTTAGAAGAAAAATATGAGTCTTTATTTACCAACTCTCACGATCTACCTATGCTTCCTAGTAAACAAAAAAAGGAAGAAAAAGGATACCGTCTACGCACAAAGTGTTAAAAGAACAATAGCGAAAGAGCGATTTTTCCTTTGGATTGTCGAGTCTTCAGCCTCACAGATTCGGCTGAAGGCTCTCGGTGGGCCGGCTGCACTCTGCCAAGTAGTCTGCAGACACGTGTATTGATTTATTCCGGGTTAGGGTGGGTTGAGGGATGAGACGGAGAGGCAACTCAGGGGGAAGGAGGAAAGAGAGTGAATGAACGAGGAATAAAGAGGGTAGGAGAGGCCACGTGAATGGATCGGAGAGAGAGGGAGCGAGGCTCTAGTTGTGGGAAAACTATCCCTTAGCTTCTGTTTCTCTCGCACCTGCCCTATGTTTCTCTCTCTTCCTCCCATTTCTGTTCCAGACTGGCGCATAGACTACCGAATCGCGACGGGGTACGGGGAGGAACACGTTAAAGTGTTCCCCCTAGATCTAGGATCGCAGAACCCTCGAATATTTTCGGAAGTAATACAAAGTAAAATTGCAACGTCGAAGACTTCAATATTTCTATTTTAAATTATTATTGTTACGTCTGATTTTTTTGTATCTGATATTTTTTACGGAAACTATATTTTGAAATAATTACATATCAATAATAATAAATTAATTTAAAATATCAAAATTATCGTTTTGTTAAATCATGTTTTCCATTTAATGAAACAAATAATAAAATAATTTGATATAATAAATAATAAACAAAGGATGGATAAACACGATAATTGTGATATATCAAATTAATTGATTATTTATTAACATAAAGTTTTATGTCAAAATATAATTTATTTCACAACCCTTTTCTTAAAATGTAATTTAATTAATAACTTTTTAAATATAATCACGCAGGATAGAAAGCAGTTTCGAATAATTCAAATAAAAACTTTAAATTAAACGATAATTATGATAGCCTATTTATCTAATTCTCATGAAAGAATCGTAAATATTTCTAATTTGAATTAGAAGTTTAATTGTAACTCTTATTTATGACTAAAAATCATAAATAAATTTTATCAGAAGAATAAATTTATAGAATCTAGTATCAGCGCACTCCTCGCCCTGATGAAGTGAACGGTATGGTTCACGAAACGTTGGCATTAATAATGAAGAAGGACACGGCGATAACCTGCAAATCTTCTGGTATAATTGAAGAAAATACCCAAGCCTCAAAAACGTTTTATAGAACCTTTTTACTCTTTTATCGTGGTCTCCTGTGTGTTAAGTATGTGCTCTTACTAGAGAATGTTGGAACTTTCAAGTAAAACTTTCCGAAAGCAATATTTTTGTCTTACATTCCTCTTTCAACAATACTTAAAATATTTATATACGAAGTATTTACGCACTCCCCTGAGCTAGAACGTGTCAGAATCTCTAAGTATATTTACGAAAGAAACATATTTTATTCTCCTCTTTTTTACAAGGTCTCTAATATTTATATAAGATATCCCAGCAATTTTTATCTTTCCTTTTTCGTTCGTCTTAATACTTATTGACAAATAGGTCTCAATATCAAACTTAGCGATAAAATGTGAAAAACTAAAGATAAAAATCTCAAATTATCAGATTCCGCTTAAACACATCTTTTGTAAGTTGGCAACAATTTGCAATGTTTAATCGACACCGTTTTCATGAATTAAGGTTTTCTTTAAAAAAAATTTAAATTAATTTTTATTTATTAAAATAACACAAATTGATTGTTTTCTATTTTTTTTTTTAATAAAACAAAAGAAGAAAAAAAAATTAGCGATAGACTTACCCAATTGACGACAGATGTCGGCCTTCAGATGTAACGGCAGCTTTTCCTTCAGCAGAGCCTCGTAATGTTCCTTGGCCAGACGATACTTGCCCTGAACTTCGTATAAGTGAGCGATGTGGAACTTGACTACAACAAACACGCAAAAAAGGATTTCTCGGTAAAACTTTCCATAGAAAAAAATTTCTCTCCAAAGCTATATAGACGCGAAAATTATACCAAATATGTACCGTCGAAGAAGAGCTTATCGACCGAACGTAAAAATGAGAAAATTATCGATCACGATTAATCCAAGATTTGATTTCCACAGTTTTCTCAATAGTCGAATTGGTAAAAATACCCGTCACGAAATGTTGAGAGATTCAAATTTAAATCCTGGCTGCGGTAATATTTTTTGAGAAATTGTTTATAACTTTTTGCAACACTTATTAACACCAATATCATTGAACTATTTGCTAATTTAATTTATGATTTCAATGTCAATTTAAGATTGCACTTCAAGACCGAAAGTTATTTTAGCGCACAGTTTACAGAACTAGATATCCTAAATTTACACCGAAATATTATTTAAACACTAAAATCCAGCTCAGACTGGATAAGTTTACTTCTCGTTACTTAATTGTATATTCACATACGGTTTAATATCGCTTATTATTGTTGATTAATTTTCATCATATCGGTGGCACCGCAATAAGCACGTGGGCGAGACTGGTGCGCGAGCCACGCTCGGTCGGCTATTTAAAAGCCCGACTTCCGTTGGGAAATTATATATTCCCGCATTAAATTCCCGGTATCCAAAAGAGAATGATTCCCGCGCGAATCATCACGTGAAAAACGTGGATAGTACAATTCGGAGTCATGAATCAGCATAGTCATCATCAGCGTGTGATTCATCCGCGAGAAACCTCCGTGTCTCGGAACTTGTTCTACATAGATTTGTATACGAGATGTGGAGAGGGGGAATCCCCACGAAGTCTAATTTCAATATTAATGATAGATTTCCCGCTGAATTTAGAATCAATTTTTTTTCTCGGGGAAATATGAGACACTAAAAAATCAGGAATTTCCATCTTTATTTTATTTTAAAATTAAGATTCCATTGAAGTAAAGTCTGCAGAAATCAACGGAAGATATAACATTTGTTTAACAATCTGATTAATAACCATAAGTTCCAAATCGGACCGGAAATGCATTTTTATATTTTTTATTATAGTTCGACACAGGTAAGAGATACGTCAAAATGATCTGAAGCAAAAATGAAGGAAATTAAATGATCTTTCGAACGGCACCATTGATTTTATGATCGGATTTTATTTATGTCTTATAGAGAACAAAAATTGCAAATAGGTCCGATTTAGACCATTCTCCCCTACATCTCAATGTTCGTTATATCTATTAATTCATGAGTTTGTTGTTGAAATATTCAGATCAATTTTCTGGCTAGATAAGTACATGTTATTGCCCGGTTGTTAATAGAACCAAAAGTTGGTCATGAGTTCGCGCGCGAAAGATAGACAAGATCTTAAACCAGTAAAACTCGTATAACTCTCATAAATAGCTCCAGTCAAATCAAATCTTGTAATACTAATCAAAGATATATTGCTTGTAGTAGTTATTAGTACAAAAGCTACAATTTTTATAACAGAGAGCGATATAACTACACATTTTCGCAGAAGAATCGTTTCTTTATTCAAAAAGACAGTTTTTACGATTGACTATTACTGTCGCAATAAAATTTCAATCATTAAATTGAAACTTCACTTGATACTCTACCTTCTTTAGTTTGAAGTAAAATGTCATCTATTTAAAATATCTTGTACAGAACGTCAAAATATCGATTAAAAAATTTTGTAAGAAATTTCTTGTATTAAAAGTCAATTATAGGATGGTATACATATAGTTCGTTCTTATTTTAAGACCGTCCTATAAGGAACGTCTTAAGATGCTAATGCGATTCTCTGATTGGTTTATGACATTTAAAATTGTACTTAAAGCAGTCTTAAATATAAGAAGTAACTATGAATACCAACCTTAGCTTTTTCTGACAAATATTAGAGCTAAACTCGAGAGTAGTCTTGAAAAAAAATTATTGAAATAGACAATCACGCGGGAGTCATCTCATTGATATGAACAACGGACGAAAGGCGGTCAAGTTCGACGAAGGAAAGTGAGGGAGCGATTACAGAGTTGTGATGTGCGGGGAGTTGGCTGGGAGTTTTCCGGCTAACAACGATGCGAATAAAGGGGACGAACACTTACTCTCGAGCTTAGAGAAGGAGGCAGGTGTGGTGGCATCGATCAGGGCGAGAGTCAGGTGTTTCAAAGCGGCGTCGAACTCAGCGTGGACCTTCAGCATCAAGCCGAGCCGTAGGTGAACCTCGCAGGCCCGTGGAAATCCTGGTTCCACCCATAGCACCTGCTGGAACGCTTTCACGGCCCTGAAACGCAAGAGAAACGCAAAGACCGTTATAAATTGAATAAATAATTAAATAAATTGCGTTTTAAGGCATAACAAGAGATAAGACAAACTCGAACGAGTTTATCTGAAAGACATAATTCGTGTTCTGAAAAAGTATAGAGAAAAAGAGGCGATTATGGAATGGATAAGGGATTATAGAATATCACGGTATCTCTTAAATAATTTGTAATTTTTTAATTTGCAGGTCTGCTTATATTTAATAAATATTTACTTAAAACTTTTTATATTTAAACAAATATTTATATTAAAATTTAATTTTTGTTTCAGTAACTATAAATTATATTATACTAATTGGCAATATTCCATATTCCCTCTGCTGTTCTATAATCGCAACCTTTTTTCCTTCTTCAGTTTTTTTATAATTACGTTCGTTCTACTATATACGAAGAACTTTTACCTATAACATAATTGATATCATTCTATGGCTAACAAACTTGTACTAGAAGTATATAGTCATATGTATGAATATCTATTGAGTTATTTAAAAAAATACATAAAATCGTATTCCATAATTCCCTCCCTTCCTCTCAGTATTTAATATATTGTGTATATGTGTGTGCGTGTGTGTGTGTGTGTAGTGTTTCTTATAATTCATGATTTCAATAAAAGATTATTCGATAAAATTTGAAACCAAATTTCCCTTTTTTAGCGAAAATATCAGACTTAGAACTTTTGCAAATTACGAATTTTAAAATTATACGTATATTAGAATGTTGTCTCGAAACTTAGAAAAGATACAAGATTGTTTTTGGAAAATAAAGTCTCGAACGAAAACATTTTATTCTACATATTTTGTTTATTTCTTAATAATTTTCTTCTTTTTCCGGTCGAAATAGTTCGGAAATCTTCGAGAGACTCGAGACTTTGCATATAGAGAGAGAATTAGGTATTCAATTTCGCAAACAAATTTATTTTGTCACATTGTTATTATCGTGATCGTCCGAGCGAAATTACCTCACGTTGCTCTTTGCCGTGCTTTTTGTTCCCCGTGAACCTCAACGCCGTGTGCACGCGACGTGGCAAGGTGGGCACGCAGGAAGTGGCTAGTATGTAGTCGCTGTCACGCGACAAAGGGGGCTCCGCGAAAGAAAGGAAGGGGGAGCGGCGATGCGCGTAACAGTAACAATTGTCGCAAACGGTATATCGCAAACCCGCGCCATGCGCGACGCAATCGATATACACTGATCGATCGCACGGATGCACACGGAAAGCCGGAAACGAATACTTAATAAACGCGTGCGTGCGAAAAAACATAGCGTGGTAACCGGGCGACTGTAATATCGTGGCCGTGCGATCCACGATTAAACAGCTCACTTCACGGGTTGCACAAAAAGAGGGGTATTCTTAAAAAGTAAAAATTACGCATTGCGAAATTTAGGATTACTCTTCACGAGGATCTGGCGAAAGATTTTTAAGCTACGATAGTGATTAATGAGGAAATGTGGAAAATTGGAAAAATTTATGTAATTATAATATTATAAAATTTATGTAATATAATTTTAAAATAGAGAGGGAATAATTATATAAGCACACATCAGGAGATATATATATATATAATTTATAATTCTAAAGTAGAAGATTGGAATTATAAATAAGATGAAATTATGCACATACATTAATAATTATTACTTAAATTATAATTAAATATGTGTATATATAGAAATAATCTCCAATATAAATTGCACATCCTGAAAGTCACATTAATCATGCAATCACACAATTGAAAAATATGTGTTAAACTTAACGCATTTCGTATGTCTCAAGTGATCAACTCAAATTTTTGTGTTAATATTTCTTAATTAAAATTAATATTTATAATGTGATAAATTAATACATTTTATTCATTTAGTTTAAGGTTCAAGTTTCAAAAAAACATTATTTTTATATGTATTATTTTATTATATGTATTAAATTAACACTTGGATATATACAAAATTTAACAAGGACTTAAGGATCGCTTTTAACACAAATAAAAATATTTTTAATGTTATACGGATGGATATAAGAAAAATAACCACGTAACTGGATAAAGAAAAAAAAACGTAACTGGATAAAGAAACATTTTTATTTACAATTTTTTAAGCGCTCGATAAAAATAAAATATAAAAAAATGAATTCTTAGAATAATACTTTTCTTCAATTATATATAATTCTTGAGAAATTATCTGAGAATCGCTAATACAAAAGTATCACATTTAACGCACGCAATTTGTAATGCGTTAAGAAAATGTTCCAATAATGTGCACAAAGTTTGCTTTCCTCAGGAGGGGTAGTTGCAGGGCAACTCGTGTTGCACGAGGGTGTGCCTTCGATCGCTATTTTATTCAGAGCGTCGTCGTTGCTGGACGCAAGCCAATGTCAGTTTACAGCCAGGCAAGAGCAACGTCGTCGAAGACGTCACTTTCGTTCCCGTTAAACGACGGACGTTTGTGACGATTATAAATATATAGGTCACTGCACTGAATTCCTGTGTAAATCTCTTCTCAGAGCAAAGTGCATCATATTTTCTCCCTTCTCCCTTCCATCTACTGATTTTTCTTTCAAATTTTCATTCTATTCTTATTATATTTCATTTCTATGTACATAGCTTCCTTATTTCAAAAATGACATAGATCAAAAACGTAATTTCCGAATTACTCGTATTATCACGGAAATATTACCTTATCAATCATCAAAAATAAACTAACTTAATTTTTAAAAAATCGCCAAAATCATCCCATTCAAAGTGATAGTTTCTTGTTTCTTAAGTATTGTGAAACAAAAGTGACATTTGATCATATTAATCCTCTGTCTGCAATTATTTCTCTCTCTATCTGCATCCTTTTTGCCTAGTCCAAGTTTTTTTACCGTTCTAAGCCTTCACAAAATGTGGAAGACTACAGGATTAAATACTTTTCAACATCTCAATTAAATTACCAAATAAATTTTTAACTTAAATATTAAAACCTTTATTTAACAGAAATTGAAATTCGAGCAAAAAGGAAAATAAAATTTTATTTGTGTGAAAATTGCAGATCTAAATTGCAAATAGAAAGTTAAGAATATGTTCTTTTTTGTCGATATTATTTAGTCAATAATATTTTATCAAAATAAAAAAGTTTTTCTCTTTTTCTGGGGAAACCTATTTTTAGTATAATATGAGTTGTATTACTTTTGAAGTACCTAAGGGAAGATATGTTTCTTCTTGCATATTTTATTCTCATTTCGCTCGATCCTTATTGGGTCGACATTTTTATTTTTTAGCTTTGTCTTATTCTCTTTTCGGAGATACGACTCGAATAAAGCTCCCTTTATTTGTTTATTAGAAAAACGTGGCGCGACTTTGCGCCGGTCTACGCCAGCTTTAATCTTCCCCATATCGTTCCAATTTTAGTATGCGCGCACTGCCGAAGCCGGTACGCGTGTCGGCGTCACGTGTACATGTATGTACGCACACTTTGCGACCGCCTGCATGTGCGCGACACACTTTTCACAGAGTGGGGTTACGGCACACTTTTCCTATCCTAAGCGAGCGCGGTTATGAAACACGAGCGACGTAACGTAAGCGCGCGCGCGCGCGCGCCCGCGACTGCTTACGATTATCTCCATGAGCGATAAAGACCCGTAACAGCTGAGTCGCTGCCTTTCACCAAATGCAAGCTGCATTTTCGCGAGGCAGAACTTTACTAGCGCGAGCCGTGATCTCGTCATCGTGAAAACAAGGAGTGGAACTACGATTTTATGGAATTAGCAATTTTAACATTTTGTTTGTCCTCCTTTGGCTTTTATCGCCGTCTTTTCCAACAGAATAAAACAAATTGAGAGTGCTTTATA
The DNA here is from genome assembly GCF_001594065.2 of Cyphomyrmex costatus. Taxonomy (NCBI): domain Eukaryota; kingdom Metazoa; phylum Arthropoda; class Insecta; order Hymenoptera; family Formicidae; genus Cyphomyrmex; species Cyphomyrmex costatus. The sequence continues at coordinate 1,261,719 of NW_017275847.1, forward strand.
CACAGAAAAATATCATTCTATTGCTAGGAAAAGTGACTACTCAATTTATCTTCTTCCTTTTAAGTAACGGTTATTTTTAACAAACAGAACATTTTCTTGTAATAATAATTTAAAATATACGTATTACAAATTTTAGAAAATCCCATTATTGTATACTCTAAACAAGAAATTATTTTCTCGTGAAAAATATTAAAAAATTAATCGAAGAAATTATTTCATATAATAGATACAAATCGAATTTGTCTTAATTTAATACTCTTGATTGAAGTATTAAACTTACTAGAATTCAGAATATATTTTAAATAAATTTGATGCTTATGACGAACTTATGACATCATGAACTTATAGATTTGCAGATGTATGAACTTTTAAAATACTTGAAACAAGTAATCGTTATTTGCTTACAGTATTTTTCTGTGTATGGCCGCAACTGTATGAGAAAATTTAAGATACCGAGTCTGAACTCTACGGTTAATATTTCAATGGTGCGATATTTATAGACGCACCTCTAATTGTCCATCATTTCTATCTATTAGGACGTGCGAATTCGGCACTCGATCTATTCGACTAATCAAAACGAGCATATCCATTTGACAGCGGATTGTCTTCTGTCAATTGTTGGTTAACGACGAGTGATTCTGTCTTGTGAACCTCAACCTGCCTCGTTCCTTGACGTCTCATAATTGTAATAATGTTTAAATGCATATATCGAGTCAACTCTAAACTGTTTATTAATTCTACCGATTCCATAGCTAATAATAACATTATACTGTCGATGTAAATCAACTTTAATTTTGGTTTAATATATTTTATATTCTTTTTTTGTAATTTAAAAAAATTAAAAAATAAATTTTAAACCAAGATCATAAAGTTCTACATTGGTAGAAACAGACATTATGTTTATTATCCATAAAGTGTCTCCAAGAAATATTCTTATAACTACATATTATATTATATATTCTCGTAATTACTGATCCTTCGCAGTTAATATTTATTTCAAAGACAGATTTTTCGATAAGAAATCAATAAATCTTAGGAGGCAAATAAATAGTAAACTGTATATAGCTTAAACGAAAGAGAGAAAGATCGTTTTGAAACGTGATTCATAAGGTATCGACGGATAACCGACGATTTAACAAGAGACTAGTAAAAACGACGGAAGAAGCGTCATCATCATTGTCATCCTCGCGACCACGCGAAGAACAGCGCGGTAGTAAATTCATTCATAAGAAAGCCCATTCATCGCTTCATTCACTCACTTCGTTTCCTTTCGGGGTTCGTTGTCTTCGGCAATGAGTCACTCTTGACGCGCGCGCTGAGTAGAAAGAGAAATGTCAGTGACTCGTTTGTTCCTTGCGAAACATGCGTGAAGCATAGTCGATGCGAATCATCGAACGAAAAAAAAGGAGAGAGTAATGCCCGCTTCTCCATCGATGTAGATGAACTTTAATCTCACAATTCGACGTATTCTTCATCTTTTTCTAATTCTTAGAAGAGAGGTTGAACCGAGATCACAGTTAAGAAATCATAAAGTTCATCTACATTCGTGGCAACAGCAAGTGAGAGAAATAGTCTGCAATAAACAAATACATATTATTTAATGCATAGAACAGCAATCTTTCTGAAGCCGAATAAATTTAATTACAGTTACAAAGATCCAAAATTTTCCTCTTAGTATATACAAGGGATAAAAATAATATTTTAAAACAATATATATATATTTTTTTTTTCATGTTACACACTTTATCTTCTGTATATTTTTGCTGCTAATTTCCTAAAATATCCTTATAACCTCATGTTTTAATTTAATCGACATCTACTGCAATCAATCGCTTTGAGTTTCTTTTTTCGAAATCTCTTTGAATTGCCTACTCGAAGCTGACTCCTTGCTCGGTTATGCTCTGTAGCGTAGCGTAACGTAAAATAGAAGCGAGCTTCGACGATTGCAATTTCGCGTGGCGAAAGTATGCCATAACAAACGCGAGATCCTGAGCGCGAAGTGCTGTGGTCGAGGGAGGAGGGTGTAAATGGAGTCGTTAGGTCGGTGTGACGTGTGGCGGCAGGGCTGGTGGTATCGTTAAGGACGATCTCCGAGCAAAGCCGGGACCTTCTCATTATCGTGCAACACTTCGAATTTCCTGGCACGAGAAACGCCGTCTCGTTGCGTTGCGTCGCGTCGCATCGCGTCGCGCTGCACGAAGGGCGCATTAAAATGCACCCTTCGACCAACCGACCATTTAACACCTCATAAATTAATCGTGAGTATGATCCGTTAGTTAACGCGGCCTCGTCGTTTTGTCGACGATTTCCTTCGCAGGCGACTGGCAAAGAAACGCAATTCATCTCTTCAATTTCGATGAGTTTCAATGAATCGTGAAACTAGACAAACAGTTTGATTGAAACCTTCATAACATTATGATCACGCAGCAAGTTTTCTGTATATCTTTTATAATAATCCCTTCCATTTACGATATTTAATTGAATCTACTTTAATTTATTATTAATCTGAGAGCACTTGATTTTCTTTTATATTAAATAGGATGTGTTTACACCCTCAATTAAAATTACTATTATTAATAATGTATTGTATATTATTGGTTGTTTTTTAATTTATTAGTATTTAAGATTATTTATGGATTTTTAATCAATATTTTTTTTAAATATAAGTATAGAAAAACTACACTGAAAAATGTTTTTCTCTTGTTATTTTAATTGGAATTCAAATAAATTCAAAAAATACAAATCAGACACTCGGAGTTAATTCCATGAAACATTCTAATCGAGATAATTAGAAATTCAGTTACGATAACCAAAATTCTGATTGATATGATTACAATTTGTTTGTTTATACTATTCTGGTTGGTACAATCAGAATATTTTCCTTATTGCAAAATTAAATAGCATAAGCATGTTCGGTAGCTTATTACAGTAGCATTTCTAAAAATTATGATATTAAATACCGCTAAAAAAATGAAGATTTTAATTAATAACGCTTTTTTATTGCGAGTTTTCCATGGAATAGCATGTTTAATGTTTCACAAAAGATATAGTTTAAAAAAAAAATAAACAATTTCTATACAAAACAATATTTTACAAGCTACATTTTCTTGCTGAGGGGATATAAAAATATCCTCAGGCGATTATTCCTGGGTTAATATCATTGTTACAGTTTAGCGGATAAAACTTTTTTTATGCTACAGATATTATTCCAATGTTGCAAACTGTATGGCAACATAATTAAATTATTTCTAACTAGTTTTTATTATATATTTCTAAAAACAAATTAAATTAGTTATTTCTCGTGAAAAAAATAAGACATTTCTTTGCTATAATAATTGATGTAAAAAATTATTAAGATCTTTGAAATTAAATATCTACAACCTTTAATAGTTATTTATTCGTTTACTGGCATATTTGGGATCAAATATAACGATTAAAAAACGATCCACTTTTTCTGTGCAATTGCGAAGTCGGTTTCAATAATTTCGACATGCTGGAGATAGAGCGAGTATTCCGAGAAATCTTATTACACGATCAGATATCGAATAAATTCCTCGCCCACGAAGGAAAACCCCCTCGAAGGATAATCGTTCTTAATGACTTCCTTATTACAATTTCGTTATCTTGATCACTAGTGTGCGAAAGCACGCACCTCCATCGAGACTGGGACACGCGTCACGCACATTGGAACACGCGCTGCATCGCATGAGGACTCGATGGTGCCGCAAATAATTAATTACTATTATCTTTAAGAGACAAAATTTTGGTTTTTATGACTAGATGATTACTATAATTGCATGGTAAAATAATTATAGTTAGGAGGTTCCATTTTATTACAGTTATTACTGATATAATGTTAGTAGTAATAATTAGATTTATTTCAGGTTTTGTATACCAAAAAGAACATATTATTGTACCAAAAAATAACAATTACATTAGTAATAACTAATAATATTGCAGTAGTAACCATAAAAATAAAGATGGACAAAAAATCCAAATACAATATTGTATAATTCTCTAAGAACTCACTCTCAAGAGATTAAATCTAAATATATGTAAAATTATTGCCAATGCGAGTCAGCACTAGTTATTCGTGTGAATTATGAGTAACTTTATTAAAAATCATACAATAATATAAATTAATGTGTTTCGACCTTTCGTTTAGGTCCTCATCAGTATAAGTTTGATTCAAGAATCAAAATTTGAAAAATAATCTAAGTCATGGGAACACGATGTATATTCATCAAGTCAATATTGTATCATGTGATTATTATAGTCACAAAAATTTTCCTCTCAATATATACGTAACAATTCGTACAAGGAAGAAGGAAACTCGAGTGTTCTTAAAAAAGACAAAGCTTACATTCGCGATATTCTCAATCCGGCAATGAACTAGAGCGGCGATATATAGCTTCACACTTTATTACAATACAAATGCTTGTATTATGAATCTAGGACACACACACAAACACATAAAGCTTTCCTGGAAGCGACGGAACTTTTCTTATGCAGATTCGTATTCGCGCTACGTAGTTTGCGGTGTAACAATGCAACGAACCATCTAACGGCGGTGCATATCGTCGCGTATACGTCGGCGGTTCCCTTACGCAATGTGATAGTACAATTCTCTCTCCCCCGTTCCCCCGACTTGCATGCGTTGCCGCGGTTTCATGCCACGCGGGGCGAGTTTCGACACTCACAACCATTGTGCAGCGCGGGCCGCTAGACAAAAGATCCTTTTCCACCTCTTTCCCCCAGTTGGCATAAACTGCCTTTGCTTTGTACGACCGCATGACGCGCCTGATTCAACTCGGCCAAATCTCACGAAATCTCTCGCGATTTTCGGACAGACGAGTTCAGTGGATCCGCATCCTATACGAAATTACGACTTTTACTGTTATCAAAGGAACAATGATAATTCAATTTCTTAACTTTATGAAGTTAGATTAATATATTTGTGTAAAAATTTGCATTCAGTAGATATTATTAAGCACTAAGCGCTGCTTTGACTAAAAGTAGGATTATTTCTATTGATCAATCTCTTGAGTTAAATAATATTACTTTTAATTTTCATTCCATGTGTGTTAGTATCAAATGTAAATTAATCCATTTCTGTGCTTAATTTCAAAGTAAATAATTTCATATAAATATATGGTTTTAGTAAATAACAAATTAAATTCGAATCACATTTAATATATTTTATTCGATTAAATTGTTTAATTATAGTTTTAGTTAAATTAACGATATACTGATTAATAGCGATGGCGATTATACAGAAATAATTTAAAAAATAATTCAAATTGAGTGTTACGATATTAACTGTCTGTTACAACAATTTGTAGAAAAGGATAATTAAAGAGCATTTGTTGGTCTGTTCACTTATACGATCATGTTTAGTTCAATATGATTAAAAAAATTTTAAATTAACAGTCATCAAATATAAAAAATTTTTTTTAATGTTAATATGAGAATAAATTACATTTGAAGTCAAATAAATCCAAACAAATTAGCAAAATTAAGAAAGGATAAAAAATTAAAAATGTATTTTCACCTCCCCACATCCTGTACATATTAAATTTTATATAGATACTTATATGTATCTTTTGTACAATAAAATGTAAAATTTGTAAGACAAAACAGTGTCTGCAATGTTTTATCTGACTTTAAATGATGTTATACGTACGACTTTCCCGTTTATATCCAGAGCATTTCACTTGAGGCGTATTACATTTTAACGACAACTCTTGAATCACAATTGAACTAAACTTCAAAATCAAACGGATCACAAATAAAACTACATTCTCTTCAGTTAACTTTAAACGACGTCTACTTCAATGGAATTACAATTAAAAACTTGGTTACAAAAATACCTGATATTAAAAATGAAAAATTGCAAAATTATAATAAACAGTAATCTTCCTTAATATATTTTCTTTTACTTAAAAAAAATCAAAAATTCAAATTTGTTAGAAAAGTCTATCAAAGTAATACGCGAGAAGTGGAATGGTTTATACATCGAAAGAAAGACAGTATGAAACAGATGGAGTAGTGACGCATAAAAAGGAGATGTTAAAAAAACACATGGGGTGAATCCTTCCTGAGTTTTGGAATTGAGCCCCGCGCCGCGGGATTACGACGCCCACGCACAGCACCCAGCTGTCGGTCGCACACAGGAAGGCTGTTGGAACGACTAACAGACGACTAACAATTTCCTAGTGACCCACATCGCGCTCTCGATGCGATCTCACTCCCACGTAAGACACTCTCTCTCCCTCTCTCACTCTCCAATTACATCTGTATCTCTCACTCGGGGCAATGAACAAAACGCACGCGGTACGACTGCCGCAGAAATTACGAATTCTAATATCTCGGATCGATTAAAAAGTTCGTTTGTTCTATTTTTCGATCTTTTCTCGATCTCAATGCAACTCGTACAAGCGAAAAAGTTGAAGAAATGTGTTAATATTTCGATAAAAGTCACTTTAGTAATTATAATATACATTATGATTATATGTATACAATGTGCATTTAATTATTATAATGTATCTTATAATTAATGAGTGTTACTTCAATTGAAAGGATTTTTGGCGTCATGTTATAATTATGCAGTCGATTAAAAAGTGCCTTTTTTTTTCCACAAGATGGTGGATATTGTTTCTGTGAGCTATTTTGATGAGATCAAACAGAATTTCTGATTGTTATAATCAAAATGCCATTCTTTTTGGTTTTGTTGATTTATGCAAAACATTTTTCTCAGTAAATGAAACTGTGAAACACAATACGACAAAAGATCTAAAATTAAGATGTATTTCTTATAGAAACCGTTTGGAAGATGTTTCGGGAATATTAAAAATGATAAAATTTTACAACAGCAGTTGCAACACAATAAGTCTGCTCGTATGTAAATATGGCGACGCGAATTCCCGAAGCAACGCACCTTCGATGTCACCGTAAAAGTGAGCACGTGCGAGCGTACACGTTGCGAACGTCTGCGCACCTGCAACGATACGGAGGATCCAGCTGCGCGATCCTCCGTGTCTTTCTCTGTCTATCGTCCCTCTCTCATACACTCTCGCCCCATCGCGATCCTGAGTACATTTTCGAATTGTAACCGACAGGATGGTTGCGACAATCGACCTTCGGGAGTAACGAGAGGCTCGCTCGCCGTTTTACCACCGCTCGATTGCCGCCGTTTTGCAATGAATCATCGTGTGCACAGCCGGTAGTTTCCGATTAAACAAAGAGCGTTCTCTTTGTCTATATGCGGCGAAATCTATATTTCGTACTTATGTTCTTTATTGAATGTTCTTTGTGTTCTCTTTATTTGCGTCGGTCACGATATAATATATGTATAGGATTATTTTCTGCTCTGCATCTGTTATTACATCAAACAAAGTTTTAAAATAATTATGAATCACAAACTTCTTTATAGTCAAGAATTTTAATTTTTTACAAAATTTTGCAAAGTTTTCTATTCCCTGATTTCCCTGCCACTTCCCTGTTTTCTATTCCTGACTTCTCTGAGATTTCTAGTTTTACAATAACTTTGTTCATTAAAATCAGAATTTAACACTTTGAGAGATCTCCATGTAAGACTGCACGTCGTAAATTACAACAGAGGACGAGCGAAGGGTCCAGTGAGCTCTCGCAATAGCGTATTGTCGTGCCGTGGCGGCTGGAGAGATTGTCGGTAGTCTCTTATTCTCTCTCCTTTGCCACGCGGTGCAGCGTGTGCAACGGTACCTCCCACTATCGCATCGAAAGAGCCGCCAACTTGACTCGAGTCGAGTTGAGTCGGAGCCACGCTGCGCGGCGCGCCGTGATGGACAATGGATGCAAAGTCGCGCGCGCGCGTGCGCCGTTGCATAACGGACAACGCGAACTAATTCTCACTCGGCCGAGCGACGAGGAACGAACGAACGAACGAACGGTTCACGACCCAAAACCGCGGCACTATCTCCAGCCTTCTTAAAATAAATCTGAAAAGGCGCGTCATATATGGAACAAAATGTAAGCGCCGCTCAACCAGATAGTGTCCAGAGACAGATAAGCGTTAGGTTCTCGTAGTATGTACTTAGCCTACTTAGACAAGGCTACGAATTCGCGGCTAAGAATTATCTTTGACGTGACGCGACGTGGAGTCGAAGGCTATACTCGAAGTGGCCCGTTAATAGATATTGACACAGTATACTCACATAGATATCGGGACTTTTCTTGGAAATTGTTCAACCGTCCTTTCTTGAGAATTTAAAGTTGAAAAAAAGCATAAAATATCTGATATTTTTGATATCTATCTCTAATGCAATTGATTACCTGTATATTTGCAAAATTGTGGATATCAATATCAATTTTTCGTTCTCTTGTAACAAAACTTTTAATTTTAATTGGCAAAAACTCTACAACTCTCTAAATTAAATATAATTCGTACTTAAACGATTGCTATATTTTATTAAGATTATAAGATGTCTCTTCTTTTAGATTTCCGATATTAAATAAGTAAGAAAAACATATAAAAAAAATATCTGATATCTAGTATCTATCTATAATGTGATTACTCGTCTATCTATAAAAAATGATTATCTGTCTATCTACAAAGAAATGCAGATATCGATATCGATTTTATCTTTCCCGTTTTAAATGTTACATTTATCGAAAATTAAATACAAAGCTTCCATTATACAACAAATTGAAATTGACAAAAACTCGATAGCTATCTAAAACAAATATAATTTGCACTCTTACACGATTCTTATAATCCTGTAAAGATATCGATCTCTTTTTATTTTTGATATTAAATTGAAAAGGAAAGAACAGAATAAATTTCTGTCAAAGCGTAAGAGGGGCAAATAATTTCGATCAAAAAATTATACTGGCCAATATCGTTTATAGCCTAAAAATAAAATAATCGCGATGCAGCGACAGATGTATCTCCTCGTAGCACGCGCCAAGCACGCAGGTGTATGTACCACGTGGTGCAGAACACGCGGCTAAATCTTGCCGAACAAGGTGTCTGTCGGGGAATAGTACGAGCTCCTCGGTCGTATGCTCTTTCGTAATCTCGTTAATCTCCCCTTAAACCGATCGAGTAAGCTCGTATTATCTCGATCGTTCGATAACGATGAAGAACGTTGAACAAGAAACAGCGAAAAAGCGAATGAATTATTAATCATATCATTTATAATGAATAATAATAATCTGTGCGACGTGCGCGCGCGCGCGGATGCTTCAACCGTCGTTCATTGTTGTTTTCGTTTTGGTACTTGCATAATTTGTCCGCAACGGTGCTATTATTGGAGCGTTGCTGTATCAACGTAATTCTCCGTCGACAGGAAACAAAATATTAGGTCATCCTGTAAATAATGTCGTTCCCAAGTTGCAGGTTGAAACATTCATCACTTTAAAACCAATCGAATCTTTCGAACAAAGAATCGAAAAATAGACAAACGATACATAATCAAAATAATAATGGAGAATATATGTATATCGATTAAAAGTAGAAATGTTTAATATATTTATTATTAAAAATTACCCTGGAAAATCACACGCACATATGGAATATTCTTTCATCTAATTCAAAATCATCTTATAATTTCAATCAAATAGCAAGAAAGTTTAATAATTAAACGAGTTAAAAGCCAAAACCGTATCTTTTCAGCTTTATGTCCAAGATATATTCAAATTATTTTACTATATATAACATTATTATAGATTTTTTGTTTGATGCCAATATTATTTTGTTTTTTTTTTAGTTTAAATTAATAATTTAGTTTTAGATTTATTTTGGCTTTGTGTATAAACAATATACTTCACCTTTGTAGTGCAACTTTAAATCGATTTTCTTTTTATGTAGTCTAATTGTATCTATTTTATTGTCGCTGCACATTTCAATAAAATTATTATTATTATATTATCTGCTCATTTCTCTTCCTAATTCGTGAATAATGGTATTAGGAATTTATATCAATGTGATGTCATATCCGGCTTAAAAATATGTATATCTAATATTATACAAATTTCCTCTATAATTTTTCTGCAATACATTTTCGCTTTAAACTTGATACGTGACGCACGATTATCAGAGGTCATTTAACTTTAACTTTTTGTGAAATCCAGACTTCGGAAAGTGACGTTTTGTATGCGAAGGGCTATAATAAATTTGTTACTGACAAAAACAGACGATTTTGACGAAGAGGCAATCAAGGAGCGTCAGTATTTGTATTGCACATTTGCATTATGTATACATGCATTATATGCCATGGTTAAGAGAGATCGACTGAGATAACATTGCGCATCGCTAAACGCTCGATAGCATCGCGTAACCAGATTTCGAGAGAAGCAAAATCGAGGCTCTTCGTCTTCATTAATTAGTTCAAAAACCTGTATGGTCAGCTCTTCTGCTTACTGACGCGGATTGCAGTCAGAATACTTGCATAATCGTTATTAGAATTATATTGCTCATTTATTACAACACAACTGAAAACGCAATGTTTTCGAAAAAGGAAGTTTGAATATACTTTGAATCGTTAAAATTTTATATTTTATATTATACAAAAGTACATTCTTGTAAATTATAATATTTTTTCTCTTTTTGTTTTTTCCACAATTAATTAAAAAGAGAACAACTTTTTAGTTGTGTTATTATTGTTATTCATATTTTTGTCATTTTATAATTATCGTAATTATCTTATATCTTGTCTCAGTATTATATAATGATCTCGATTACTTGTATTATATACTAATTAAGCGTTCAATTATTCTTACAGCATTATGTCAATTACCACATAATCAAATAAGCACTTCGTTGCTGCAAATAACTATCTTAGTAAGATCAAGTCGAACTTTAATCTTTAAAAAATAAAGCTGCTTCAAATATTAAACGCATATGTTTTCTACTATTCGCTTATTATACGAGGGAACAAAATACATACTGCGTTAAATTCATAATGTCAAATTAGATCCAATTTAAATTGACTTTAATAATTTCTATAGATCATTATTGTTCCTATTTAAAATGTCATTAATTTATCTAAGAGACAACAAAGTTAAAACATTAACAAGAGATATATCAAGATACATATTAAATTCAACTCAAATTTTTTGTTTAGATTCAATTAAAAATAAAAAATTCGAAACTTATTAAGTTATATGTTAATATGAACGTTGTGTTTACTTTGAGACTAAACATTTCAATCATAGAAAATGACTGATTTTGCCACATTAAAGTCAAAAACAAAAAATATTATTTAACTCAAGGGACTGAGTTACAATTGCATCTTCGATATCTAACAGTGTATTACTCCAATATGGTGTCTGATTTATGTCGCTATAATGTATCGATTGGAAAATTGAATATTCCGTTAAACAGCGGGTAATAATGTCGGACTTGTTATTTGCGATAATAGCAACAGCGAGCCCCGACCCTGCGGCGCATCTTACATCGCGCGTTGTGTATCGTGGAAAAAAAAAAAAGAAATAGGAACCGTTACGTTTCGCGGTCTCAGTCGTTCTCCGCGGCGCGCGGATGCACCTTTTGCACGTGTATACTTCCTGTGCAACTGGTGGCACGACGTCTTTCTCTTAAAAGAAGGAAAGGGCCCGGATCACTGTAAACAGGTGATCGATACTTCTCTTTTGCGTGCGTGCGTGATGCGTGCGTGCGTGCGTGACGTTCATTAATGGGACATGTGGGTACATCGATGCGCGGAATCGTTCTCACAAAGTCGTGTATACACAGGGATAAAAGCAATTCGCGCTCGAGTATCGAAAACTCCGCAATTAATGCGGTTTGCTGTCCGACATACACATACATCCACACACACCGACGTGCACGCATACCTGTTTAATTTCGCGTTCAGTTTATCGCTTATACATATTATCCTCCGTCGACTTTAATTTGCTCTCGTCCGTTCGAACGAAAGCATATAAACAAGCCAAGCGTAATGCAATTACAATGTAATCTCCATAATCGAATTTTCGTATCATGGCGCATCATCGAGTCATATTTGCGCGAGATATACGCGTATATATACACGCGTGACGTTGCGTTTTAATTATATATTTTTAGAGTCCATTGAAGTTCGCATTGTATATCGCAGTTCGAAAAGCGAATGCAGCGTTCTTTGTTGACTTCTTACTTAGACTTTGCTCGGCTGATTCGATTTGAGTATTTACCGCGATCCGCTGGCAGGTGATGCGTACTACACACCTTTCTACGATAAATCGGAATACATAAATATATTCCGATTGCGCGGTAAGGATCATCGCACCATCGTCGTGGTTACATCTGTAGGCGTGATAGAGCTAGGCTTTAACCGGGCGCTTTTTAAACGAACCGTGTCTGTACATGCAGATACATCGATCGTATAAAGGATAAACCGTATGTATAATATGTTGAATATTCCTGTTGCATGCACTTCTAATGGAACGATGCAAATTTTTATTGTCTCGAATAACTGGAGGGCCGTGCATGTGTGTATGTGGAATCTTTTTTTCGTACAAACGTAAAGGAGGACAAGTGAGACAAATAGCCTCTTCCTCGCAAGAGAAACAAGAACTCTGCGAGAAAAGGTAGTAGCAATTACCATAATTTAACTATAATTTATAGTCATTTTCGACGCTATTATATTTTTTGACAGTACTGTAAATATGTATACTTATTATTATTATTAACATTGCAATCATCAAAAAATGGAGCTGCTAACTATAATCATTTTATTATATCATGCAAATACCAGTTTTCTCTTTAAGTATAACATTACTGAGACTTAAAGAAGCTTTTCTTCTACCTATACAGAGCAATAAAAATAATGTGAATACCTGAGAAATATACTGTCTATTTGTTTCATAAGAAGCTGGCCTACTATTTATTTTTAATATATACTAGATTCTATTCATGGTGAAATATAATATATTTAATATGTGTTTGAATATTGTACCAACTGTGCAATGTTTTATCATTCTTCTGTAAGCACAATTTAAAAAAAGTTAAAAAAAATTGCAGTAAACCGCACTAAATATAGTTTTTAACTTTTTATCGATTTTCTCATTTGTCTCGCACCTTTTTTTGGTCGTATTTCGTGTGAAATGATTTTACAATCTGTACAGCCAATTCGGAGTACTTATTAATCTGTAATGATTATTTCAACAGAAATAAAGTGTGTATTAAAAGCAAATAATGGGTCAATCCGATAGAGGTAAAATAAGTAGCGCACTTCCTAGGTGTTATATTATTTCGTTTATCCCTTGTACATCTTAATTATTTTCTTTAGATCTGCAGGCTATTGTCGACACAAAAGTACAGTCTTTCGTGCAACAATTCGATATATCGGAATCATTTGCTTATCAAACAACCGTGAATTTAGCATTCTAATATATACAGAGACCTTGGATACACAGTAGCACTAAAAATATCTCGTAACGTTTAGACTTAATGAGGAAGAAAGGAAAGAAAGAGGGAGGAGGGCGCGTGCCACGAACGAGCGTTCGGAGCACAGCGAGTTGAGGATGCACCTGTCCACCATCTTGGTCGCACTCTCTTCAGGCCCGTATGGCATCTCGCGGTCGGTCGGCAGCAACGGCAGCGACGGCGAGAGGGTAGGACACGGAGGGGAAGAAGGAAGGAGGACAGCGGAGAAGAGAAGGAAGAAAGGCGAAGGTAAGAGCGGGACGCAGGAAGCGCCCGAGACAGGATGTGGGCAGCTGTTTACCAGCTGGAGGATGATACACCTCAGTGTTGCGCGCTTACGAAACCTGTATACGTGGACCTTCAGGGCTCGCCGCCGCCGTGCCGCCGCTATACGAGAAAGGAAGTATCGAAGCTTCGATCCGATACCGCAATTTTCGCTTCATTACTTTTTATCTCCCATTTTAGTGCGTTTTAAAAAATATATTTAATATATTTCAATTTATATACACAATCCCTTTGAATAAATATCAAAAAATGTTGATTCTATCTTCCATTTTTCTATACTGGAATTTACACAGTTGGAAAATTAATGTTAAATTTAATACATCTATCTCAAAGGGCCCACTCAAATTTTTGTATTAATTTAGTATAAGATGAAAATGTTAAAAAGTAACATAAATGTTATGTAAAAAAATTAACATGTATTTTATTCATTTATTTTAGAATTTACATTATAAAACATATTACTTTTATGTATTATTTGTTCACTTATTCATACATTTGTGTTATTTTGATACTAAGAAACGTTGAATATCAATTTACATAAAAGATTTAAATATTATAATATAATCACATTATGTTAAATTAATATTCGAATATGTTAAAAATTCAACATAAAATTTTAACAAAAACTTGAGTGGATCAATCCTAGCACACAGATACAAAATCTTTTTTATTATATATTTTTATTTCGATTTTATAATTTTACACAAATATCTTTAGAACATTCTTAATTTATATCATATTTATATAAATAAATAAATAAATAAATTTTCATAATTTTTTTGTGAAATAAATTTACTACTCACACATTGTCAGAAATATCGAAACTTTAGTTTTATCTTAAATTGTACGTAGTACGTACAGTATAAAAAAAAATTTTCGTCTACTTATTTTTCAATTTCTCATCTACACCTACATCTTTACGAAAATCTTGTAAGAACTCGCGATCTGTAGAATTTTATATATTTCAGCGAACTGAAAACGAAACGTGGAGCAAGCAGGTGCGCGATCGGCGCATTTAGTTCTCTCATCGGAAAATTTATCGGCCACCCTCGACATGCATTTCCCATTTCAGTCTCTTTCCTCTTTACAATACGTTTTTCACGCCGCCCTTCCGGCAGCGAAACAGCCGTTTCTCGCCGCGATCTTTTCGAATGGTTCGCTTCACAAAGTGGACCACTAGTTAAGTTTTTGTTGGCTTCCACCTTTTTCGCTCCCTTCCTTCCTCTCCACCCCCGCCACCTCTTCCTCTTCCTCTTCCTCCCAGCCTCGTCTCTCCAGCTTTCTCTCGTCCGATCAAAATCCCTCTAACCGATCTCGAAGGCGGATTCACATGGTCGATCAGATCCCCTTTGTACCTTTCAAAAATGCCCCGGAGCTGCACCTGGAGTAAACGAGACGAGGAGATAGACCGTTCTTTGGGGTCTTTGAATGGTCTCCCTCGGTATAACATTTATCTCGCTTCGCATCGTAATTTTCGTGTCGCTTCTCAATTTATTTCTTATGCCTATCTAATTTCACCCACGCAAACCCTTATCTTAATTTCTATTATAGCTTCTCGTAAACATAGATATTCCGATACTGCTTCACCTGGGGTAAACGAGACAAAGAGGTAGCCTGAAGTTAGTTGAAATTCTCTTTTAATCTTCGATACGATATTTATTTTACTGCATCGCAATTTTCGTGTATTTTTTCTCCGTTTGTTTCTTATATTTACTCAACTTCTAATTCTCTATTTTAACTTTTATTATATTTTGCTTTAGAAAATAAACAGTTAAACATTGAAGTTTCAATATTACTTTAATCAAAATAAACGAGAGAAAAACACAGTTTATTCTACTTACTTCGAATCCCTGATTCAATAAAATACTTGTTCTTATATTGTTTTTATATTACACAGTTTTCATATCATTTTTTCCAATACCTTTGTTCACTAACTGCTCACGTATAAAAAACTCAATTCGTTTTTATTGTATCAATTGTGTTACTACAATTCTCTTTTATCCACGCTGCATTTGTCAAAAAAATTTTCTTCGCAATAATAGGTACTTTACGAATTTTCTCAAGCACGTAAATCTCACTCGCCGTAATCTTTTGTCTCGCGACGAAGAGGAGGGAGGAGGAGGAGGATGAACTCCCGATTTAATTCTAAACAACGGATCGAGACCCCGATCTTTTTCATCGTCCTTCTCGCGGCCGTTGTGCGTCCTTCTCCAGACTGCCCCCTTCCTCCTCCTCGTCCTATGCCATCGTGAAATAAAATATTCTGCGGGCCCGCCAAGGGCGAGAGCACGCACGAATCTCGTCTGTAAAAGGTGCCCACGTACAACAAAGACTTTGAGATGTAGGTGGCCTCCTAATTTTTTATCGGTCGCTCTGTCCCCTTGGGCCCTTTATATTCGCCAGTGGGGATGCCCGTTCTATTCTATGCGGGACTTATCCAAGGCCCCGTGCTATTAAAACAAATTTACATCGTTTTCTTTGAAACATAATTTGGCCACTAAATCATAAAAAAAATTGATTTATATATTAATATAATTATAAATTAAAAATATGTATTTTATAACTAAATCGTCAAAAAATGTATTTATATGTAATTATGATGAAAAATATATAAAAAGAAAATAAATGCTATTGTGTAAAAATAACTAATAATACGGTAATTGAAGGCACAATAGAAGACACTTAATTAAACTATAAAACTGTTCTTTCAAGAAGCCTCTTAATCATCGCCATTAAGACAACAATTATCACGCGTAGACGTTCGCCATAGTCGCACGGTCGCAGCATCCAGCCAGCGAGAGGACACACGGCCTAACCTAGCCCAACTTGCGCTAATGGTGGAAGGGGAGAAGTGAGAGTACCCAGTCGGGGTGGCTGAAAGCGGTGGAGGGAGATAACCAGCAGGGTCTCATCGATTTTCGCGCATCGCACGGACGAATTCCACGCAGATGTGCAAGTTTGCGTTCTCGCTGCACTTTCGACGCGAGGAACGCGGTCATTTCTCTCTCGTTTCGCGTTTATATGATATTTTCACGCTAGATACGTACGTGAGAGGCTCATTTTTAAAGCGATACGCACAGAAATTTTGTAAACTCTGTCGTTTTTAACATTTAGGAGATTTATATTTGAGACTATAGATCCTCTATCGCAAAAACATCAATTTTGAAGTAAGATAAACTGATTTCAAACGTGTGTGTATTTACTGTTACACCGCGAACAGAAAAGCAAACGATTCATTTCAATGAAAATATTCACGAGAGAAATGACCGAGTTTGTGATTGCAAAAATGACATTCCGAGAGAGAAGCGTTGAAAGGCGGCATATAAACGGGTCAATACTCAGAACGCCACATCAGCTTTAATGCCCAACGACACCAAGGGAAGCGAACAGACTCGTCGAAGAGGGCGAGGATGTTCACCCCTTCGTGGTCGCGAAGTGGAAAAAATCGTCACCCTCCCCTTGGATCGGCGACAGAGAAAATTGTGATCGCTATATATGTAGGAAGGATTTCAGGCAATATAAAACTGAACGTTAGTTATAAAATAAGAAATTGAATATTTTACAAAATAGGAAAGGGTCTACATATACTGGGAGAAAAAAATGCAATTATCATTATTTAACTATATAATTTACGCAGTCATTCTTTGAGGAAACTATATTTTTCTAATTGTTTTAACATATGCAAATATATTAATAAGTTTCATACACACACGCACACATACACACTGTTTGAAAATCTTTAAAGTTCCATAAAGTCAAATCTTATATTTAGCAGTATAATTAAAATGAAAATGTTCTTCTTGTTTTAACTATTTTTTAAAAACATATCTACTTTTTATTGAAATAATTTGTGATCCAAGTTCTAAATCACCGTTAAACCTTTTGTATTACTTTCAAAAATAGAATATTAAATAATAATAAGTTAAAACAACGTACGGACTAAAAGCATCAAACTAAATCTCCAAATACATAAAATCACAAATAAAAGTCGAGCTTCACGTAAACCTTACACGCACAATAAATTCAGTTCAAACTCAATTTAAATTCGATTGAACTTAATTCGAGTCGACTTGGGGCGGCAGTTGCCGTCGTTGAAATTTATTGTTCCGCGCTGCGGATTGATGCGTGCCAAGATTCTTTCAAGGTTACAAACAGCGACGACGACGCGACAGTGCGTTATCATCGGTCGCCGGTGCATCGTATCGCATGCGGCGCGACGCGGCGAGTACCGTTGCATCGGCCTGCAGCGGACAGATAGTGAGAGAGGACAGCGGAGGAAGCGAGAGAAAGAAAGAGGAGCGAGAAAGGGAGGAGGGCGTTGAATGGAATAGCGAATTGACTCGGTGGAGGGAAATTACGGCTCTTTCCCTCTCTCGGCCGCGCCTCTCTCACGCTCCATCACGATTGTGCAACTGTCGTCACCGTCAAAGATATCGACGAGCAGGGAGAAAGGATGCCCGATAAGCTAGTTGTCTCCTTTCTGATATACCAGCCGATAAACTTATCAGATAGACATTTCGCGTTTTCGTTCGCAAAATTAAAGCGGTAGTAGAGCAATATCCGGTTATAATTTCAACGTTCGGTTTTGAATTAAACACTAATTCATCGGGTCATAATCATGTATAAAAAATCATCAAAGTGGCGACTCTGTCAAGGAACATAAAGGAGGTGTCCTCTCGCGAATGTATACTGTTAAATATTCAAGGAGCAATGATAACCTAACTTTTTGAATCAGATAACATTTTGTTGTTTTTAACTTCCATGTGTGTTTTACAGTATAAATCAATCTATTTATTTATTTCTATAATTAGTTTCAAAATAAACAACATCCATATATCATCGTATGCACTTAGTATACTGAAAAAAATTGACTAAATTTTAATAAATATTTGTTTGAATAGTGCTGACTAAACATTTACTTACGGTAAATAAATATTTACTTAAAAATAATGATAGTAAAATTAATTATTTTTATATCAAATAAATATATGTTTACATTTAATAAATGTTTATTTAGTACTATTCAAACAAATATTAAAAGTTAGTAAATATTTTCAGTGTAAATAATAAACTAAACTTGAATCAAATTTAATATAATATATTTTATTAACTTTAATTGTTTGACTGTTTTTTTATTAAATGTAACGACATATTGAGTAAGAGTGGCCACAACTTTTGAAAAATAACATAAATTGCATACATTTTGTTATTATAAATTTAACGGTGTATAATGCTTCAATTTTTGTTTGCAGAAATAGCTTCTGTGAAATGTAAATGTTTTTTTTTTTAGTAAAAATATATTTTTATTACACGTGGAGATAAACTGAAAAATTGAAAAATTCACAACTTAAATTTAAGTTTCTAAAATTGGATATAACTTTATAGAAATAAAATATAGAAATCTATTACCTGCATGTTTAGAAAAAGAGATATCAGTATACATCAGTATACATATCGATATTTTTATAGTTTGCATGTTTTAAATATTCTACATTTGATCGCGAAGTAAAATTATAAAAACAGTTTCTCACTTAAAAAAAAACATGGAAAAATTGTTAAGCTTGTGTATGTGTGTTACTTCAAGAAATTACTTAACACTCCACCGGCAACTGTCTTTAAATCAATCGATATTCTGATTGTAAATTCTGCTAAATAAATTTAAATTTGTAAAAAAGATAAGTAAATTACAATCCAACTTCTATGACGGTAAAAACTCGTTGTTTAAACTTTAATAAGTTTAACAGAATTTTTTTAGATTCTATATAATCAACAACACAGTAAAAAATGTGCTGTTTCTCAAAGGCCCCTATTATTGATGGAAGAAAAATTTAAAATTCATTATGGAGCGTTAAAAATCAAATCCTTATAGATATGAAATTTACATCATGTGTGCGAAAGGATTTAAAAGAATATTTCTATTCCCCCCTAAAACAGGGAAGTCTCGCAGAAAAGAAAAGAAGGAGATACAATCGTGAATATTGCTAAATCCAGACTGAATCTCGCAAGGGGAGGAGCGGTATTCAACGACAGAGGGTGATACGATAAACGACTCGTCCATTTCGATCGGACAACGTAGGGGAAGAACGACGAGTATTCGCAACCCTTCGCAGCGCACAGACGTTTCCAAGAACTGCCCCTTTACGTAAACACGTGATCACCTTCACGGAAGTATAATAGCTAGTTCTTCCTCCTTCCTGCGTCAGGCTCTATGAATGCGGATTATACGCATCGATTTTAACTATGTGCACTTCTCCATTGCGTGCGCGTATTGCTGGTTATGCGGCGCACATGTACAACCCGTTATATCAGAATGGTTGAAACTCTCTTTGTTTAATATAGATAATCTTTACAAAGATAAAAGAAATATCGTATCACGGCAATTGATCTTTATGTAATATATAAATAATAATTGTGACGTTTTTTCTAAAAATGTCCTCTTTTTTTTATATTATCATAATTTACTCATTTGCTACAAAAAAGTTGTCATCTTCTTTAGTTGCAAAAAAGAATAGAGATTTAATAAAAAAAAAAAAAAGAACATATTCTTATTCTTTTACAATCAGTTATACTAAAGTTGCATTTCAAAATTATAATGAAAAAGTCGAGGAAAAATATAATAAATTTTGAGAAATATATTTGTTTGAATAGTACTAACTAAATGTAAACATATATTTATTTAGTACAAAATCTATTGATTTGATTTAAGTATTATTTCTCTTATTGAGTAAACATTTAATTATTGTAAATAAATGTTTAGCTAGTATTATTTAAATAATATCTATTATAGAGTTAGTCAATTTCTTAAGTGTAATATATAAAAATTCACCGATTCAAATAAATTTACTTTTCGATAAATTTTAGTTTTAATTAATATCATTGTTGTAGTAAATAAGCGATATTTGAATTTACATTTATAAGCTATAAAATAAATATAAATATAGAGAAATTTTTATATTAATACAAAAATTAAATATTAAAATAACTATGCGCATGGAAAGATGAATCATATCTATTTAGTCTCTTTCGTCCCTTTGTCTTTTCGTATTTGTCTTACATTTCTTTTCGCAGACATTAAACAATCGCGCATGAAAGAGCTTGTTCTTCAGCCCTTTGAGATCAAAACGGTTAACATGAGCATCTATTTACGGTTTCGCGCAAATATTAAATTCGACCATTAAGCATTAATGGTGTTTGCTAATCTCCGCGGTAACCATGGCCGGCGCATTAGCCGTTTGCATTACTAATGTCGTACTTGAACGATGACAACGACGACTTTCGACCTTCGAGATGCATACTGTGCGCGCAATTACTGCTCAAAGGAGAACGTAAATTTGCTTTTCTTTTCGCAGGTGATTCGCAATTGCCTCTGCAATCAAAATGACACAAAAGGATACGTTAGGAGGTCGACGTCGATGGTCATTTCTAGACCTTGCATACGTGATTTCCTAATGAAACTTCACAGAAATTCTAGTGGATGAATTTTAATTGAATGCTCTATCAAGAAAAAGATTCAAGATTTCTCTAAACATTTCTTGAAAAAGTAAGATTTAATCGAACGTGTCAAAATCAAAGGTAAAAAGAAGATAAACGCAACCTATGCGAAAAATATGAAGCATCACCATAGAATTGACGTAAACAATCTGTTGTGTATGTAGCAACAAATAAATTATAAAATAAACTTATTGAAAAATATTTATTTTTATATATAACGCTTTTAACATTTTATTAGTTTGTCTTTGGATTGTCGTCGTCTTTCCCAAGAAAATACAATAAATTGAGGATGCTTTATACTTTTGACCAAAACTGTACAATTAATCCTGCAGAATTTCCAAAACTCTGAGTTACAGATAGAATGTTTACTTTGTAAGGGTTGTTCTTTTATAAAACCGATAATGAGATTTTTGGAGTATGACGTTTTGTATGCAACCCAGTATACTTTTGTCCTCTAGGAATGAGAAAATTTCACAGCAAATTCCTCCCCTTTTCGACTCGATGACACGTTCGAATGGCAGTCAGTCAGTCAGTGGATAGATCGAGCCCGGCGACGCGACGTCCGTTAACGGCGAGCGAGCAAGCGAGGCGAATGCGAACGGCATTCGCATTATCGCCGCTATGCCGTACATACATAGCTAGCAAGAACGAGCAATGCACGCAATGGCTATCGAATGAGAGGTAAAAGCGAGACTGCAAAGACGGCCGGAACGAAACGAAGGCCTACCTTCCGGCACGAGGAAACGATGCACTCTCTTGGCTCATGAAGCTTACGGGTGTCTATTTAAATCCAGGAATTAATTGACACGCTCGCTGACGCCGACTCTAAATTTAGACGAAGAAAAACGGAACGAGTGAGGAGGGGGTGGAGTGGGCTGGGGGGGGAGAGAGAGAGAGAATGTTTTATAAGTACAAACGCGTGGTGTAAAATTAATTATATAAATTATTCAATAAAAATATAGAGATAATTTTCTTTTGGTTAAATTGTTGATTTTTTACACAAAATATTACAATAATAATAATAATGAAATATAAGATTAACGGTATTAATTCGATTTTGCATAATTAAGTTGATTATTTCAAAATATATATATATATATATATGTGTAAATATTTATCAAATATTACAAAATATACATAAAAATTATCAATTTATAAAGGAAATAAATCTCTAAAATTAAAATTCATTAAAAAAATATCACAAGATCATTTTAGTAAAAATTAATAAAAGAATTCCCTTCGTTATTGAAAATGAATTTCAAATAACCGTATTTTCATGAAAATAATTCGAGTTAAGAGAAGAAAATTGCATTCCACTCATCGAGAAATTTATTGAACATTTTTCGAACACCCAGTATAGCTAATAGCGAACGTGCTAGGAGACATACGGAGAACAATGAAGCGCACGGTCACAAACATGCGGGCAAGCACGCACGCACTCACGCACGCACGCACGGCGCATACGAAGATGACGTAAGCGCTGATTACGCGTCGTCGTTGCGATGGCGGGCTCGCGGCGACTCGTGTTGCATGTGCAACGCGACGTTCACAGAATGCGGCAATGTACCGAGCGTGCGTGCGTGCGTGCGTGCGTGTGCGTGTGCGCGTGCATCCTACACAAACACGCGCGCAACCGAAGGACGAGGCCTTCAAGTACATATCACGCGCATATAAAATACGATCAAATATACACACACACACACACACACACACACACACACACATACATATAATCTGTATACATATATATAAATATGTACGAGATTATCAGCTGACAAGAGGAACCAGGCGAAGCAGGAAGACAAGTCGTTGAAATGTCCTCACAAGGTGGAAAGAAAAGTAAAGAGAAAGAAAAAGAGAGAACGATGTATTAAATACAAGCTTACACTTCGCAAGTGAAGCAACATCCGGACAAAAATTATGCTAAAGATATTCCACATTTTTTTCATTTCAATCCTCAATAGATGTTAGAATTTGAAATATAAACTTATCAATTTTTTAAAAGTTTTCTCGTTTAGAATTACATCATTAAAATATCAATTAGGTATACAAGTTATAACGATTGTGATGTATAAATTTTTTATACATTTTTGAGTCTCAACATATTAGAAATTAATTTTTATAGAAGGAAGAAAAAATCGGCCGTAAATTGATTTAAAAAATCAATGCGTAATATATATTTTGTTTTAAAAATTGTCCTCATAAAACAAGTCATTTTATACGCGGGAATTCAAAGAAATTCTGTGCCTTCATTTATACGTAATCCGAAAATAATATCGGTAAAACGTAAAACAATCCCGATATTGTTAAAATTTTCTGCTTGCACGATAAACAATCAGCGCGATGATGCAAAGTTCGCGTGCATCGATTAACACGTCGCAACATAGACCGAAATGCAACCGCGACTACACTGAGTATAACACTTTGTAAGCATCTTTAAATAAAGTGTGATTTATAATTTTGGCCAAATAAGACAAACGATATTTCTATCACAAATAATGCATAGAGAGAGAAGATTATTTGAATAACCTACAACTTTTGTTTTCCAGGAGAAAATCACTTCTTTTTTTTAGTCGCGACAACAATGATGAAGAAGAATCAATCAATCATTGTCATATTATAGACAGTCGATTTGTCTCGTAAGTATGTATGCATCGTGAACGGACCGTATAAGAAGACATTTTGTTTCTCGCGTATATCTATGCCATCGGAAATTTCTCACCGGAATTATAACGGTTTCGATCCCTTCTTCGAGGCTAGAACGAATCTCATTCCGAATTTAGACGCGGTGCTCGCGAGCGTGCAACGTGGGGAATATCGATCAGGCGAGTATTATCGAACCCCAACCGTGTGTCGGTTCTACCGGGTGCTCCAAAATGGAGGATACTTCACAGAATAAAGTTCCTATCGTGCGAACCATCTTATGAAGCGCCGACAATAGATTGGTAATTGACACGGGCACTCAAATGAGGAACATGCTGCACGAAAGATGTATGTTTGAACTTCACTTTAGAAAAAGACCTCTTCGGACAGTACCGCGGGAGAGCATGTGATTTCAATTAGACCCTGTACTTTTTCAAAATGAGCGAACCGGCTACCTGATTTTTAGTCATTGTTTATAACTCGTTACGTATTATACTGTTATACGGAACGAACAGTTTTGTCGAAGTATTTAAACATTTAACTAAATATAATATAATAATAGGTAGATTTTAAGATAATTTTATTGAACCATCAAAGTATGTAGAACGCTCAAGTATAATAATAAGAATGCAAAAAGGGTTAACTTTGTAATAATCAGCTTGAGTGGTATACATAATTATTTTGATGGTCCAACAAAATTATTTTCAAATCTGCATCCAAGTGAACTTTTAGATACTTCAGTAAAATCATTCTTTCTATGTATATTAAAGAATCAAATTTAAACTCATTCCTCAAATTAATTAACATCTTGTTATTTTAATTTCCAAGTGTGTCAAACTATATGATCTTAATACAAAACGTGCGATTAAAATAACATATAAAATTTCCCCATTTCTATAATGATTGGTTAGTTTCAAAGTAAACAGATTAACGTATGTAAATAATAACTAAATTTCTCAGTTAAATTAATGCATTTCATGAGTTAAATTGTTTACTCTATATATTGTTTCAATCAAATTAACGACATATTGAATAGAAGTGGCGACATATAGGAATGAGTTTAATTATAATAAATAACTAAATTGCGGGATATAATCTCACAATCAGTTATTATGTCATTCATAATTCATGTTGACATTATAAATTTAAGTGTAGCGTGTTGCATGTAAAATACATTCTAAATTTTTCAGTTTTATAAAATGTATAAAGCGTGTATACATATTTTATTGTTACGAATAATCGATTTATTGCAGGTGTGTGTACAATAATTGCTGAAAAGCATATAATTCTTTTATGAAAGTACGCGCTCTAGTTGTCCGATTTCTAAAGGCATAGTGAATTTGTGAAAACGTAGAAAATGGAAAAGTCCAACAGTGTACTGTAAAATCGCTTACAAAATCGAATATAATGTAATAGAAACAATGGCATGAATTCTATACCGCAAAAATGATGCTCTATAAATTCTTCGGAGCAGAACCTCATTCTAAAGAGTAAAAATTAAGCCAATCTCGAAAAAGTGTGGCTCAATTTTCCATCTTCAAGAGTGAGATTTACTCTTAAAAGTTTCAGATAGTAAGTATACACTGAAAAAAATTATGTTATATAAATTCTATGATTTTAATTGAAAATAATCTTGTTAATTCAACATGATTATTCTCATTGATTTTATTTAAATAAGAGCACGATGTATTTGTTTCATTAATATTGTTATTAAATTAATAAAATCAATTAAAATACTGCTGTTTTAATGTAACATCAATACACGTATCAAATTAAATGAAATATACAAATGTCGCAAAAATTAGAGATAATATATTGCAAGAGTATTTTGCAAAAAATTCAGTTCACAAAAGCTGAATCTCTTATCTAAGATAAAAACAAAACGTTAAAATGTATTATGGTGCAAATATCACTTTAACAGAACCTGTAACGTTTTATCCTAATTGACAATAAGTTTCTTTCATTCTGGGAATCTCTCACAATCAGTCTAGTCGTAGCTGTGCTAAACTGCAGCAAAAGAGAACCGCAACACGATGCATCGACGCGACGGTCGACCTAAGCGAAGTTAGGTTTCAGCGTGCAACACAAAGGGAAGAAGGGACACAAGGGCGAAGGAGGAGAAACGGGGGCGGAGGAGAAGGAGGGTAGCGAGGGGCAAGAAGGAGAACCCGAGAGAGTGCAGCGCCGTTCGAGGGAGGGCTGTTGAACTTTCAGGGTCACTCCCATGGGCCCCTCGCGCGCGGAAGAGAGAAAGCGAGAGGAAGACGAAGGAGGCGCAAGGGGGGCGGAGGGGGGGGGGACGAGGGGAAGAAAGAACGAGAAGAAGAAGTGGCGGGCAGGTTGAAGCCCAACACGAAAACTCACTCCTAAACCGTCTAAGGACGCGCGATTCGAGGACCGAGCAACGGATCGACCGACCGGTCGACCAATTCGTCTCTTTGGGGCCCCCTTTAGGGCCCCCCCCTTTAGAGCCTCCGGCGTGGCGTTCGCGATAGATGGCTAGCGTCGCGTCGCGTCGCGCCGTGCGTCGTCCTTCCCGAATGTGCGGCCGCTCACGAAAGCCCGACGCGCATTCGGTGCGAAACCAGTTTTCGGGGCCTCGACAAGGGCCCCGATTCCCTCCGCCGTGGTCCCTTCCGAGACCAGGGATCGCGAATGCGAGCGCGAAAACGCGGCGCGTATAGCCGACAGCGAAATAGTCAGGGTCGCGCGCGAAAGCGTAGAAGAGATTCACTTTCGGCTGTCCTACTTCTATAGATCGTATAGAAGCTCTAGATGCACCAGAGTCGTGTAACTTTTTATTTAAGCCCGAATGCCGACGACTTTAATTTTAAATTTTTTGATCCGATGATCTATCGTTCACACACAATAATCGCTTAGTAATCTTTTAATATACACGACATAATTACTAGGACAAATTATGTTTATAAGCGCGTCAAACGCATAATTTATTCTTGTTTAACATATATTTCACAAACAACAGGGAGGATGAACTGATGCTTACAGCGTGCGAGCGTGAAAACAAAACGCATTCTGGATGTATAGCGCAAAACGGAACGCACGCCCCTTATAATACTATAGATCCGTTACGAGAGTGCAAAAGGAAAAATCTGGAAAAACTGGAAAAACCTATATTACTAGAGTAAATTACACAGCGAGAACGTTGACCCCGTCACTGACTCACTGAGTGAGTCGCGCCGCTGCTATTTTTATCATTTTTACTTTCCTTTTAATCTTCCCGCAGCTCGTCGATATTACCGAGTTCGAAGTTACTCCGAGTTCTTGTGTGTTTCGAAAAAGAGATGAGCACGTTCCAACGCGACGGTGATACAAGGGCGATCAGACAGGATGGTGGGGCAGGAAGTTAACTGTAGTCGATGACTAAGTGCGAACAGGATTCCACGTACGTGCCGGAAACCGCCAGTTGTCCACGCAAAAGCGTACCTAGGTATATACGTGAGTGGGAGAGACAGTGGAATTGATAAGAAGAGATCGAGATAAGATCGCCCTCGCGATCTCGCTCGTTTGGAGGCCATGTGGCCTCACGACGAGGGGCTCCTTTTCTATTTCGTGCCAGCTCGAAAGATTACACCGCTTAGCGGTAAACGCGGCCTTCTCTAAGTTCACGCTAAATACAGGGGTCTCGGAATCTTTGAATATTTTTCTTCTCTCGAGGCGTCCTCGTTTCT
Organism: Cyphomyrmex costatus; assembly: GCF_001594065.2. Taxonomy (NCBI): domain Eukaryota; kingdom Metazoa; phylum Arthropoda; class Insecta; order Hymenoptera; family Formicidae; genus Cyphomyrmex; species Cyphomyrmex costatus. Next base: position 1,289,232 of record NW_017275847.1, read on the forward strand.
AAAAGAATCTTTTTTCTCTCGACGGAGATGGTACCATTTATCGCGATTTGTGTGGTAGGATATAATATATATAATAGCTCTAAAAGTATATATACTACAGAATGATAAATAAGGATAAGGCTGTGTGTGAAAATTAAATAAATTATATGAAAATAGTTTCTATTATACACATTGAAAAAGGTTTACTAAATTTTGAGAAATATTGTTCAATAAACATTTACGTATAGAAAATAAATATTTACTCATTAAAAAATGATATTTAAATCTAATCAATGATCCTTGTACAAATAAATATTTATTAGAATGTCATAATTTGTTTCAATATAGAGAGAGAAAGGTGAAAAATAGACATCTAATTGGATTAGCATACGCTTTGTAACAGAATGAAAAAGATACATTATTAAATTAAAACAAATTCAATTATTGTAGAAAGTAGTTTCTTCTTTAAAAAAACAAATCGTTTTGATAATCAGTTTTTCTAAGATTGTAATAAATATATTTTATAACTATTACCTCTGTGTCAAAAATAATCGTTAATAAAAGAAAAAAATAAGCTAAATCACTTTTCTTAGCAGTATTTTCTGTATATGTACGTATTAATTCTACATATGAAATTTGTATAGCTGTTACCTTCATATAGATCACTATATAAGTACGTGTTTCTCCAAGTGTATAATCTATCCGCTTTAGTCTTTACTTTGCGATATCATGTGTCGTCCTCGTTGTGACAATTACTATGTTATCAACATTTTCCTATATTATTGTTTTTCCTATTATTATTCCCTAGCAGCATCATCACTGTGCTCGGCATTCCTACAATTGTTATCGCGTCGAAGACCCGTTATCGTTAAGATAGTAAAAACTGTTTCTAGAATTTACACAATTTCGGACGCGACGAGACGAGAGAAAATCTCTTTATCTTGGAGCGGGCGGCGTCGTCGTCGAGCGATAAGAAACTCGAACGAAAACCTCGGTCGAAAGAACGTGCGAGCGTACGTACATACAAGAGAAGGACCGTCCGTTGGTAGAGGGTCAACGACCGGCTCTCGCTCTCCTCTCTAGTACCTGTATCATCCTCATCTCTCCACCTCGGGCGGAACGCGCGCGAGCCTAACCGCTAGCGAACGAGTGCGAACGCATCTTCGTCCTCCCTCCCATCCTCCTCCTCCTCCTCTTCCTCCTCCCTGCGAAACTAGTCTTACGCGCAAATTACTCCCGCGGGATTCCGCTCGAGCACTCGCACCAAGATCGAACCTACGAGGAAGGCCATTTTAATTCCAACTCTTTACTCAAATAGGAAAGTTTATACACAAGAAAGAATCAGCGTCGAGTCAAATAAGAAAGATCAACTTTTCAACATAAATTTGTTTACAACATATTATAACACTATATTAACCCTATTACACAATTTTTCATCTCATATAAATAATGAGGAAACAAAAGTTTTCCAATACACAAGGACTGAAGCTTGATTCAAGACATTTCCTCTTTTGAGGCAAAACACAAAATGTAAACACGATGCCATATCTGTATTAATATTTTATGCATCTTATTACCATTTAACACTTTCCACATTCTACTATCATTACATAATCCAATAAATTCTTACATTTCTTCTACGAAAGTCGCTCCTTTAAGAGACCTCGCGCATAAAATATATGAGAAAGGGAGAGTGAGAATACTATATGGCGTAATTTCACATTTTTGCAGTTAAATCGTGAACGTTTAACGCAACTCGAAAGAGTGGCAATGGGAAATAAGAGAATCGATAAATGCCAGCCGATAGGGTTACAAACTTGGAGAGTCATCGAGGTTAAGTGGCCCGTCGTTCCCCGCAGTTAGCATGCGCGCTATAACGTTATTCGCCCTAACACGATAACAACTCGCGCGTTCTTAATCCACTAGAGATATCAATTCGCGCGTGTATCACGCGTGTCAGCTGATCGGCTCTCGCATGCGCCGCACACCGGCCGGCCGGCCGGCCGGTCTTCGGCTTGGTCGCCAATTGCCGATTGCGATCGCGGCATAACGCAATCGCGCATAATCACCGATTAATAACTGTCATTATATAGCCGACGAGGAATGCAAATACAAAGCGAGCGAGTAAGCCGCTTATTTTTGCCGCGCATGCTTTTCAATGAGAAAGCTGTAAGCGATATATCAATAATCGAATATATTATAATCGAATCATGATTTGGAATTAAAAAACTGTATCCGTCAATACAGTTACCATTTTTTCAAGAAATTAATTAACCGTTTGATGTTTTTATTCTTCCAAATCTTTTCTTACTTTCTGTTTGTTTTAATGATTTTAAGGATGTATTACATATATATACTTTTTTAATAAAATACAAAATTATGAATAATTATACATCAAAATTATTATTTCAATAAGTACATTGAAAGAAAAATAGTGATATTAATCAACTTCTTCCAGTATAGACATGCTTTTAAAAAATAATTAAGATAAAATGATAAAATTTTCATTTAAATTATAAAATTGCATTGTCAAAAATTAATATTGACCTTGGTAAACTGTTTTACATGTATATATAATATTTATTTTTATACGGAAACTGTAAATTTCCAATTTCAGTCATTTTGAGCACAGACTATACATTTAATATTTAAATATAAAATCAGTTTTGAGATCCTATGTGTACCCGATTAATGAGTCCCCTATTTAAAAACGATATGATTCCGATCTCTCTTTTTTAAAACATTTAAACGTTAAGTGAAAACATCCAGTAAAAAAAGAGATATCAAATGTATGTAATGAAAAAGGAATAAATCGATTGTACGATTATTAATATAATCTACAGTATCAAAAATAATAGAATTAAAAAACGATTGTGTTCTCATGTAGATCAAATAATCGCGTAATAAAGTGGTAAAACAAATTCGTTTCTCTCTTCAATTTCTATCAATTAAGACTCGCTACGTATTCAACACGCAATGCAACGTATCTATTTTCAGAGATTCTTAATAGTAGGTACTATGTAATATTGCAAATTCTTGTATTCGAAAGCTGTTGTGTGTATTTCTTTCTACCGATATAATTTTATTTGCCTTTTTGTATATCAACTTCTTTATACTTTATACATATAAAATATTATGTAAGACCAAAATATCTACAAATAGTTTTCATATAAAATCTCAATAAAACTCAAAAAGATCAATTAAAATCGGCATTTGAAATTTTATTTTCTAACGCAAGATGTCTCAGAAATGCATGTTTTATCTTTTCTAAAAGTTTGAGACTTGATTATTAATAATTTTAATTTCATTTCTCTCTCTCTCTCTCTCTCTCACACACACACACAATTTTCTCTTTTCGATGCCGTCGCACGCGCCTACGTACGTGAACGATTCATCGATCTCAGGGCACATCGGCGTGCCGAGCTTTGACCGAGAAACAGCCGGGGGCCAGTGATCTTCAACTCGTTCAACAACACTCTGCGAGGTGGCATTGCCTGAATGCCATGGTCAGCGACCGTGAGGGATCGAGAATTTAAATTCTGCGCCGACTCCCATCGGCCCATCGTCTTCCTATCTCGCGAATCCTGCAGCACAATCTTGCTCGCGCGCGAAAAAAAAAATAAGTGAAAAACCAGAAACTGACTTGGCGAGATCGAAAACCGCACGAGATAAATTTTTATTGAGACACTGTAGCTTTTGTGCAGATAGGTGTGAGCAGTGTTCCCCTTGATTAATGTCATTAATATTTCTTTAGTAATTCTTTTATACGCTGAACAAAATGTACAATTTAACGCAGCGAGTTAATTAAACAGAAAATAAATGAAAATATCGTGGACAGAGGAAAAACGAAATATATTAAAGAAGTGTAAAAACGTATGTCTATCATTAAATTATTATCTATCAATTTCTGAATTATATTGGGAATATAAAAATGGGATACGCGTAAAAGTCGGTCACGAAGGAAACGCCGACTGAATTTTTTTTAATATATCAATCAGCTGACGGTTATGACGGTCTCCGACCTTTTCGTATTAGCATCGAGAACCCGTGATACTTACTTGTTGCATTTATCTAAACCGATTCACGGTAGTTAACGACACTATTAAATATCGCTTCCATCTCCGATTTCCGCCTCCTTTTAGTAAAAAGGTCAGTAAGACTGACGTATTATATATTTTTATTAACAATTTATGACATTTTGAAATATCCCATTTTATCCCAGAGTATTAACTTATACACTCCAATTCATCTGTTAAACTTTAGTTATTCATAAACATGATTGTGTGAAAACTGAAACGCATTTAAAAGAAATATACTTTTTATTCTTTTTTTTTTTTAAGAAAAGAACTAACTCGGGCTCATTAGCCTTTGTATATTTATTATGTTTAAATTTTAATTTAATTCTCTAAATCACTAAAACTTTTTATTATTATATTTTAGTTACTCATCACACCGATAGAGAAATTTTTTTAAACATAGAATTTCAAGGGATATTCCTTCCATTTATGACTCGCGTGAGAAATACTTCGTGCTCAAATTATCGCGCGATAACGGTAAAAAGGATTTAACGGATCTAAAACACAAATGCCAAGGTTTAGAGTCGCGTTTCGATCCGCGGCTTCGGTGCTTCGGCTTTTATTCGCTATTTAGAGCAAGGCCTCATCAAGGCCATGAGAGAGCATAATGGCCGGAAGTGCGGCTTCCACGCGAAAACGTCATGTGCATTGCACTCGCCTCCTTCATTGCGATCACGAGTTTACATGATCCGAGAACACTCCTCTTATTAAGGGAAAATCAGTTTTCTGATATAAAATATTATCAAAAAATTGTTTAACATAAAGTATAATATTAAAAATTATTATTAAAAGATATATATGTACTTCAAAAGTAACATAATTCAAAAAATTTGATTTCTCAGAAAAATTACTTTCCAAGTGGACAGAAAATTACTGACTAATTAAAAAATATCAGCATAAAGAATATATTCTTAACATGTCATTTTTTATCAAAATTATTCTTCTTGAGTTATAACGATTTTTTGATGATTTTTTAAAATAAAATTAAATTATAATATTGCATTAAGTTTACTTAATTCATTCATGAAATTAACTAAAAAATCACATTTAATATCATTTTTTAAATAAAGAAGCAATATTTTAATATTCTCAATGCTATAGAATATTAAAATTGAATTTAGGTCAAAGTTCAAGTTAAATGTTGAGATGTAATAAATGACAGCAATAAAATGCTCATTTTTTTCAAGCATTCAGCTCTTATTGTCAGTTGTAAATTTGGTAAAATAACAATGATAACGAATACAGGGATAACACGTGGAAAAATTTGGATGCTGAACAAGCACGTGTCATTTTCATTTATCGAAACACGAACACGCTCGTAGGTGTGTGCGTGACACTCGTGTGAAATGTATCGAAAAAACATTGTATCCCGAGGTCATTATTTCCCTCGTTCACGCGTCCACAGAAAAGAGTATCACTTTCGTTTTCGCGCTAACTTGACATAGGTTCGGCGTGACATATAGCTCTATCGTGCGCTGTTAAACGATGGAAAACGATGGGAAAGTAGAATAATTATCAAGTAGGAAAATATTTCGGCATCAGGGCCCTCCGTAACGGTGAACGAACGGAACGGGCAAGAGCGAGCCCTCCGCAGAGTTGCGCCCTGCGCGCATGCCGCTTGCACGGCAAAAGGGTCAAAGGACGAGGCGAGGGCGGTACACGAAAGCGTCGTCCCCGAGGCATCGATCGGAGCACTGGCCAAAAATTCGCGCGTTGTTCTGCTTCGATTCGATGAAGAAAAAGAGCGAGCGAAAAAGAATCGCTGTTTATTTGATGCATAACACACACACACAATCTGTACACAACAATGGCTACGTTCAACCAATAAAGCAACTTTGCAACTGTTGTAAAATTCTTCAGTACGATTCATATTGCCCTTACTTGGTATCCTTAATTATTCACTGGAAATCCAAATGTACAAATCAATGATATTGAAGGATTTTACGACAGTTACAAAATTGACTTCTCTGCAGCCAATATGTTTGACATAATATAACAATGATGGCGGAGGGAGAGAGTAAAGCCACAGGGGCAGGTGGTAAGAGCCCACGAAAATCGCAGGCAAGTTACGGAGATGGGGTGCAAGTGCGATCCGCGCGACGATATAATTCTAATCAGGGAGATCAATAGATTTAGACAGTAAAAATTCGAAGCACTTTACCGTATCACCTGAAGTGAGGAACGCGTGATGAAAAAGTGACGAGATCGCGCGGCGAATCAGTCAGCGTGAACTTGGAACGATCGGCGGGACGCGACCACGCCGCTGACTTCACGCGACACTCACCATTTAAATCTCCCAGCGGCGGCAGTGGCGGTGGTGGTTTAAATCGACGCGCGTCGTCGAGTATCAGTCGCCTCTTCTCTTTCCGATAATATTATGTTCCACACGCACTCCTTCTCCCCCACTTCTCCTCTCGTTCTCCTCCCTTATTGTTGTTATTACTGCACTACTGTTACAGTCTTCCTCCTTCCTCCCCCGACGCGACTCCGTTGAGAGACGTTTTCAGCGTCTCATGGCACTCGTCGGGATTAGCTTGCTTGAGCGCGCGCTTTCCGGCAGTGCAGAGTATTATTGTATGTCATATACAATAGCGTTTGAACACAAGAAAAAGAACACGAGCAGAGAACACCGTGAAACGAGCACGCGCGACTCCGAGTACTCGGAACGGGCGCACTCCCGCGGAACGTCCACCTCACCGCCGTCCGTTGCGGCGTGAAGTTGCACTCCGATACGAGACTAACTTCTTGGCAGTTATCACGCGATCGCGATTTACGCGCACGTCTCTCTCTCTCGACACCCAGGAACTCTCTCCGGCAGTAATCGTGTAATTATTATTATGCTAGTGGCAGTGATGCGTCGTCGCGAGGGCTCGGGGGGGAGGGGGGAAGAGAGAGGGGGAAGAGCGTGTGTTGTATGTATGTGTGAGAGAGAGAAAAAGAGAGAGCGGCGATAACGCACGCGGAGCGCGGGGAGACACCTCCACACGTCGAAGGCTCTCGCGCGACTGACGCGACGCGCCTGGTCGGCACGTAGGGCAAGTTGGGATTAGGAGGCGGCAGTGGCGGCACTGGCGGCACCTCCCCCTTCCGCGCGCGCGCTGCCAACTTCAGTCGGTGGAGCGAGAAGGAAGCGCGCATGCGTAGCGGCCCTGTTTTAGAGCAGCGCGCCGTGACACTCGTCGCCGAGCCACCGCCCGACGTGCGTTCACCCTCTTCGCGATGCGCTGTATCGAGATGCACTGTTAAATTCAAGTCATTTCTATAGGTCGTCACTGCTCTATATATCGTCGTTAATTTAACTAAAACGCGATAGAGTTAAACTTATACTCAACTCCAATGTTTCAGTTAAATTAAACGAGAAATGTTTAACTTGACAATATTGAAAATGTTAAATTTGATTCAAATTTAGTGTACTATTTACTAAGTACATACGTTAATACGGATGTTGTTTAACTTTGAAAGTAAGCAATTTCATCACAAAAATTAATCGATTTACACATATGGAAGGTAAAAGTAACAAAATGTTATTTAACTCAATTGCGGGATTGTGTTACAATTATTCTTTTAATATCTAACAGTGTGAAGTGTCAGAAACAACTTAAATATCGAGTCGAAAAATTCTAGATTTGCTTTCTTACAAATAAAGAAAAAACATGTGCTTATACATACTGGATGTAATGTAACATGTGAAGAAATTTACTTTACAAGAAGATCTAGTTAGAAAAAATTAATTAAATTCATTGTATATCTCTTTGTTAAAATTTAATTTTCTTTATGTTACATTTATACTTGGATATTAAAATATAATATACTTTGGTATTCATCGTTTTTTGTTTTATAAACACAAGTTATGTTATTTCTTGGAAATTAATTAGTGCTTTTTTAATTAACATAAATTAAATGTCTTACAAACTCCACGTTAGTAATTATATTATAGATTTTGACGTCAATTCCAAAGGGTATCTTTTGAATTAGAAAATATATAATTTTTTCATTCAATGTGCTTTTTCTTAGAGATATTTGATTTTGAAAGTTAACAAGTAAACATATAAAATGTCTCCTTTGTTGATATTTTTTACACTGAAATTTTCAATAATTTATATTAGAATTATTTTAAACTGACTTTTTAATATAAAAAAAAGTATTCTTTTAATTATACTTTAACATATATTGATATATATACCGTGACATACATATTATAATATTATAATATCTATGACAATTCAACTTCAGATCGATAATGCTCCAACTTGCATAGCGACTCTAAAGTAGTATTATAGTTAAAAATATCCCATGTCTAAACATGTCTAAAACCGTTTGGGACCCTCGGCTCTCGTTTAACGTAGAATTCAACAAAGTTAAGCATCTCCGATTCGACCTACAACAGTCAAGATTCGACAAAGCAAAAGGAGAAACGAAATTGTCGAACTGTGATTGGAGCAGTCGACGAAATCGTGCAAGCGCTTCTTTTCTTTTTTTTTTGCGAACGCCTGAAATTTCCCATAGACCACATATAGAATACACAGGAGAAGGTATCGGCGGTGAATCGGTTTACTCGGAATTCAGACCTATTATTACGAGAACGTAATCGTCTGATTATACGTCTGACACATACACGACGCCTCTCTCTCTCTCTCTCTCTCTCTGTATCTCTCTCTCGGTAACAATATATATTGGATTCCCATCCCTGCAGCGACTAATAAAGGAACCGTCGTCGGCTCCGGAATTTTGCAGCGACTCGAGGAATCGGCGGCTCCTTCTTCAGCGGCCCTCCCTCCCTTGCCCTTCCCGTTACCGAAACCTTACTAAAATATACACGACGGTAGTTTCCGGTTTCGTTTCTCTTGTTGCGCGACGCAGCGGCGAACAAACTCACCGGGCTGCAGTGACTCTCAAAGTTTCCTCCAATGATATTGCCAAATTAACTCCTGAAAACCTCCCTACTGAAATAACATACTTGATAAAACCTAATTCAAATGCACTGAGAAAAAAAATTGTTCGTTTAACTAAATTAATTTTATAATTGTCTCGATTCTGTCGGTGGAGAGAGTGTATGTATTTAAGTTAAATATAATATGTTTGACTTAAAGACTTATATTGCTCGTTGAAAAAAATTAAGACAAACTAAATTAATTTAGTCAAAAAAACAATTTTTTTTAATGTGCTTATAATTTTTATAAAAATAAATATATTATATTGCAAATAAATATATATATATTGTAAAAAAAATGTTTTTAAATCGAAATACCAAAAATTAAGGAAATCTTTGTAAAAATAACAAATAAATAAATGACAAAGGATAACACATTTTATGCTGCATTATCAGTTTATTTTTCTATGAGAAACTATCCTTTCTTCGATTCGAAAATACGCTCTTTGATATGAATTATTGACTTCTAATTGTTCAAGAGAACATTTGATCGGTCGTTATTTAAGCAACAAATCATGCGCTGCAATAGAAATGTTTGGTTCATTCTGATATTCAGAAAAAGTAGCATTAATGCATCTGTGAAAGAATCAACAGATGCCGAAAACTTTCTATTACGATATTTAAATTATTTAAATGTGCCCTAGTATTCAAATGTATTCTCTTCTTCCCTGTTCAAATATTTACACACGTCCAGTCAATTTTATTTTATTTTTTTACCCAAAATACATGTGTCATATCCGGATAAAGTACAGATAATCATGAGGGAAATCCTGCACGGAAAGGACAGTTGTTGAAGTTTAAAAATTTACTTAATTATAGATTTAAGAATCATTATGTTGGACGATCAGAATAACTTATGCAAAATTAAGAATGATAAACAATGCTTACATTTCTTAAAAAACATTGCATTAAAAAAATTTACTTTACATTTTCTAAAAAAATGTTTTGACATTCTAACAACTATAGTTTGAGTGCTCTATATAATTATTTTGAAAATGTGTGATGTTATCTCTAGCTTCAATTTATAATCGCATTTCAAAACCTGACATACCGAATCGGTGAGTAGTTTATACGACTAAACCATGCATTTATATATGAATTATTAAGAGGATACTGCCGTGACGGTCAAAATCCAATGGAATCGCTATTTTCCCGCTGTTAAAAACGACTTTCACACATACGAGACACTGGCAAGTCATTATACATACATATACAATTTTTCGTATACCATAATATTTTTATTTAGACTTCTAAACATAATTCTAACCATTTACATTCTTTATTGTACAATTGAATTTTTAGATATCTCAGTAAAATCGTTCTTTCCGTGTAGATACTTCAGCAAAACTGTTCTTACTGTATGGCAGTATACGATTCCTGACAGAATTAATGCAAGCAACAGTATTAAATGTACAGAAGAAAAGAAAAGCCAACGAGGAACACATAATTGAAATTAATTACTCCGATTATTATGGGAGTAGATGATACGGCTTTCGACGCTCATAGGAGGGAAATCGATTGTCAGGAGGTGGTCGACGATTCATAGTCGAGCGATGAATTGATGCAGTGGCTGTGTAAGGACCCGTTATCCGAGTGGCCAGCCGGTTATCTCGCGTAAGCAAGCGGTGAGAATGCAATATGCCGCGGCACGAGCGCGAATGGTAAATGACGCCGCGAAGGTTAATTATGTATAACAAAAAAAAAAAAATCCCGAGCGCACACAGTTGTTTCGTACAGTACAGAACTTACGCTAATCCGAGAGTCTATAAATAGCACGTGCGACACACGTAACAAACTTTACACGTGCGAGCGTACAATTGCGCGAGGTAAAAAAATGTACCTGTCTCGCGCGCAGAACGACGTTCTGTGAGCTGATTAACAAAGAACGGTATTTAAACGTTACGTCATAAACGTTATGTACATGGAGAATTATTAATAAACGAATATACGAAAAAACACGCTCGCTAACGCGCGATTTGTTATTACGACAGAGATTTATCCCGCATAATTTGAGTCCGATTGTTTTTAATTAATATGGAATTCAAGCACAAAAAAATAATAGCAGAACTATTTTTTAGAGTAAGTATTATTTTTACCGAAAAATATCAAAGCTATTTCATAAAAAATTTTATGTAGACTCTAGGCCAAAAGTTTGGAAATTTTGTAACAACTGATATCTTGAAGTATCTAAATATCCTAGCTAGGTACAGATGAAAATAATTTTGTTTTAATATGATTATATAAGAAACTCGTAAAGAGTAATGCTATAAAAAATTTTGTAACATTCTAGCAAAAAGTTTGAACTATCTCACATAATTATTTTGTATCTCTATAGCTAAATTTTCATTATAGATATTTCAATAAAACCATTTTTCCAATATAAATATATATAACATTCTTATGAACTTCTAAAAGTTTATTTTAAAAGTATTATTTTCATAGGAATTGTTTCTTGAAGCTTTTTACATAGATCATGTCTTTAAACCATGACATTTTTTACCCAATATTTACTTCAATATTTACATTTATATTGAATTCATATGACCAATATAAAAAGATTTTGATGAAAGAAATATTTCAGTAAATGTTAAAACGTACAGTATCATAAACATGTTTAAACATAAATGCAGATTTATTCGTATAGAAAACTCGCGTTCTCGCGCTGAAAAAGAATGAAATTGTTTAAAGATTTAAACGGCGCTTAAAAGCACTGCGAGAATTAACAGAGTTTGCGTTTCACGAAAGAAAAGATGAAAATTCCATGGACGAGGGTTCGTTACGAAAATACACACACGTTGAGCTTGCAATCTCTCGTTTCCCCCTTTTTTCGGTTTTAGCCGTCGGCGGTTTCGCGACGGAATTAAATTATTTTTAACTAGCACCGTCACGTTGCAGTAGCTTGTTTATCCACGTATACCAAGAAGAACGCGATACCTCTTCTAACAACTCTATTTCGTTAATTCGCCAACAAATTTGCAAACCTTTATCAGAACAGAAGATCCAAATGGAAAACCTTTTAAGTAACATTACTCACATGTTGTGAAACTAAAACAACTTAACATTTTTAACCGATAACAAAAATACTATATCTTTTGTGGCGTTAAAAAAAACGTACGGATCCACTAAAGTCTTTTTTTATTAGTTTTAGAAGAAATAAAAAATTTTTTTAGTTATATGAAACACTGTAACATTTGAACTCAGCATAAATATAATACAATAGTTAGTCTACATGAATAAAATAAAACTGTGAAAAATATAAGATTGTGTGTGAAACATAATATCCAAAGCAGTACGTTATTTAAAATATCCCGGGATCACCGCAGGATATTTATGTACCAGTTATGGTTTAAGGTGTACAATATCACGTGATATATATTTAAATATGTTTATTGCTCTTGAAACATCGCCAATACGAGAACGGTCGTTCGCTCGCTAACTCACTTTTACGCGCGAAAACGCTGTTACTTTCAGCCGAATCGATAAGTCACGATACTCCGCGATCGCGTTGCGGGAACGTAGAGCGAAATCTGTGTCTGCCACGTAATTTCGACCTTAAATCGTTAATAATTGAAAGAAAGATCAAGCCCTAATTCGACAAACAGGAAATTGTTGGTGAAAAAGCAAATATATTCGTCAATATTATAAACATATTAATGCTCATTTCTATCAACATAGATTAATTATCTCGGTTTAATTTAATTACTCTCTAAATTCTTTGGTGTGGAATCTTAGAAAATTCTGCTAATTTTTGAAAAAAAAGTGGCACAATTTTTAATCTTTAAGAGTTTCATTCTTTAGAGTGAGATTCCAAACAATTTGGAGAGTATTTTTTATTCTTTCTTAATTTTAAAAACTCGAAAAAGCAAGTTAAACCGAGATTGAAGTTAATCTACATTGTTGTGAAAATAGATATAAGTCTCATACATCTGAACTTGAACTTAGGTCAAGTCTCGATTTTGTGCGTTGAGTCGGATTGTGACACGTGATGTTCGATCATTTCCGCTAATAGAATGCATACGTTTGTCATGCATTATTATTAAACATTATTACACAGACACCAAATATATGTATAACACGATAAATATATATAGGAAATGACCGAAATAACAGTATATTTAAAAAACAGCCACTCGTGCCTCGAGCTTATCAATAACAGTGCTCGAGAATACTTGATCTCAGATAAGTAAATGTGCAGTAATATTTTCAATTTAGTCTTGCATGGTAACGATTAAAATTTGCGCACAATGCAGTTTCTCTTAATGTTTTAAGCATAATTGTGCACAATGTTTTCCTTCCTCAGATTGTAAAATGAAAACAGATTGCAACACATCTCACAAATTTTAATTTTTAAATCGGAAATGATCATCTGGGGTGTTATATCCCAGCGGCAAGAAAATTGTGAATTGTTGTAAAATATTGTTTTCTATGAATATTGTTTAATATATTTTCTTTCTTTTTTTAATAACTATTTTTACAAACCTTTAAATATATAATTTCATCGAAAACCCGCGATAAAAAAGCGTTATGTCAATTAAAATCTTAATTTTTTTAGAAATACACTGTCACAATACATGTATATTTTCTTAACGTATTTATTCCGTTTAATATTTAAGATTACTTACTTTTTTTATTAAGAAAATTATGATTAATTCTATATCTATAAATTTCAAATATACTAATAAATAGAATTAACAATTAATGGTATACAGTAAGAGTTGTTAATAATATTGTTTTTAATAGAGTTAGAAAATCCAAGTGAGATCACTTAGGTAAAAAAAAATCATATAATCTGAAAAAAAGTCGAGTGTCGAGCAAACTTGGCCTAGGAGGTTTCCGCTGACCTTATCAGATGCCAAAGCCACGTGGTCGCGGTGGCAGCGGCGCGGCGACGGCGGCACGCACCGACGCGACGTTCTGCAAGGTGCACCTCGTGCGACTCGCACCAACAGCGTGCTTTCACGTCATCCGTTAGAAACGATCGCATATAAATCGCGCAGCGGGGCTTCGGTCAGAAGTACTCACGCGCAAAATATTATGAAGTTGGCAATAATTAACTGTTGCGATGACAGATATGTGCAATGTATAAGACATTAGATATTAGCTAGATATTAGACCTTTCTCTTCCAATTGCGATTCTTAAACCATCGTTAACGACGCGCTTAATTATACTATTCTCTCCTACTAACATTTTAATAAAACATTTATTCTAGAGAAATAGAGAGAGATATATATATAATGCATATAATAAATAATGTAACAGATCGTGGGGAGCTAAATTCATCTTCCATATTTAATTCATAGCATATTTTATTCATAGTATATTCTTTTAATGTACTAAAACATCTCACTTCTATCTCTTTTCAAGTTAAATATTTTATTACGCACAAAACGATCTTAAGAATAAATAATAAAATTAATTATTAGGAAAATATATAGTAAATCTAATAATAAAAATGTAGAGCTTAAAGAAATAATCAAAATAAATTATAATTCAATTAAATTACATTATAATTATGACTTTTAACGACTTTTAATATCTATTTAAAGTTTAGCAACTTAAATAGGAGAGTTTATGATATGTAATATTTTGCAATGCGTTTTGTGGCGCGAAATAAACTTTTTTTTACGCAAACCGAAGAAAGCTTAATTCATCGCTGGAAGTCAGTGACTTCCACATGTAATGCTGCGTCGCGTCGACTAATTTTAACTTCCTCAGCTAAATACAGAAAAACAGACCAATTGAAACGAGGTATACCGAAATAAAAGCAGATCGATTAAACGCCCGTAGGAACTGCGAACAGAATTACCGTTCCAAATATTCCCGCGAGAGTTATCTGAGCTTGGGCGAAATCCTGTGTGTAACGAAATTTTAGACATTTTAAATAAGTACGATTATATATCAATGCGCGCGCGTAATAAAGCAGATTATCGAATTATTATTCTACATTCATTTGACATCGTCGAATAACAACGTTATCAAATTACTCAGCGAAGTTTTCAAAACCTGATGACGCCATATATAATAGCAAAACATGTATTAAATATTATTTCTAATTGTACAGAAAAATTAATTAAGATTATAATCAAATTTATAAATAAAATTCCCTCAGAAAAATAATATAAAATTTCTTATAGTTAATTTAAAAAACATGGGATTAATGAAGACTATTAGCGATCTTTCCAAACACATTTTGATTTAAAACAACGTGACAAATTTTGCAAGTAATACGTAATATGCTATATATTTCAATAATTAATTATTTAAAAAATATGCGAAAGATACGCACGCATACACTAGTAAATTTATAATATCAAATTACACTCAATTTGAATTATTTGTAATTATTTCTGTAAATCGTTATAGTGCTTTTATCCAATATGTCATTAATTTAACTAATTATAAAACAATAAGATTAAATAATTTAAATCAAGAAAATGTATTAAATTTGACTCAAATTTAGTTTATCGTTTACTAAATGCATATGTTAATGTGGAAGTATTTACTTTGAAATTACAGCAACGGATTGATTTTGACATACATAGAAATTTAAAATAACAACATTTATTTGTTTTAAAAGATTGAGTTATCATTGTTTCTATGATATCTAACAGCATGTGTAGTTCAAATAAAATTTTTAATCCTTTAGGGCATAACTTCTCAACTTTCAACTATCATTTTTCCCAAGAATTCTCACTAAAAATGTAAAACTGAAAATTAAATAAAATCTGTGCAAAACTGTACTTTATTGTTCGAAAGGTTTTAAAGCGTCATAACAAAATTCGCACACAATAAAAATATTAAAAAATTTTACCAGTTTAAAATTCGATACAGATATCCGAGTATCTACGAAAATTGATAGAAGGATTAATTCATATAAACCTTCAACAGTCACTGTGCGAAAATCTGTTTTAAAATGATCTCACCTCGATTACCACCGCGGGCCGCTGCGGTTCGCATGCGTAACGCGAAGAGGAAGAGGAGGAGGCGAAGGAAAATGGAGGGAGGACTCTTCCAGCGGAGGCCTCCTTCCTTCCACGGGAAGGAAGGCAGAAGCGAAACATTGCAAACGACGACGCAGGAACTCGTCGTCGTGGACTCTCGCGGCCCATATATTTTCTCCCCCCCCCTCCACTCTCCCTCCCCCCCCTCTGTCTCTCTCTCTCTCTCTCTCTCTTTCTCTCTCTCTCTTTCTGCATGGTCGTCGTGGTGTATTGAACTCGGTTCGTGAGGTCGTTCACCTCCGCGCGCGCTGCACCGTCCCCAGACTTTGTGCCGTGACGTCACGTGACTCGCCGCTGTCTCTACCGAGCGCGCGAGATACGAAGCCGAGGGAAGCGAGTGAGCGAGTGAGCGAGCGAATGCGCACGGAGGCACGTGATGACGTGGGACGCTACGATTCGCTGTTGGGCTCGCAGCCCACTGACGTCACGACTCACGGACGCGAGCAAGAGTCCCGATGCCACCGTCGCTCGTCGTCGACGTCACGGGTTACAATGTCGATAAACCTGCGTTCGTCCGGCTTGGACTTGGTTTAGTTACGCGTGGACATTTTGCACCGTTTATATCCTCTGAGATGTTTTCCGGGCGAATACCTTCATACTTTAGCGCTTGGGTTATGTAAATATACTATTACATTACTGTATAGCGAATTCGGTTGGACGCACTAATGCGTAATAGTGCGCATATTAAAAAGCCGTATTGTGCACTGATGTAATCTGTGTAAAAGTCAAATGCAAACATTTGAATTATGAAGTACAAATTTTACTTAACAGCACAATAAAATGTATTGAGGATTTCATGAGAGAGAGAGAGAGAGAGAGAGAGAGAGAGAGAGAAATATGATCCAATTTTATATTTATTAAACATATATTTTACATTAACTCTCTCTTGTACACGGCTTTAATGTGAATCAGCACTGAGTGCATCCAATCGAATTCGCTATTAAATATCAAAGGAGAGCAATGGCAATCCAATCCTTTGAGTTAAATAACACATTTTGTTACTTTTAACTTCCACGTGTGTCAAAATGTAAATCAATCCATTGCTGTAGTTTTGAAGTAAACAATATCCACTTAATAAGACCTAACACAACTGAATATGATTCAAATTTAATATATTTGTTATTATAATTTTAACTTTATTATTATAATTAAATTAACGACATATCGAATAGCAACAGTAGCGACCTATAAAAAAGATTAAAAATTATTCAAATTGAATATAATTTGACCTTACGAATTTAACAGTGTGCTGCTCAAAAATTTCATAGCTTCGTTTTTTCTTCTCAATTAACATTTAATACCATATAATTTATCATTACTCTGACACTTATCTTTTAACCATATGTTTAAGTTTCGCCAACATGTTGCACGAACATTTACAGTTGTCAAACTGTCAGACGCAATGTAAATCACGATGCACGAGTATCTAAATGTGACACATCCTGTTCGATCTGAAAGTGGTTAACATCCAATATGAAATGCAATAATATACAATAAATGACATTAAATACTGTGATCAACCGTGAATATCACAAAATTCCTCCAACCATTTTCTATTTAACATTCATCGAATATCGATATCACAAATGAGAAGCTTGATTTTAAGATGATCGAGTGTCTCTGATTTCAATTTTAATCACATTTATTAATTGAGTTGATTGCCGGTTATTAAAAGATGCTTTTAAACATATATATAATAAAGTCAATTTTATCCGTGATAATCCAACAGTTTTCAACGTAATTTTCAATCGTATTTAAGCAACCATTATATGACGCATCTTTATATTTTATATATAAATATATTTATATTATCATTAAAAAAATTATATTGTTAAATACAAAAATAATATTTCACACAATTGTGCGTAAGAATGAAGCTTTTTATAAAACACTTTTGAGTATCATCGATGATCGACTTAACAACAAGGATTTAAATGTCAGGAGTCCTAGACTTTTGGGAATCGTCGCGGTTCGTTGACGTCGATCGTGAACCTGTCGCGAGGAAGCGTCACGCAGGAGAGGCGAGCTATAAATAATGATCGCGAATTATTTTTAGATGGTCGTGCCAGGGGGACGAGATGAGAAGGGAAGGAAAGGAGGGGAAAAGAGAGAGAAAGGCAGGAGCAAAATCCGCTACCGACTCAGCTCGACCGAAGAACCAGCCTCTGTGGTCGGGGTTACGTTTGGTAGGTTGGTTAACTGTCCGGTCGTTCGGTCGTTTGCTCGCTCGCTCGCTCGTTCGTTCGTTCGTTCGTTCGTTCGCCGCGCCGCCAGAGTTTGTTGACTCTCGGTTTCAGCACGCTGCCTGACCATGACCTCGCCGAACGACGCACGAAGTGACGACGCCGTCGAGGCGACTCGCCGTCGTCGTCACCGTCGTCGTCTCCAGCATCGCTTTAATTCGTCGGTAATAATTATATTTAACGCAAAGTGTATCGAGTAATATACTCTGATGTATTACACTATCAGATGTCAAAGGAGCAATGATGACCTGATCCCTTGAGTTAAATAACATTTTGATATTTATTATATAATTTTCATGCGTGGCAAAGTATAAACCATTTCTGTGGTTAAAATACTTGGTTTCAGAATCTATATATTTTGTATGCACTTAGAAAATAATTTAATTTTAAATTAGAGATTTATGTGATACAATAAATTTATTTTTATATCGAAAAAATAAAAATAAACTATCATAAATATAAATCAAATTTAATACATTTCTTGAATAAAGTTGTTTAATTCCTTCGTTTTAGTTAAATAGAAACAGAATAGTAAACATGAACAGTCATACATCTATAGAAACAATGAAAAATAAATTTAAATCAAGTATAATTTGATATTAAAAATTTAACAGTGATTCTTGGAGTCATTGCGCCTCAGGACAAAAAAGAAATACTATATCAATTGTCTTAAATCAAATTGTTCAGCTCTACCTGTTTCATTTAAATATAGAAGCAGTAGCGGCCTATAGAAACAATAAAAATGAACTCAAATTGCGTATAATTTGATATTTCAAAATTAAAAGTATTAGATTTGAATGATGAATATTAGTCAATTAAATTATCATGATCGAGATGTTATCGCGTGATATTTTTCGTACATGTTTACGATTTTCCACGAATAACACGATTACGTCTTTATTTCGATGTTGCGTCAACAGTCCTAATGCGATCGATTTATAGCGCTCGAGGAATTATATGGAAACTTTAGAAATGTAGAAAATATTATAATTATAAAGCCTTGTTAGATCCAGCTAGAAGAGTTAATGAACAAAAATAAAATAAAGTAAAGAATCTTGACGATCAATCGTCGTCGTCATCGTCCTCGTCGGGCTTGGGGAAAATATTTAATCTCAAGCAGCAGATCTGGGCCAGGGAATATCGACCGCGCGATCTGGGTCAGAGCTCGCATGCACCTTGCACCTCGCCCTGCACTCTCGCTGCAGGGTGCACAACTCGTTTCCCGGTGGTGGTTGCACCCGTTTGCGACCAGCTCGCAAACACGTGCGAAAACTCGTCGAAAATCACAAAACCAGATATCAGTAAGAAATACTTGTGCGACAAGCTGTCCCTCCAATAAGTAGGTCGCCGTACTTTACAAAAGTATTCTATGTATTTCGACCACAAAAAAAGATCATAGGTTCTAAAACTTTATTTCCAAGCTTATAGATGTTCTTTGTTCACAACAAAGTCTCAGCAAAGCTTTTTCCTCGCAAATTCATAAAGATTTGATTTTACACTGAAAAAGAATCATTAAATTTTACTATAGATATTTGTTTGAATAGTTTTAAGTAAATATTTATTAGATGTAAATATATATTTATTCCATACAAAAATCATTAATTTGATTTAACCATCATTTATTGAGTAAATATTTATTTAAGTACTGTAAATATGTTTACTCAGTACTATTCAGAGAAATATGTATTGAGTTTAGTGATTTTTTTTCAGCGTAGGATGAATTTCTTTCCATTTCGAGCAATATCTAAACCCTTTATTCAGACATCGTACCGAAAACGCGTTTCATTTTTAGGAGGTAAACGTTGCGCAAAACATTTGTGTTCCAACCGAGTAAATATTGTAGGAAGCAATATTCTCTTAGTATAATAGAACATTTAGATAATAGCATTCACAATACTGAAGGTGTTTTACCGTGTCAACGCATGAATTTTAGAAGACACTATATATAAATCTTATGCAATTTCACGAAGTTTCAACTCATACGATTTCTGTTTACTCAATCTGAAGTGGTCTGAAGATTTTGTTTTATTGCGTTAGCATATTTTTACATATCACACTAAATAAAAATGAAGAATCATTTAAACTTCGACGAGCAGATTACATTTTATTTAGCTTTTACACACATAAATATTACTTTATTACTAAGAAAAATTATTATTCAATTTAGTTTTTCCTTTTCAGTAACGATTATCTTTAACAAAGAATATTTTCTTGATAAAAAATTTAAAATATACAAATTAGATATATACATTTAGAGAAATATTCATTATTATGTACTCTCAAAACAAATATTTATTTTTTTTTAAAGAATATTAAAAAATTGAAGAAGCGACTTTGTATAAAAAATAAATCGAATTTGTTTTAAAATAATCTTATGATTAAAGTATTAAATTTATTACAATTAAAAGAATATATAATACTTTAAATAAATTTTTCATGTTCTTTTGTGTGTAATGAACTTTATGATATAGATTTGCTGATATATAAACTTTTGAAACAAGTAATTATTATTACTTACGTAAATATTTTTCTATGTGTACTACTATCGTGATCATTTTATTATGAATAAAAATCGTAGTTATGAAAGAAAAAAAAAAGAAATAGATTGAGGAAAAAGAGAGAAAAAAGAAACAAAATATTACATTGTTCATCGTGACGCAGAATCGTGTGAACATATTAAATAAAGTATTTCCTATGTAGTATTGAAAAATAAAGAATTTATGCGATATCTCAAAAAGATAAAACAATATTACAATTTACAATTGGACGCGAAGTTAAAAGTTAACGCGTGTCGAAATAAAATTTCCAAACTATTATCGCAACCGTAACAGAAAATTTATGATGTCTCTACCGCGGAGGGAAGGGGTTATATATTACAGTCTTCTTTTTGTACACTGCTGTGTAAAGTTACGACTAACGCAGTAACAATGTAACTTCCAGCAGAAATCCGGCTGTAAGGGCGTAACAAAAAAATATTTATAGTACCTGCTGAGTGAGACGATACTGTAATTTCTACGCAGTGTGGCGTGCAGTTTCGGGACTAACGCGTGAAAATAAAGTTTTCGGACCACGAGAACGCTTGCATCCTATTTAACAAGAAGCTATAGGGCGAGAGGGTTGGTCCCCCGGTAATGAATTTGCTATTGTGTGTCGCAGTAGAGCACTTTTCTCGGGATCTTTGTCCTCGTCCCTTCATCCCGAAAGAGATGCGTGTACGCACGCATACGCACGTAAATAAAATTGCGCATGTTGCGCTTTGTGTCGCCCGCCTTCCATCAGCCGGACGAAAGGGTTGAGAGAGAATTGAATGCACGTTCGTAGGCGGCCGCCAATGGCCGGCCGGACTTCGTAACGGGATCGTTTGAATTGGTAATTAGTCGCTATCCCCTTATATCGATTATTCTCTCCTATTTTTAGCTCTCATCGGTGGGCACGCAGGAGAAAATAATGATCTATTTTCGGACAATTAAAGTGTCCTACAGATTCACGTATGTATACGCAAGCGTGATAGTGCATGCATGATTTAAAAAATTAAGTGAACGAATGCATAATAGAATCCTATCGATTGTTTTTTCGTTGATAGACATTACTGATATACATACTTGTGTGAAAGAAAAATTTTTTAACTCATTTATCATTTTCTCTTGACTTAAGTGCTGTCTGTATGTGTGTATTTTCAGGTACATGAAAACTTGGACTAAAAATATTTTTAAAATTACTGAGATAACAGGGTATTTCTGTGAACGAGATAAGATGTTCGAACTCCCATTTATCATTTTATTCATTTTCCTTAAGAATCTTAGTATTTTTTCAGAATGTTGCACTATATTGCATTGTGCGTGACTATTAAATAAAATAATAATAAAACCAAAACTATTTGAGAATTATTTGAAAATAATTGAATCTTTTTTTATAAGACGAGAAAATCTGTATATAGTAGATACTGAAGCAGTATCATATTTTAAGGCAAGAAATACAATGAAATGATGAACAAATCTTGTTCAGGAAAGACTATAAGAAAATTTAAAAACAAATCCTCGCCTTTTAAAGGATTGAAATTATTTTGTAATTAGAAATATACTAAACCAGCTTCGATAATAAAAAATTGTTCAAATTTATTTACATTTTCTTTCAATAAAATAATTGTGATTATTTTTATTAGAATGTTACATAATATTGTATTGTAAAATGAGTGATATAAAATCGAAAAGTAAAAATTAAAAGTTACTTAAAGAATGAGGAAGAAGTCTCATTCTATAATTTTTGAAATTTGTAGCCAAGATAAATAAAGATCCTGAGTTATTAAGCTGAAAAGTTGTAATTAAATACAACATGTGCGTAAATCGTATAAAAGGACGTATCTAATGCTGTACACGTGACGTGCAACCCTTCTATCAACGAGTGGTTTTGTTCCCTTTTACCCTCGAGGCTCAAAGGCGACATGCAGCATCACCCTAAAGGTGATTCACACGCCGCGTGTATGCTACATCGTCGCGTACATGTTTTGCATGTCCTATTCACGACTTAACTCCCGGAAATATAACAACAATGTAAAAATGCAACAATAGCAGAATAGATACGAAGATATCCACGTCGTCGCTATTTCCCTACGAGAACGCCTCATGATTCCTTTTCAATGAATGCTTAAATAGATCATTTTAATTTTTAAACATTTTAAGTTAAAATTTTTTAATTTAAACTTACAGCTTGTACCCTTTGTAGCTTCGTTTCAAACTATCCCCTTTTATTAAAAACTGTTCGTTTGATTTTGATCTATAGGTAATTTAGTAACGCTTTATTCAAATCTGAGGTTACAAATAAAAAGTTCAAAATAGTAAAAAGTTAGATCTATTTACTTAATTTCAACCAATTAGAGAAATCAGTAACTGTTTTCATTAATAATAAGCTTAAAGCTTATTACGTATTGTGTTTCAGAACTACAGTCATCGCATAACATTTCTTTGTTAGAAAATTCCAATCCTCACATTAGCGGATCTAGAAATTTGTTTCTTGAAGGGGAAGGAAGATCATTGGCAAGCAAAATTTTTTAAAGACCAAATATAAAAAGATAGAACATTATATTGTTATTTAATTATTATACTGAAAAATCATTATTTATATGAATTCATAAAATGTTTTATTTGAAATTATATTATATTAACACAAAAGAAGAAGAATATAATAGAATCTATGGTATGTTTTTATACATAGCTTCTTGAATTAAAACATATTTTTGGAATATCAAAATATTATTATTCATTTCAGAAATATTTAAAATATATACACAATATATAATTTTGCTATATAAATATTTTTGAAAAGGGAGACTTCAAAGGTGCGCCAAGAAGGCTATGACCCCCCTCTGTAAAACTGCCATTGCGTGCACAAAGGGTTAATTGTACAATAAAATGTTATACTCTTGAATTTCACGCGACGAATCCGGGCCAAGTTCGCAAGAATAAGCTCAAGACTTTGGGGCGAATATTCACGCGGGGACTGGCGGGGACGGACGCGCACGGAAAGGGAGAGGATCGCGTCGCGAGGGGAGGCTGGGGGAGAAAAGGAGAAAGACAAGAGGGGATTTTAGCCCGGGGCGTACCGTTTGGCTTTTCGGGTGCGGGACGGAACAACCGTCGTCGGTGCGTCCGTCGTCCGCCATGGTGGAACGTCGCTGGGTCACGCGCGACGCATAGAGATGCGTCGCGGTAGCAGCGGCGAACGAACGATCGATTTTACGGCGGCTTCCATGCTCTTCTCTCATCTCGACGACTTGTGCACGTGTTCGACGGTAGCCCTGTGCACACCGCGCCAAATCGCGACCACAAACGTGGATTCTGTTATTCTCAATGCATTTTCGCACCGATCCGGGCACTGCACCTCGATGAGATGAAAGAGAGAGAGAGAGAGAGAGAGAACACCTCCACTCTCTATGCTACTGCAGGATTATCGCAAGTTTCTCATTCCAAAATTTCATAACTTTTCCCTTTTTTACAGACAAAATTTCCCTGATTTTTTCTGATACTTTTGATGATATTTTGAAATTTTTTGTATTTTTCGTTCTGATTTGAAAATCGTCAAATATTTTGTTGAGACAGGAATTTAACATAGCAGTGTTAATTAATCGATGTTGCTGACATTGCATTTAATTGTTGGTAGTGTTCTGTGTAGGTGTGATGTATGCATATTGAACTTGTTTAAAATCAAGAATTTTCATTTTTCACAAAATTTTACAAAATTCCTTGACTGTTCCCTGATTTCCTTTTGATCGTTTTTAATTTCTCTTAATTTCCCTCGATTTCCCTGATTTCCAGGTATGGAATCCTATTCTAACAACTGCATTGTGTTCGGTATAGTGTGGGCATCTATTTTTAATTTTGATTTTAATCTCCTAAAGACGATTAGTCATATTTTGGAAATAGCACTTCACACAAACGATTACGTGTCATTGACACATCACTACATCAATATCTCATTTACGCACGCCACACATATACATATGGTAAATTTTTGAATCGCAATTACGTTTTAATTATCTAAATCCAATTTTAAGAACTCCACGCTTCATGCAAACTACTTGTCTGTGGACTACTACTTTATAAGTAGTAGTCCACATTAAATGTCATGTGCAACGACGTAACAGCTCTGTACCGATTGTATTTCTTAAAAAAGAGAAAATTAAAAATTTATATTTAATAATATATAACTTTACAGTTTAAATAAAAAATTTCTCATTTTATACTTTAATTATTTTTTAAAAACATATTTACTTCTTATTGAAATAATTTTTCATTCAGATTCTAAATCACTATTTACACACAATAAACTTTGATACTTTCAAATACATACAGACAACTGTAATTTTTTCCTTAAAAAAAATGTGTAATACATCCTTAATGCAGAGTAAATTATTTCTTTAAGCAAAACGCAATGTGTAACGTATAATTTGAGAAGACATTAAAAACTTCTTTTTTTAACAATTTTGAAAAAATGTAAAAGTATAAGAAAATTTCAGAGATAAGAATAATATTTGCCATTTACGCGTATTACGTTAATTTTACATATAGTTATTTACGCGTATCCTAGAATAAAAATTTATACTAAAAAGCCTTCGGTTTTAATATTTCGATCGTGGAATTACAACATCCTTATTAATTAATATTTCTTATATTAAGCCGACAACACACAACACGATTTTTCATGCTAGATCGCACACGTATAGATAATAAATTACCAGAATTGCGCCACACGACACGCAGAGTTTCTAATAATTCACTATTATAAATCAAATGCGATCTAAGACAAAAATCGCATCGTATAGACTTCGTTCGGAATCGAAAAAAATCCATTGCCATATGTCACCTTCCCCATTCTCTTATTGAGGAGGACGCGCAGATTTCGAAATCCCTCGTCCCGAGTCGCGTGATCATATATACGGCGGAAAGGGTGGCGTGGGGTGACGAATGTGCGAATGTATGTATACGACACGAGAAACGGTGTCCGATATCCGCGCGATCTTCCGGGTAAATCGCGGGCTATTTTTGGCACGTTGGCAATTAAACGTAGTTAAGTGAAGCCGACCCAATTTACACATTCGCACACGTTATTATTCGCGCAGAATGTCAGGCATGCGGCAAGCGAAAAAAAAAGAAGAAAACAATTGGACAACGCGGATGTTGTGTGTCGAAAAAAACAAGCCACATCCCGTCATAAAATGTAAAAAATCATAATAACGCGTGAAAAAGATTAAAAGGTCTTTGAGATATTTTATGAATTGTACAGCATTTATAACGAACTATACATATACAATTTGTTATAAATATAAATACTATAATATGTAAATATTAAAATCTCACAGAGAATTTTGAAATCATTTTTACATGTTATTATTTTTATGTTCATAATAAATTGTATATAGTATATATTATACACAATTTGTTATAAATGTAAATATGTAGATTTTAAAATATTGTAACCTATATAATTTGTACTTATTGTATATATTATAATAAATGTGTGTAATATGAATCACTAATTATGTATATACAATAATTATGTTATAAATTCTAAACTATTGTTACATAGTTATTTATATGATATTGTGATACAAAAGAGAAAAAAGACATAGTAGTGACAAATATGTATAATTTTTCTATTTAATTCTCGTAATCATTCAGTTTTATTTTTAACACAATTCTTCATATGAAACTTGAATAGTTGCTACCACCACCATAAAAAGTGTTTCTTTCTTTTCAGAATGTATAATAAATAAATCCAAAAGACATATTACGCTGCAATAAAGAATTAAATAGCGGTGCAAAGATAAAAAATTTGTCATAATATTTTTCTCATTACTTTTGTATTTATATTGCATTTCTAACGATGCGCAATAATTTGATTTACCATTATTGTGACATTTTCATTTACTCCGATTTAGCGCCAGTGGATTTTCGGTTTCAGTTACCTTCGGTCAAATCTGCTCCGCCGGGAGTCGCCGAGGAGGGACATCGATTATAAACAATCATGTAATATGCATGTATAGAGTGAGAGGAGGGAGGATGCCCTGTTTCCATAATGTAGTCTCTCTGTCTCTCGCGAATTCCGAGTCGCGGATATTTCATGCGCGATAAGATCGCAGGTTTGGACGAACAGACGGAATTCGTAAGCGAATTTCGCCGCCGGAGTTTGTTTACACATAGCGCTCTCGCTGTGCCGCCCCCGCCGTTATGGCTGGAGTTACGTATATACGCCGCTCCTGAAATTCTATTTCGGTTCTACGAGAGACGTGCATATTTGGCCTATTATCGTCCTCCGCGACCCGCACCCCCCACACGCTGCACCAATCAGGCTGCGGCGGCGGCGCCGCCATGACCGCACTGCTCTTCGGCACGTAGGCACGTCGCCGAGTCGGTCGCGCGACACGAGAGACATCTGTCAGCCGACCCGCCGTCGCAATCATGAAAAATAATTATCGACCGTAAGTAACGTGACAAATGCTGATGTTAAAGTCTGCATTATCGACCTCGATTCTTATATTATTTTTTTTATTGTTTTATACATATATGGGATCTATTTGTTGATTCTGCTATAGTTATAAGAATTATAAACAGATGAGAGTTAATCTACACCCCTAGAACCGGGCATCAGTGAACCGAGATGCTTGCGACTTTACCGACCTTCGAACCCACACCTTATCGGCGCCCGGAAGGGCAGAATGTCGTTTATCGGTGAGTGCCAGTATCACGTATGCGATTATCGCACTGCGATACAAAATTAAAAAATAAACAGAGGATGTACAGAGAGGAGAGAGGCTGCACGCGGCCGCGGGAACGATGAACTCTGCGTGTGTGTACGTCGTACAAGGGCCGACGCCCCCTTCTCAAGGCGAACAACTCTTGCGAGAGAGATTGCGGAATTTTTTCCGTCGGCCATGTTTGCCGTTCGTCGGTCGGGCCCTTCGCCCTTACGTAGCTCGCCTAGCCGATTGACTTAACTACAAGGCTTTGCTCTACGTTTAGAATTACGCGACAGAAATAAAATCGAACATTTGCAGCTTATTTGGATGTTCGTTTTATCTATCACTTTCCATTTTTTTAAATAAAACGAAAACATAGTATCCTACTTAACAATTTTAATAAAAAAATATCAATAAATATAAAGTTTTTGCCAGTAAATCTATTTAAAATATATTTAAGAAATTAAAAGAATATTTTGCAAAATTTAAGAATAAACAGTCAAGAGATCATATTTTAATACATTTTAATGTGATTTGATTAATATTCTGCTTCAGCTTTAGAATTTAATAATTTTAATATCTTGTAATATATTTTAATTAAAAAATATCAAATCTATTTGATGGAATGGATGCCAGTTTAATACAATTGGTTTTATTTATAAATATTAATTTATTAAAATTTGCTATAATTTATTATTTATGAAAAAAAAATTCTTTATTTCAATTAATTCACAATTTTATTTTACCTTATTTCATACCTTACCTTAATTCATATCACTAAAATTAGGATCACGAGATACACTCACTCATTGAATATTGCATGACTTATAACAGAATTCACCGTTCCATCCGCAGAGCTCATATAAAAAAAAAAATTATTTACACTCACCATTGGAAGGCATTGAAGTGGAAGTAAACGAGACCCAGCCCATATAGAAATGAAGCATCCTTCCAGTAATCGCCTTTTAAAGAGTAGAATTTCTGATATGCTGACATTGCTACAAAAAGGAAAAAGAAGATAGTCAACAGAACAAGTTTACTCCGTTAATACAAATAAAACAAAAATTGTTTTACTCAAGATAAAGTTTTAAAGTGACAAGAAATCTACGATAAATCGATGGAATTTGAAACCCTAGAAAATCCTCTTTTGTTTTGACAGGTTTCCCAACTGTTGATACAATATATCTTGAGTTTAAAATTATTCATTTGAATTCTTCTATGTCTCATTATTTGATTTATAGAAGTGTTTATTTAGAACAAAAAAATGCCATTTGCTTGACAGAATATTTTCAATTATAAAATAGAATTGAGTTTAATGACTAATAAATAATTAGCCTGAATTTTTTTCAATAGACATAAAATTATAGCAAAAACAATGTAGAAAGAAAGCTATATCTTTGCTATAATTTTCCTCAATATCTATTTGATTTAATAGAACAAATATTTATTCTGGATAAAAAACAATTAAAGAAAATAGTTTTGTTTGCTTGACAAAATGATTTCAATTATAAAATAGAATTTAAATCAAATGACTGATTTGCAAATCAGTCTGAATTTTGAAGAGGCATTAAGGTAAAAAAATACTACAAAAAAGAAGTTATAAATTCCCTCAATATCTCACTATTTAATTTATAGAACAAGTATTTATTTTTATTAAGGAAGATAGTTTCGTTTTTTTTACAAAAAATATTTTCAATTATAAAATAGAATTTAATTCAAACAAAATTGACAAATATTGATCTGAATTTTAAACAAATGTGAAACATTCCTGATATAGTTTTATAATAAGATTTACTATAAAAAGTACCTTTGCTATAATCATACCTTTGCTATAATCTTCTAAGAGTAGGTGGAAATGTCCCAGCTTGCAGTATGTCTTGGGATCGATGCTTATTCCCTTATCCTCATCCTCATTCTCCTTTGAGTCGTCTGAGCACGCTTTTGTACTATCGGCTTTCCTGCGCTGTTTCTCCGCCTGGGCCTGAACCAGCATACGTTCCAGATACTTGATGGCACGCACCATCAGGGCCTTCCTCTTCGCCTGCTCCGGGGAGTTCAGTTTGAGGAAGCCGAACTGCCGGCTATGTGTGCATACAAGAGAGAAAGTGCCTTCAGTTTCATGACGTATTATCGCATTTACGCGCGCATTCCGTCCGGTCGAAAGACTCGCGCAGAATGCTCGTGTTTACGCGTGGATCGTCGTAACGATTGCCGCTCGTTATTATCGGCAATCGTGCCGGCGATTTAATAATCGAGACGCTACGTCGCGTCGCCCATTCGGCTCCGCGCGCGCATTGTTATCGCGGTAAGATTTCGCGACAGTCCGCGCGGAATGTGGTACAGACGGAAACGCGAAAACGGTGTCAGTAGGTTGCGCACAAGCGCGCTGTCAAACGCACTTTTATAGGTTATACACCCGTGACGTGATACTCGTCACCTAGACGGAACGGAAGCAGCGACATTAAATCCAGCCGAGGGGGACGCGAGGTTATTGGAACCGGGTATAGAGTTAATCACCTGTCCAGCTCCGACAGCGTCTGCAACTCCTGCGGCGTGAGGTTGATATCGTCGGTGTCCTGTGCCATTTTCTGCACACTTCGTCCACGGTCCCGGCAAAGAAGCGCGTCACACATCCGCGGCCCGCGCGAGACGGATACCACGCACGCACGACGACGACTCCGAAACCTACGTCGGCGAGGAAGTCGCGCGCGCGCGCGCGATCGTACGCGAGTCAATCTCACGGCGCCGTCACCGCATCGCGAAGAGTTTATCAGCGAGATAGCAGTGGCGGCGGCGGCGGCAGCAGCAACCAGCGCCGACAACAGCGACAACGGCGATGACACGAACTGACGCGACACTCGCGAACGCGGAGCGACACGAGACGCAAATTGCACCGGCCGACGAATGCCGACCGTACGACACCCGAGTTCGGCCGAGTGAAGGCAACCATTTTTAACGGTCTGTTCTTTTTAGTTCCTTTGCAGCTAAACAGAACAGACCTTTGACTTAAGGTACTTTTTCATGCGCAGCACGCTGCAGCAGAAATTCGTTACTATTGGTTAAGAATTTTATGTAAGCTAGATGACGTACTTCCGGCGCAAATACATTTTGCCGCAGTTCGTTGAAGTTGAACCGAACGAACAGCAAGCAGCAAGTGGCAAAATCGAGAAAGCGTACAATATGTCCGTCGTTTCATTATAAAAATATTATTTATTGCAATAAATATTAGGAAAATAAACGAAAAATGGCTTCGGATAAGGTACGGATACATGTTTGTAAATTAGATCATTTTATACTTTACCACAAATTTGAAAAAGTAAAGTGTAAAGTATAAAATGATCTAATTTACAAACATTCGTACCTTATCCGAAGCCATTCTTCGTTAATTTTCCTAATATTTATTGCAATAAATAATATTACCTCGATTTTGCCGCTTGCTGCTTGCTGTTCGTTCGGTTCAACTTCAACGAACTGCGGCAAAATGTATTTTGCGCCGGAAGTGCGTCATCTAGCTTACATAAAATTCTTAACCAATAGTAACGAATTGCTGCTGCAGCGTGCTGCGCATAAAAAGCACCTTTAAAGTCGGGTCGAGTCGATTCAAATACGCTATATATATGTATGTACGTATTGAGTGCGGTAGATTTGAATGCTTTGCATGCGATAAAAATGAGAAAATTAATTCACGGTTATTCGATAAATGTTAACTATTTCTTTAAATAACATTTAATTGTTAGGAAATGACGATGAATATTCTAAACATTGAAAAATAGAGATTTCACGCAAAAATTGCGACAAACTTAATCGCGATATTTAAAGTGTGAAAGTGACTATAAGATACAATAAATATCAGATACTAAAATCTGAATACAAAAAGACCATAAAAAGTAAATGATATAAATATAAATATTGTAAAGAAAACAATACGTTTCAGGTTGGAGTAAGAGAAAAGAAAGAGACACGAGAGGAGCAAAGTGCAGAAGGTGCAACTAAGACGAACAAACTCGGTTCTCGGGAGCCGTCTGGCTCCCTCCAAATTATCGTGCCGTATTTACGTCAATTTACGTTCGATCTGACGGGCTGTTTAACTGACGTCGTCGCAACCGTCACTGCTGTGAAAATTTATTGTCGAATAGGTAAATTTTACCTTATCGAAATGTTGTGTAGATCTAAGCAAAATGTTTCTGTCCGCGAGGCGGCTCGTCGTACACTCAAAAACACGCTCGATACTTGTACCGAACAGAAGTATCTTCCGCTTGGGAAATGAAAAAACTCTTCAAACGGTAGAGCCCTTTATCTTTTAGTTTTTCTCCGAAATTCGTTAAATGTTACAACCGAATGGGAATTTCCGATTGGGCTTTCTCGTTGATATTTCGCGACGTTACTTTTCCATCTTCCGATTTTCTGAGAACAATCGCCGTGACTTCCTTCCGAAACTTCGTCATCGATATAATTACGTTTTCATTTTCTTTGCTGCGTCACAAATCCGCACAATGACAAAGATAACATCGACTTCCAACTTCTGTCTTCTCGTATAATTCTTTTGTTACATGATTACTGAATAGTTGTTAACATTTAAATAGGTAGGTTTAAAAATTCTTTAAAACCTTTAGAGTGAAAATTTCACTCTTAAAGAGATTGAAAATTGAGTCACTCTTTTTCTCAAGACCAGCTCATTTTTAAATAAGATTTCACTTCAATGAATTTAGAGAAAAGATACACAATTCTGGACAGGGAGAACAGCTCCAAAAATTTTTATTTTATAGTTACACATTTTACTTTAATGCATTATGTTATAGTTAAATTTACATTAGTTGTGTCTCAACTGTAATGTATTCTTTGCTTCCCGTTTCATTTTTATCTATTACCTTTTTCTTTCGTTGCAACCGTTTTATCGACAATCATTTATTATCAGATATTTTCTAGTAAAGACATAGTATGCATCATAGCAAACGCAAATGGATTGAAATGGATTCAGATTTTCAGAAATATGGATTCATGAATGTTAAAATAAAATCTTTTCAATCCTGAATACATTTTTATTCATTTATAGGAATTGTACAGAGCATATCTGTATGCCTTTCAATCTAAAAATAATATCAGCTTTTTCAGTATATTGTGAATACTGTTTAGTTCAAAATTTTGAATAGGAAACGCAGTTTTTCAATCTAATCCAATTGTATCCAATTGAATCTGATTGAATCCAAAAAAGTTTTTGCTGTTTAAAATATGTATTTGAATAGATCAAATGTCCAATCCATTTTAATTCATTCTTGTTTGCTGGGCATTTTATCTTTGTTCAGTGTCTACAAACAAGAATATAATGATTCACTATATTATACTTGCTGGAAAACGCATGTTTCTTGTCACTTCTGAAGTTCATCAACTTTTATCTTTGGCAATAGAAAACGAAGAAGCAGGATAAGAGACAGAAAGGCAAAAGATAAAACATGGAAAAAACAAGAAGCAAACAGCATATTGTAGATTAGACTTTTCATATCTTGTGAGATAGATAAATGTAATAATGATAAATTTGAAGGGTACCTCTGAGCAATAAGTTTTGTTTTCCTTTCCTAGAACAAGATTTTAAAGAAAACTAAATCTGTAGTATTTAAAATGGCTATCTTGCCCACTTGATAGAACAACTGTTATTAGGAACAATTAAGAGACATGTTATTTTTGTAAATTTACTCCAATTTAAAGATAGAGTTGGTAGTTGAAATATCTTTTTGTATTTTAGTTAAGTATATGAAATTTCCTACATTGATATTTTTCTTTCACTCACACGTATGAGACTTTTTAAGCATAGAATTTATGTAATATGAGCTTTTTTAAAGCCATACTTGATCTTTTTTAAAATCATGCAGTAATCTTACATGAATTATTTAATCTTCTAAAGATACAAATTCTTCGTTGTATTTTTTCACATATTTTTTTTTCAGGACCAAGATGCCTATACCCAAGAAGAATAAAGAAGATGCGAACAAGGAAGCCTATAGTATAGATGCTTCACAGGAAGCCAAATCCTTCATAGAGAAAATCATGGGCGATGTGAGCAAATCTTCAGCGACCAAACAGATCATCATTGGTACCACATCAGGATGGTATGCATTTTATGCCTTGTCATAATCATTTAGTTCTCAAGTATCTGATTGTTTAACACTTATTAGGCATATCTTCCATGCTAATTGCATACCTTGTAACTTAGGGTAACTGGATTCGTCACCATGAAGATTGGGAAAGTGGCAGCCTGTGCAGTCGGCGGTGGAATTATCATGCTGCAAATAGCTGCGCATCAAGGTTACATAAAAATTAATTGGGACAAGATTATGAGTAAAGCCGAGAAAATAACAGATAAGGTGGAAGAAAAGATTACCGGCGAAGGACCAAATTTTATGGATAAGGTGAGACAAATGTCAGGTTGCTGCAAAAAGATTTTGTTGTTTCTTTAAATTCTAAGTTAAAGATTAAAAGTTTCCTATTTTTTAACTTCTTAGAAATAATGTATATTTAAAAAATATTATGATTATCTTCAACAAAGATAATTTCAAATCTTTACCTTTATTTTCAACTTTAACACAGTTAAATCGCTTGCATTTTATCATTCTTAATTTATAGGAAATATTTTTGCTTTTCTTTTTTATAATTTTGCAGTTTACGATTTTTTAAATATAATGTCCCTACTGTTTGCAGGTAGGGATACTGTGGAGGAAGAACTCATACATTGCCACGAGTTTTCTTGGCGGTTTCATTATCGGTCTATCTTGGTGAAGTAAAGAACAATAACTTTGAAGTTTTGTGCGAAAATGTGAACATTTAGTATGTTGTCATCATACATATTACTGTTGCGTTTACAGTATTCATATTGAATGATATTAATTCAATATTAAAATTTAATATGTCAATATTAATTAATAAGAATTAATATCAATAACTTTAATGTCAAATGAAATTTATATATCAATATCATTATAATTTTTGTATAGTCCCTAATAAAAATATATAATAAAATTAATTATGGTGTGTGTGCAGATTTTACCAACTCCGCTTTGATGTAACACCGAATCACTGATGAATGTTATCGTATTCTAGGCTGAGAGATTCGTCGACAAAAAGATAGATAAAGCCGAACGATTGCTGAAACAAGGGAAGACCTGTACGCGACGTTGGTACCACATATTGACCGGCGGTGACGATAGCTTCCAACCAACGGAATTCCATTTCTTTCTAGTCTCATACGTGGCGGGACTCGCGCTCGGCTTTGCCACCGCTAACTAGGTAATAAGTTGCTGCACTCTGAATGCAACAAAGAGGAAGATCAACATCCACATCATGTCAAAAGATAACTGCTCTATTGCTATTGACGCACATGATAATGTCGTCGACGAATATAACAATACAATCATGGACGAGGTAAGAAACAAGATCAACGTATTGAAGAAATGGGTCGCGCGAAGTAATACGCTTAATAATCCTAGATAAATAGCTTTATTTTTTAGTCTGTCACTGTTGTTAGCGATGAGTAAAACTTATTCATTCATTACAAAATTGCTTATGATATTTTTCTTTCTTTTAGATTCTAAAGTGAGAATAGATAACGAAACAATTTCAGTCAGTTTAAAAATGTATATTTTAAGATCAAAATACAGGTAGAATAAATTTTACTCATCGCTACTATCTCTAGAGTTAATACATCAAACAAATGAAAGTCCTTAATGTTTTTTAGACGTCTAGACGTCTAAGATTTAAAATAAATTTATTTATAGTATCGAGATTTATTGAAATTTTTATATCTCTTCAATATATTATTTTTTATTTTATCCTGTAAACTTGCGCATAGTTTGGAATACATCTCACGAAAAGAAATCTTAGAATCTTGATAATTTTACTGTCACCATTTGTATAGAACATATACAAATTAAAATATAATGTGTGCATATGAAATGATAGAGGTTCCTTGTTCATTCAGAATGCAGCAAGAAATTAGTCACTCTAGGATATAAATTGTTAGAATAATATTGTATACTACTTATATTATTATTGTAAAAGATTGTGATTCCAATTTTTCTTTCATTATTTACATTTAATCACTAATATATTTACATCGCATTGTTTGTACTTATACATATACATTATAGATCTTAATATGTATTATCTACAATAAAAATTATTTAATGACATTCAAATGCAAATTTAACAAATTTCAATTACTTATTAGCAATAATCTAGCAATAATAAAAACTTAAATTTCTGTAAGAAAATTATATAAATATAAATAATGTTACAAAGAAAATATTAATAAAATATAATAGAAGTAAATACATGCAATCGTATATAAAATATGGAAATGCAAAAAGTATTCAGAAAATAATGCAACGTAAACAAAACTTAAATTTAACTTATGTTACTAAATATATAGAAAAGCATTATTATTATTATTGCCAAAGATATGTTAAGGAATGTTTATAAAGTGTTTGAAAGTATTTAAAGATACTGCCCCTTATTTAACAGAATTAGATGATGGAAATCTTTTCTATTCTAATTTAATAATAGAAACAATTCTTAAGTTAATGTCATAGAATAAAAATAAATGTGTGTGATAAAACAAATAAATATACACACTTTCAAACAGCAAATTATATACAAATGTATATACACAATATAGCAATATAAAACATTATTTCACAGAATATCAGAATACTATAAATGTATATTGTACCTCAAAATCTTTTCAGACACTGCATTATTATACTTCTGAGACGTTTACGGATCTTTTGATCACCGTTACAGAAAATGTGCGTAGAGTTATCTCCGATCTGAATCAGAGTGTCCTCGTCTTGCTGCAAGTAGATATAATATAATTTTAATTCTCTTAATTGTATTGATTATATGTTTACATAATTATCAAGAAGATTATTTTCTATAATCTATATTGAAAAAGTCAATGAGATATCAAATCATACCAAATGAATACTCGTAGAGGTAGGACTGTGCTGTAATTTGGCTCCATGAAAACCTTCCTGATTCAGCTTTTGCAGCAATTCTTGTGGGTCTAGATTTCCATACTCATGCTTTCGTTCCTTTAGCACTTCTTCCATGATGGGCGCAGGCGAACCCAATGACATTTTCCTCTTTCCAGTCAGTTTATCCTCTACATTCTATAAACGTTACTTTTTTTAATTACATTTAATAATTTAGAAAAAACGAATCATGTATAAACAAATATATTACATTTTTTCTCCCAGTAAATCTTTTTCATTGAAAATATTTTCTACAAAAGAGCATGCTGTAATATTTATCTTGAGCATAAAATTCATATTTATCTATATATTAATAATTACTTTTATAGTATACACATTGTCCTTGACATCAAGTTCGCCGGTAACAGATGCGAGACTTAAACCAGGTCGTACTTCACTCGGTACAATATTGCTAGCTAATTCCGGCTCGATAAATACACGGCCCTTCTTCCGCTTTAATGGCAATTTTATCACCTCTCCGCGTTTAAAAGTAATCAAGGGTTTTTCCTTGAACAAAGTAATTATGCAAGTTATTTTATAGGATATTTTTTACATATTTTATAAATATATTAAAGATGGAAAACAAAACAAAAAATTGTAAACATAAATTATGTAAAAATGAGAAATTTATTTTATTAAATATCTACCCCAATGGATTCGATGACAAGATCCGTTCTATGTGGTGCCATTCCAGGGGGCTGTATATAAACCTCAGGAATTACTAAGTGCTCTGGTTTCAAATCCCGTATGAGTTTATTAGCCTGAGTAAAATTCAGAGAGGTATCGATGGGACAGTGCACTGCTTTCATAGATAATGGTTGAAAAGGAGCGAGGGCTTCTAAATATGGAAAATCAGGTTCTGTAAGAAAATTATATAAATATAAATAATGTTACAAAGAAAATATTAATAAAATATAATAGAAGTAAATACATGCAATCGTATATAAAATATGGAAATGCAAAAAGTATTCAGAAAATAATGCAACGTATCTTGTACCGACTATTGGAATATTACAATAGGAAACGATGTTTAAAATTATTTATATTTTGTGTCTTATACATATTTGTCTAATATTTAATATAATATTTATCTTAACGCGCGAAGCCAATGTTGATTGATTTATTTATCCTATTTCTAAAATAATTTTCACTCAATATATCGCAAACCCTAACTTATTGCATTATTTTCTGAATAGAATTATGTAGACTCTCTTACCAGTAAAAATTACAGTATGCAGAGGATTGCTACCCCATAACTGCACGAAATGCACGGCATCGCCAAATCGAAGGCTGGGATGGCCACAGAAGACGACACAAGGCTGTCTGTAATCACTGCTGAATCCTTCAGCATATGTAGATGTATAATGTTTCAATCGAGCATTCTTCACAAGGAAAGCATGTGGAAACGGTTCCTCTGGAAGATAAACTTTGTTTTGTTTATTTGTCGACAACCTAAAAGTAAAAAATGATAGTAAAATACAAAATAAAATAAAAATATAATGCAATATATCAAGAATATCTTAGAATCACTTCATTGATTATACCATTCAGCAAGAATATTCGAATAAGCCAAGGACGACTCCGCCACAGGTGAGATGAAAAATAGAGGCACTTGCGTGAAGCCTGACTTGTCCAGATGAGTGCTCAGACACTCGAATAAATCGTACACGACGCCGGAGGGATAACAAGGTATCAAAACGCATCCACCAGCTCTAAGAGTCACAGCTGCAAACATTTTTATGCAATGAAATAAAACATTACCTAAGGTATATTTTTGTTTAAAAAATAACCAGCGATAAAAATCCGAATATATATATATATATATATATAATGTAAATCATAATATATTTAATAAAGAAAATAATTTTGTTAGAAAAAATAATCTATTTCTTTTTTGTCATTTATTTAATTCTTCTAAGAAAAATAATGATTTTAATATGAAAGTATCAAGAGATTATCTTTTTGCTAGATCGTAATTTATCAGATATTGAGATTTATACTTACCAACAGTCATGCACAACTCCCCAAGCATTGTGTCTGGATTAGCAGTTGGCGTTTGTGTTAAGCCTGTCAAAATCAATAAATTAGCGTGCTTTAACGTGATTTGATCCATAGGTTTC
The DNA here is from genome assembly GCF_001594065.2 of Cyphomyrmex costatus. Taxonomy (NCBI): domain Eukaryota; kingdom Metazoa; phylum Arthropoda; class Insecta; order Hymenoptera; family Formicidae; genus Cyphomyrmex; species Cyphomyrmex costatus. Next base: position 1,327,834 of record NW_017275847.1, read on the forward strand.
GGATGAGTAGTCAGTGTAGATGAACCGCTGACAAAAGCAACCTTTTCGTGATCGCTAGAAATCAACCAATTACTACTACCTAAACAGAATCCTGAACTGATTGGTGTCACTGTTAAAGCACCGTATATATCCTGCAAGTAATTTGAATGTGATTATTGGGTCGTTATCTATGAAATTGCAAAAAAATTTTGAGTTTTTGAAAAAGAAAAAATGACTTCTCTCCAAATATGTATAATTGTGGATTTAAAGCATTATTGAATATTTCCAGTTACATTTGTTCGCTCTAAGAAAAAAAATTATCTACAAATTATTGCTTATTATAATTTTCTAAAAAAATTAACTATTATTAACTAAAATTATTATTAACTCAACATTTTGTATACAAAATATTATAATACGTTAATCTGTGTGTTTTAAACTTACTAGTTTTTGATCATATCCAACCATTTGAATGTTTGATAGCGCCGAATTCACGGCCGTCATAGAATAAATGTGCTTCCAAGATTTTGGTTTAACAACCTCAGCTAAGGGAGATGGCAACGTATGTAACATGTCCTTCCAATGTTTGGCCATTGTCGCCTTTGGAGTTCGCTCAATGAATTCCACTAATTCCTCCATGAAAAACCGTCCGATTTGCAATGTCGGTTCGGTGGCATATATTATACCTTCGAATCATTGTGTTTATAAAATAATATGTATCTACAGAAAGTGACAACAGATGGAAAAAAAATTTTTAATTCTTTTTTTTGTGATAACAAAATATGATTAATATTAAGAATAATAAAATTTTATTAAATGTTTAAATATTCATGTGCTTTAGAATAAAATAAAAAATAACAAAATTTCAATGGAGGTATTGTTTTTTAATAATAGATGTCTAAATATATTGTATGCTTTGGATACTTTTCACGAATATTTAAACATTTACGATAAAAAAACAATGAAACCGAATTCACAATATCGTTATTCTTGATCTTTAACTCATCTTATCATCTAGAGAGAACCATTTCTTAAATTTTTTTTCCCACCTGTTACACTCTCTTTGACAAAAAAGATTTACAAATAGACTAGTCGGGATAGATTTCTTAATAACAGTGGTACATACAGCTCTAATGCATAAAACTTTTTTCATAGGTCTTGTCAAGAGGAATCGAAATAATCCTGTGGTATTTTACTGTGTCTATCACTATTTTCATAATAATCCTTTTAAATTAAATCTAATTTGTTTTATCAAAATGTATCATCTTGCATACACTTGCTATACCTTTAAAACCTGTGCCTTCTGTTATGAATGGCAATGCAAGCATACACGTATAGTTGGATATCAAAATGGCATCAATCTCTGAAAAATCGATTATTTTTTCCAAAGGGGGAGTAAACTCTGGAACTGAATCCACAAAGACTCTACCGCAACATTCTTTTAGTTCCTTAAAATAAAATAATATATTTACAATTGCTGTTTAAAATAATTTAACAATATATTAAAAACATTAAATATTTAAATAGTATTTCACTAACCCCTTCGATTTGCCAGTCTTGCTGATTATCATTGCGTGGAAGCCACGTTGGCAGGGAATTAAACTTGTTGCTAGGAACCATGGGCAAAGGCATAAAATGCAAAATGGATTGCATATTCAAGCCGCAATCCAACATGAGTGTGGTTCCTTTGAAAGTTAGAACCAAACATGGCTTTGTTGGCTCACTGGATAAGCAATACTAAAAATACCAAATTGTTAATTCTTATAAACAATGTATCAATTCAGAGAACTGGATATTATTTTTTGTCTAAAAACTCTTTATTATACTATAAATATGAAGCTAAACATTAATTTTATAAATAATACAAATTTTTAGATAAAGAATATTATTATTTGTCAAATAATAGAAACAATTCTATTTTCTGTCAAAGCGACTCTTGGTGCTTAATATTCAAATTAGTAAATTTTTCAGTTCTACAAACTGCATGTGGATTCAACTTAAAACTGGAGCTAATAACGTCACATTAGAAATACCATCATAAATTATACTTATCATCAATTTAATAATAATGGATTACCGCTTATAATTATTATTCCTCTAACAATTCTAGTTTCTTTATGTTAAACAGAAATAAGTACCTTTAATTTTTTTCTCATCAATAAACTTTCGCATTTTGAGGTTATATTTACATACTTTCAGATTATAAATAAAAAACAGCTGTAACTCTATCAACTATAATGACTTGTAATTAAAGCGATATAATTACCAGCCTCATCTTGAATCCTTTATTTACAAGTTCCTCGAGAGAGTATATCCGTTCCAGTTGATTTTCTTGTAACTGAAAAGCCGGTTTTTAGATGTCAAGTTCTTAATTCGAATCTCAAATTTAATAAACTTTCAAATCTTTAATACATTCAAGTTTTTTTAATAAATTTCTTTTTTTTCTACTTTTCGAACTTCCTAGGTACTTCTAATTCAATAAGTTCAATTTAAGATGAAAGCACGTGAACTTACATGAATCACATTCTTAGTATTGAGTGCCTACTGCCTACGTTAAACAGCTGATTAAACTGCGTTCCATTTAACGCTTACACGCTCGTGGAATCATTCCAGCTTGGTTGCGTTTATCAAATGTTAAACAAGGACAAACAATGCTCGCGAGCGTTGCTTTTTGGTGACACTCAGATCTCCGATAGGAATTTGGTTCGTGCTGCTTTCCTGCGTTTTCCTTGGTTTTTCTCGAAAAAGGAAAAATATTGGAGGCAACATAAAAAATATAAGTACAGTCGAGTACGAGAATAATCGACTGTAAAATTCATTCATTTCTTATGGCATAAGGCTTCAAAGTCTATTGTAGATCCCGGGCTTAAGGTTATACTACACAAAAACATAACCACGTTTAGTCTGATTAGAGAGCCTCATCTTCTAGTAAAATTTTTTCGATTTTTATGTGTACAAATTATGGCACTTTAGAAAAATGCTGAACAAGTTTATAACTTTTCTTAGAATTTTTTATTTGTCATTTCGAAAATTTAAGATTCTATGTTTTCTGGAAAAGTAGTATATCTTAAACTTTTTTTAAATTATATATATATACATATATATATATATATAGATTTCATTAAAAATTTTAGAATAAAATTTTTAAAAATACCTTACAAAATTTCTCAGAATTTACACACATTCTTATATACATATATAAGAATTAGAAAAGATGTTTTTGGTAGTTTTAAAAATTGTTTTAATTTGTATATATTTTAAAATTTGAGAAATTTTTCAAATAATTTTTCAAAAATTGTGTGAAATTTATTTAAAATTCTGAGAAAATTTTTCACCAGGATTCTTATCTAATTTAATTTATAAGGAATGTCTATAGGTAAATGATGGAGAACTAACTGCAGACACAGTATTGCTTTTTCTATCCTTGCAGCTTTCTTTAATGATATAGGAATTATCTTCCAAAATGTGTGAAATCATTGTTTTGTTTAATGGTTATTCCAAAAATTTGGATGATAAAAAAATGGATGCAAATTGCACTTGCACTCTAATAAGAGGCCCCAAACTGATTATTGTCGACACTATGACCGCTTGGGACCGTGAGAGGCTAATAGAAGGTACAATACATAGAATTCACTGAAATTTTACAATATTTTTTATTAACACCAAAACGATCGATAATATTTCACCAGAACTATCAAAGATGTCAAGTTGATGCTTTCTTATATATACTTATTTTTAGTTAAGGAAGAATAATTATTATGATATTATTTGTGTATCGTATTTATATTATTATATATAGTACAATCTAATACAAAAGACAAAAAAATTTTGAAATGATTAATCGAAATGGCATTATCGGCCATGCTAACATTAATACATATTCATTAGTATATACAGCAGACATTTTATTATTTCATATTGCAAGTACAGAGATAATCACATAGTGAATATGTAAAAAAAATTTATTATTTTTTGATTAATCATTTAATTAATCAAATGTATCAAATATATCAATGTTTGATATATTATACAGTATTTAATAATAATATGTAAATATAATTAATATATATATAAATTATGAATTCAATTGAATGCTGAACTTATAGAACTCTTACCATTTATTTATAGTTTTGTTTAATTCTTTTTTTATCTTTGAAAAAGAGATAAAACTGATTCTATTGTATTTGCAATTAATGTTGGAAAATACAATTATTTTTATTTTTCTTATTTCTTAAGACTTAAATTAAAAGTTTTAGGACTTTTATAGATAACATGTAACGTCTTTTCAGCACTTGCACAGTATAATATCGAGCCAAAGGACATCGATTACGTTGTTTGTACTCATAGCCATTCCGATCACATAGGGAACAATAATCTGTTCACAAAAGCAGAACACGTTGTGGGTTTGACTGTTCAGTATCGTACTATATTTTACGAAAATCCACGGATTTCGAACGGTAAGCTTATTAGGGTATAATGAATTTATAGAAATACGGTCACCACAAAAAGTTACATTTTTTCAGAGGGCTATGAGCTCTGTCCAGGTGTTACAGTTATGGCCACGCCAGGACATACGAAGGAAGATGTTACCGTCTTAGTAAAGACGATAATGGATGGAGAAGCAAAGCTTGTAGCTATTACAGGTATACGCAAGTTTCAGAGATTATTGATGCATTTTTAGTAAAATTTAAGCATACGCGAATAAAAAGTTTTTTTTTCTCAATTTAGAATTAAATACTTATGTTATATAGCAAAAATGTTTCTGATTTCACGCTTTTATAGGAGACTTATTTGAGAAAGAGGAAGATATTTTTGAACCGCATATCTGGAAATCGCTTGGTATACCAGAATTGGTAAAAACTCAATCCGTTATGCGTTCTCGTGTAATAGATCTTGCAGATTTTATAATACCTGGACATGGGCCAATGTTCTACGTTACTGATGCTATGAGAAAAGCCGTGAAATGTCAAGTAATTCCATAAGAAAATTGTTTGTTATTAATAAACATTTATACCAAGTTTTATAAAATACGTAAAGATTATTAAAAAAAAGTAAAGAATTTCTTCAAATTACAATATTATTACGGAAAATAATAGAAAATCATTATAACAACTTGTTAACGTCCTTTATTTTGTTTTAACTTTTGCTTTATTTTTACGTCCTTTATTTCGTTTTAACTTTGCAGTTATTGATTTTAATAAGTAATTTTTATCAAAAACGTTCACTTGAAAATTAACCTTCGATAAAAATCTGTTCTTACCGGAAGTTAAATTTTAAACAACAAGGAGTTATAAGTTTTATCAGTATGACATGCAACAAATTATATGAAAAGATTATTCTAACATCATCCCGATTAATAAAACCTTTTTTTAAATCTTATTATTGATTCACATACAAAAATATAAACCATTTGAGTAATTTTGCATATGATAGTTTGTATTTATGTATAATGAATAAATCCTAATGAAGATTGATTAAATACGGTTGATTCTTTTCGTGCTTGTACAATTTTTTATATCTTTAAACAGGGACTCGGATCATAATTATATTCCAAAATAAAATTTCGGACCGGTTATAGTTATGGTCCGAGACTACTCAACTTTCGATTTCGATGTCAGTTTAAGTCCTTTTAGTTCCAGTAATAATGATTACCATTACAGATATAATTATTGAAATTGAAAAGGACCGAAATCCAAATTGTATTTTAATCTAAAGTAAATAGTGTTATCAGTAATAAAATATCTATGTAGTAATGCTATATATTGTATATTAGAATTTGATCCTCATTATGAAGCAGATAACATTTATAAATTAAATTGTGTTTCTCGTTCAATTTTTTGTCACTTGTTTTTGTTACATTGTAATATTCTATTAAAAAAAAGCAAAAATAGAATATATAGCATTTTATTGTTCATAATAGGAAACACGCTTGCTTATGAATTTACAATTAACAATTCTCAAATTTAGAATTAAGCATGAAAAAATGTGAAATTTTATCTTGACATACAACAAAAACACTGCTCATTCTCACTACTGCAGCCAAAAAGACTGTTCCAAAAAGGATACTAGTAAGAAAGATTGTTATTTATGATACATCAATAAGACTAGCTAGTTTGTATCTGCGAAGTCTACGAAGTCTGCGAAGTTTAATGATGATACTGACGACGGCTGTAAGGAAATGGTGCCAGTAATCAGTGTGAATTCATCATAAATCTTCATTAGTTTTTCCATATGATATTTTTGCAAACAATAAAATTTGTTCAACGAAGAAGATCGTTTCAGTGCGCAATCTATGCAACATACCATAAATATGTTCCCACTCTTCTTACAGAATAATAAATTGAATACCTCGATCTACAAAGAATTAAAAACATAATTTGTAATGCTAAATAATTTAAATACATATTATGTAATAATAGATTGCATGATATATTAAAAATAAGAAACATACTTGGCAATTTTTGCAATAATGCACTTTCTTCTCGAGTTCATCATCATGTTCCACTTCTATATCCTTGCTTTTTAAAAATTTAAGTATCAAGTAATTATATATCATTGTTTGCTTCAGGCAGTTCTTGATTAGATGAAATAGGTGCTGATCCGATATTTCAAAACATAATTGTGCCAGATTCCATGAAAGCTGCACCATCGGCACGATTGATTTGAATTTTTGCAGCTTGTTCCATTCGTAACGTTCTATCGCCAGCTCATACTGTCTGGCAGTAAACGGGCCAAGATTCCACGCGACATTATTGCACGAGCCGATCGCATGCACCCAATGTACACAACCAACGTTCACCCACACGATATCACCCGGTTTTTGAAGGAATCTGTATACCGGAACATTATTCTTATGTAGAACGTTCATATCCGGCGGCCACCAACTGTCACCTAAATAATTGACGCGGTTTTGCGTACAAAGTAACTGTAGTACACCCCAGTATTCATACGATACTGCAAACCATTCGCAGTCACCCGGTCCGGCATTAATGTTGATAGAACAGAAATTATTATTCTCTTGATGGCCAGTTGTTCTGCAGCCCGGTACCTAAAGACAATTACACATATACATTTAACGCAATCAACACTCCAAATATACCACTGAATCTCCGTTCTAACTTAAAATTATGTTATATCAAATTTTAGATATACCTTCATATATGCCTGTGCGGTATTCATTCCTAAGATATCGTAGCCCACGTATGTAAGCATATTATCATCACATTTAATTCTCAAAAAAGGTGGTAACTTTATTAACTCATGTAACTGTAGCTTCCAGATTTCCACATCTGATAAATCTACATTGGTAGCGAATTTTATTGTCTGTGTCTTTTTATTCTTAGTCATTCGACAGAGATTGCTGGAAGTGGATATGTTACTGTACACATTTTCGTCATTATTATCCAGGAAAGTTTGGGCTTGATAATCCGCATACTTTCTGATCGTCATAGAAGTCACGTGACTGAAACATTTCCAGACCTTCTTTTTCTTCTTTGTATCCCTATTCTCATCAGAAGCACACTTTATTTGATTGAGTACATCGATTGGCATATCCGGATTTGCCTTGAGCAGACTTTCAGTCGAAAAGACACCTAGATCAATCTCGAACGTTGTCGTGAGGCCACGTACCAAGACAATTGGATTCATCAGACAGATCTCCTGTAATTCCGAATGGAACGCTTGCGCTTTGCTGTTTATATAATAGCTTTGTATCAACGGTGATAATTGTTCCTTTGTTAATGGTTTACTGCACGGATACGGCGGCGAGCAATCACTTACTAATGAACATTTTGGCACTTCGTTCAGCTCTCGATCCTTGTATGTCTTAAGAATTGTTGAAGCATCCATTGAGTTGTTCATTATTTCCTATATCGACTACCATCCGGATAGGTAATTAAATAGAAGCTGCAAAATAAGAAATAAATATCCTACAGCTAGTTAAAGTTCTCCATTATCGCACACACATAATTATGACCGTTTGTTTATTAACATATTCGATATAAGATTTGAAAGTTAAGGGATAAAGTGATGCAAAATAGAATATAGATTCAATAATACAAACATTTTCCCCACAATAGAGCTATTTGATTTATTGATATAACGTTTTAAATATTCTGTTTGTTAGGTAATATACATATAGATATACTAATCATCATCATTTTGAGGAACAAAGAGAATAAATAGGTTTATTTTCGAAATAATCGCAAGGACATGTTCAGTTTACTCAATAGATGAGTTTGCTGAATGTAGCCAATGTAAATTCGACCGTTCAGTATCATATTATTTTCTACAAAAAAATCTACAAATTTTGAACGGCTACAAAGCTTATTCAAAAGTGTTAAAATATGGCCAGTTTAGTAGAAACGATAATGAATATAAAACTTCTAGCTGTCACAGATATTCAGAGATTTCATAGATTCATATATTTTTAACAAAATTCAAGTACACTAATATAGTCAAAAAGTTTATTTCTTTCTCAATTTATACTTATATACTTATATTTATAGCAAAAATGTACTGATTTCACATAGTTTTTCAAAAGATTTGTCCGAAAATTTGGAAGCTTCTGACGTACATCTGGAAGTTGCTTGTCTTTCACCGGAATTGTTAAAAATTCAATTTAAATACTTGGACTAGGATAGTGCTCTTCGCGTAACGGATATTGTGAAAAAAATCGTAAAGAGTCAAGTAATTCAGATGTATTTGATAAGTATATTTGTTAATAAATATTTATGCGGAGTTTTTACAAAATACAATAGAGAATGCCTTCAAATAATTACCTGATGTTAGAATGGAAATTATTATAAGAAACAAAACAAAATCTTGATAATAACTTTTTACGTTTATTTCGTTTTGACTTTTGTTTAACAGTTATTGATTTTAATAAGTAATTTTTTTCCAACGTTGACTTGAAAATTAAACTTTAATTAAAATCTATATATATATACTTATCGGAAGTTAAATTTCGGACAATAAGGAATTATAAGTTTTATCACTATAATATGCAACACATTGAATGAAAAGAGATTATTCTAAGAACATCCTAACACTAATAAATCTTTTCTTAAATCTTATTATTGATTTGCGTACCAAAATATAACTAACTTGAGTAATTTTGCATACGGCAATTTGTCTTATTTTTCTAAAAAATTTACGTACAAAAATGGATGGGAGACGAACGATGATTCTTCATACTTATACAATTTTTAATATCTTTAAGTGAAAATGTCGCATTTTATTTCCATTTTTGTACGTAAATCATGTCAAAAAAGTTGTATAGTAATCGTTCAAATGTTTCTGTGCGCACTGAGCAAAATATCGGAAGAAAATTACAAAAATATTGATATTTGAAGTATTAGCCCTGTGTATCATCCATCTCTAGTTCAATTATATAATATTACAACTTCACATTATTATAAAGTGATAATATTTATAAAGTGAATTATATCTTCTCTATTTTTTCTTGTGACGTAATAATAGCGTTAAAAGAACAAAAGTAAAATATAACGCGTATATATTTTTACTCTTTATAATAGGCTTTATATCTTGCCTGATGCTGAATTCACAATACAAATTGATCAATAATTTTTGAATTTACGATTAAGCGTTAGAAGAAAAATATAAATTTATTTTAAATATCGTTAGAAAGAAAAATATAAATTTATTTAAATTTCATTTAACGCTATAATTTTACGCCAGACAATGATAGTGATACTAGTAATTAATTAATAGTAAAATTATCATAAATCTTCATTAACTTCTTCATACGATACTTCTTCAGGCAATGAAATCCCTTCAATGAAGGAGACTTCTTCAGCGCGCAATCTATGCAATACACTATAAATTTATTCTCTTCCTCCTCCTCCACTTCTTCTTCTTCCTCCTCCTCCACTTCTTCTTCTTCCTCTTCCTTCTCCTTTTCCTTCTCGTCATCATCATCACTCTCCTCCTCCTCTTCTTTCTCTTCCTCCTCGTCCTTGACGTCGTCGTCGTCGTCGTCGTCGTCATCGTCGTCTTCGTCGTCTTCGTCGTTGTCGTCGTCGTCTTCGTCGTTGTCGTCGTCGTCGTCGTCGCCGTAGTCGTAGTCGTAGTCGTCATCGTCGTCGTCGTCGTTGTCGTCATCGTCGTCGTAGTCGTAGTCGTAGTCGTCGTCGTCGTCGTCATAGTCGTCGTCGTCGTAGTTGTCTTTCATCTCTTCCTCGTCCTCGTCGTTGTCGTCGTCTTTCTCCTCTTCCTCCTCGTCCTCCTCCTCATTCTCCTCTTCTTCTTCCTCCCTCTCCTCCTCTTCCTTCTCCTTCTTTCCCTCCTTTTCCTTACAAAATGCTATATTAAACACCTCAGCCTGCAAAGAATAAAAAATTTGTTTCTAATGCTGAATAACTTAAATACATATTATATAATGTAACATATTGCATGACATATAAAAATAAAAAACATACTTGGCAATCTTGGCAATAATACGATAGTCTCTTCTTAAATTGGTGTCGTACGTCGTATTCTACTTTCACACCTTTGTTTTGTAAAAATTCAAGTGTCAAGTAATTATATATCATTGTTTGCTTCAGGCAGTTCTTGATTAGATGAAACAGTTGCTGATCTGAAATTGTTATAATTTTGCGTGCCAACCTCCATGAAAGATGCACCATCGGTACGATTGATTTGTATTTTTGCAGCTTGTTCCATTCGTAACGTTCTATCGCCAGCTCATACTGTCTGGCAGTAAACGGGCCAATATTCCACGCGACATTATTGCACGAGCCGATCGCATGCACCCAATGCACACAACCGATGTTTACCCACACGATATCACCCGGTTTTTGAAGGAATCTATATACCGGGACATTATTCTTATGTAGAACGTTCAAATTCGGCGGCCACCAGCTATCATGTAAGTAATTAATGCCGTTGTTTTTACAAAGCGAATGTATCATGCCCCAGTACTCGTACGGTACCGCAAACCATTCGCAGTCGCCCGGTCCGGCATTAATGTTGATAGAACAGAAATTATTATTCTCTTGATGGCCAGTTGTTCTGCAGCCCGGTACCTAAAGACAATTACACATACTAATATGGATTGAATCTCTATCAATTTCAAATATGTATATCGCTAGATATATCCTTATCTCAATTTAAAACTATATGTTATATCAAATGACATAATTTTATGATGAATTCTAAGAATTATAATGATATATGTATATATATATATATATATAAATTATTATTACATAAATTATTTTGAATTGTACCTTCATATATAACTGTGCAGTGTTCACCCCTAAGATTATATGACCCACATAGGTAAGCATATCATTGTTCCAATTTATTTTAAGGAAGGATGGTAACTTTGTTAATTCATCGAATTGCAGCTTCCATAGTTTCTCATTTAGATCCACGTTGGTAGCAAATTTCACTGTCTTTGTTTTGAATTTTTTCTGTTTCTTTTTTTCCTTAGTCATTTGACCGAGACAATCATTCAGGAGTATTTGAATTTGATAATTCGCATACTCTGTCATCGTCATATAACTTGACTGACTGGAACATCTCCAGATTTGCTTTTTATGGTTTCTATCCCAATTCTCATCAGAAGCGTACTTTACTTGTTCACGTATTTCTATTCTCTTGGAGGGATTTGTTTTAATTAGAGGCCTGGTCAAAAAATTATTCAAATTAATCTTAAGCGTTTCCGTAAGACCATGTATAATGACAATAGGATGTGTCAAACAAAATTGTTGCAGCTTCGAATCGAATGCCTTCCTCTTACAATTTACATAATATCTCTTTACTTGCGGCGACAATTCCGCCTTTGTTAATTTCCGGCTGGGCGGGTCTGGCGGTGAACAATCGCTTACTAACGAACATTTTGGTACCTTGTTTATTCCAGCATCCTTACATTTTTCGAGAATCGTTAATGCATCCATATTGATATCCTCCTTTCCTATTTATTCAATTATTTTGTGAATAACTAAATAAAAACTATAAAAAGGCAATAAATAAATTCTGTGAAACAAGAAATAAGCGTAAGCTAACGACTACTTACAAGTTCTTCACTGTCGTACACTTGAACTGTAACTGTTTTGTTTATTACCACATTCGATGGATTTGAAAGTTGAAGGACAAATGATACAAATAGAGAGAACATAGATTCAATAATATAATCATCCCTTCCCCAGATTAAAGTTTCTCGGTTTATAACTACATTTTAAATATCAATAATTGTGTAAACTTCTCACACTGCTTAACGGTTTATGTATCTCGCGAATATTAAAATGCGACATTTTTCATTTTTTGAATTCATTAGATTTTAGTTCGATATTCAGTATTATATTTATGTTGTATACAATTAATTTTTATGTGCCGATAACGGTCAAAATTTAACCGAAACGGTTACCTTTCTCTCTTTTTTTAAATATATATGACTTTGCGAAAGACATCTTACGTTGTGACTATGCTCATTTCTATTTATGTTTATTAACAATTGTCGTTATTATAGATAGGACGCCAATATAGATAGGACGAGATATATTGTGTGTTCCTTATTTATTCCCAAAATATCATCTTTACAAACGTGAAATTATTTTTAACATCCAACAAATGAAGAAGATATTAATTCAAGTTATATGAGACTTGAAAGGTTGCACGACATACATGTATAAAGAATTTTATCAAGACTCCATAAAATACAATTATAAGGATTTCTTGAATAATAAATAATTCAAATACAAAGAATAAAAAGGCTAATGAGAGTAAACTCGCTGTTATCAATGCGAAATCACAAAAAACAATATATATTCTCGTTAACAATCAAAAAATGTCATATATAAAATACTATACGTTTCGGCCTAACATCCGGGCCATCTTCAGTAGTAAATTCAAATAAAGACATGGATCTGTAGAAAAGTGGTCACTCTCAACATCAAACAATCAAATCCACATGGTTGGTAGGTCATGTGCAAACGACAAGACGTTGATCGACAAATCCATGATTAACAAGATAAAGTTGTAATAAAGAAATAAAAGACCACCATCAGACAAACAACAAATTAATATAAAACAAGTCAAAAGATAAAAATCCGAAGATAACATTTTGGTGGTCACGATTTAAATGTGGTCACATTTAAATCGTGACCACCAAAATGTTATCTTCGGATTTTTATCTTTTGACTTGTTTTATATTAATTTGTTGTTTGTCTGATGGTGGTCTTTTATTTCTTTATTACAACTTTATCTTGTTAATCATGGATTTGTCGATCAACGTCTTGTCGTTTGCACATGACCTACCAACCATGTGGATTTGATTGTTTGATGTTGAGAGTGACCACTTTTCTACAGATCCATGTCTTTATTTGAATTTACTACTGAAGATGGCCCGGATGTTAGGCCGAAACGTATAGTATTTTATATATGACATTTTTTGATTGTTAACGAGAATATATATTGTTTTTTGTGATTTCGCATTGATAACAGCGAGTTTACTCTCATTAGCCTTTTTATTCTTTGTATTTGAAATTTTCGAGAGTCGATTTTTATATTTAATTTTTTAATAAATAATTATCTATTCTTCTTAATTTTAGACTTCCCAAAATAATAGAAATGAAAGAGTAGACCTTACTTTTTACAAATACTTTATTAAACATTGCAAAGTGTGGTACATAGTATCACAACATTGTTATACTCATTACATGTATGCGTTACAATTACACATTATACATCGGATTCACGAACACAAATATTTATACGGAGGAGCACAATACGTTCATCTTGCGATTCCGCTCACCATAACGCAGATCATTATCATTTATCTTAGAACAATCTTTTCGCGAACGCCATACTTATTTCGAAGAATTGAATCGCGAATTGATACATAATTTGATAAATACAATGCTATTTGAACATTGTCCTAAGGATTTATTCTCCTAATATCTACACTCTATACGTTCACGAATAGTTTTATTAAATCTTCACAGCCAACGACTAAATTAAAAATCCTCTCACATCCTCACGCCGTATTCGCATTCTTATTTAAAAATTATAACTGATGTAAGTTTCTTTTCGGGAATAGCGTAGATCTAACTAGAGTCTACCGGAGAATTCGCAACAGTACCGCAACAATACCAGGAAGCTGATAAATATATTTTTTGTCCGAAAGTACAAATCCAAAATTGATAAATCCTCTTAAACCCGTCTTGTACATTGTCGCGTTGTAATATTACATATTGTTAAGAATACGTAATTAAAGCTCGCGGTCGCCCACTGTTGCTACTATATTAAAAGTCAATCACATAGATATATTGTAATACATAACTTTTATTCATTATATTTATAACAATTAAAAATTATGAAAATGATTAAAAACGAAAAATCGTATGAACCTCTTCTTAAAGCAGAAACAACAGTTTTCGATTATGCAAGATTCATTATACGATTTCTCGCATTTGATGTGATAATTTGATACAATTGCAGCAAGGTAACAGGAGTCTTAAAGTATTACAATATAAATAGTAAAACGGAGTTCCCCGCACTCCGCGTAAATATAGTTGCTAGGTTTTGTACATTACGGCAAAGTCAATTCGCCAACTGCTGTAAATATCTAAAATCAGTAATTTTATAAAACGAAAAAATCCGATTACGTAGCGTGACTCTATTCGTCGTCAAATCAATGCGGAATACCTTCAAATAGAATGGCTCGCGTAACACGCAATATAATATAAATCAATCTACATAGTTTGTCCTGGATACTAAATCAATGTACAAATTTTATTGCGTATCTCTGAATTCTGAGCTGATTTAGCTTCATCCTTATATATGTATATCGATTAGATACAGGTCGATTCTTGCGCTATATCATTATTAATTTCATCAATATATATTAATTAGAATTTTCATATTTCGCAGTTACTGTATGCGAGTCGCGCATAATCCGTAACAGGTTAATATCTCACTAATTATTTAGAACTTTTTAAATAAATTATTAATGGTAATGCATAACAATAAAAGAAAATACGTTATTTACTAGATGCTATAAGAAAAACAAAGACATACGTTGATTTTTGTATGTAATTGTACAATTAGCAAGCAAATGATGCATTCTCCATTAAGTCACTTTCAAGAATTCGGCAGATATATTGAATAATTATATAGCAATAATTATTATATATGATATATATATATATATATAATTATGTAATTGTAATTGTTAAATAATTATTCAATGTGTGTATTATACAAGATATTAAGATGTAATACGACTCATTCTGTACACCTCATGACTTTTATCACACATTTAGAGTACTATAATTAAAACTTGCAAAGAAATATTCAATATGGCATAACTTTTTCAAAATTAATCTACCTAAATCCGATAAACGTATATATTAGAAATATTTCCTGACTAAAATATCCTTCATTTTTTCTCGTTCTATTCTGTTAAAAATTGCACAGGAAGCACGACCAGCTCTTAAAAAGTCCTACAGCAATTCCGATTATGATTCTTAGAGATCCTGTCGCGAGTTTCTAATATCGGTTGCAGTATACAATCGCTTAGAAAGACTCTTCATCAAAATCGGCAGCACGTTATGATATCGGATATTATCAATTGATTGTAATTAATACGGTTCTTGGCACCCTTGTCGTTTTGGCTAGGTGAAGAACTTTTTAACTGAGACTTACAATATTGATTTACAACAGCAATAAATATATACAATCGAAAATCATCGTGCGGCTGATTTTTAACTGATAATTTGACAGGAATTGTACGAAAATGATTGAGCGAGGTGAAACGGAACGGTCAATTGGCTATAAAAAAAATTTTATAAGTGTCTGCCGATCATACCGGGCAGGGCGACTCGTGTGTGCAGCGGTAGTGGTCCCGGACTAACTTCTCCCATCATCATCACGGTCCCCAGCTGTCCCACAAAGTATTAAACACACATCAAGAATCGACTCCAGAACTACATCTTCTTTCACATGTAAGCCGTTTGACGTTAATCGATTAATCGTTTACGTTCAATTTAGCGCATCAGACAATTTTTACGTATATCGCGTACATGGGCTGAGATTATAACGTTAGTTACAGAGCGAACTGGCTAATTGTGTCATCAAGATAGACCTGGAATCTATTTCGAATAAAAATCCGGCTTTAAAGTGAATCAAATTCGAGGTCAGAAAAAAATAAAATTTGTCTAACTCTATTTACAAAAACCTGCAAAAAAGGGGAGCAAGCAACCCTCCAATAATCTTGACCTTGATATATGTTGTTAAGGCCATGACCATGAGTGATCTCCAACAGGTTTTAGCCGTCGCTCATTATTTGTTAAAGAGTTATTAACAGTCAAAGTTAGTAATTATTTTCCTGCGACTTTTTACGCGAAGTGACTTACTTTCCTCCCCCTCTGCAAAGGGGCGCACGACGTCCATATCATTTCATGTTGTAAAGTGTATGCATGAATACAGTAAGTTCCGCACCCCCACCCCCCGCAGGAGGGAGGCTCCACTATTATAACTCTTCTAAACAGGATATTTACCTATTTTAGAGCTGAAAATTTTGTTTTTATGCGCGCCTCGTAGCAATAGGGGATGATAACTTTTTTTGTTAATAACTTTTTAACGAAAAACGATCGACAGATAAAACTTGTCGAGGGTCAACTCACTCAGGGTCGTGATCTTGATAATATATGTCAAGGTCAAGGTCATCGGAGGTTACTCCTCTTTTCTGCAGTTTTACAAAATAAAAAAAAAAAAAAAAAAAAAAAAAAAAAACTGCAAAGTGCTAATTTGTCAGCAGAAAGCACATTATGTGTCAATTTCGTCGATTTCCTACTTGTATATACGTATTAATTTATTCTTTATAATTTGCTGGTATATATAATATCATACTATATATTTTTATTTAAAAAAAAAAGGAAAAAAACGACAACAATCAACTAAGCAACGATCATAGTTTCGTTGCTTAAAGTATTACGCCTGGAAACTACATTGCCTCTGCAATATTGACTTCGTTATCAAATTCTAAGTAACAGTTACATTAACATAAAAGCAAATGTAACTAGTATAAGTCCGTAATATCACTGTCAGAACTATCTTAGTGAGATTTAAAGGAATTAAGTGTCTGATAAAAATTTCTCGTTAGTTTTTTAAATTAATAACAATTTAGGGTATATCTTACATATAGTTAACGCTTAACAACTCAATATTTAAACGTAAATACATGGACAGATCACCGGCAACAATTATATAAAACATATAATGTTGGAGCCGTAAAATAAATTTTAAAACGCTAAAAATATCTTAAAAATATTATGTTTACAACTGCGATCTACGTGCAGAGCTCCTGATGCTCGTCTGTGAATAAATAATATAAAAATATACAACTAAAAGGAGAAAACAACGTAAATTAAGTAAGATAAGTACGTGTAAAGTAGTATATTGCGGCATGCAAATATTAAACGAATAAGTATCGCACTGGCAGCGCGATTGCAAGATGATTAATGCCAGAGATTTTTTTACATCAAAAAATTTACTACATGCAAAAAAACGCTCGAGGATCACAGAGATCGGTAAAGTAAGTATCCACAATCTCATTCTTTTAAATATATAATTTTACAAAGAATTAAAATTACGTAATTGCAATATTACGAAAACGATCTGTTCTGTCAGAAATATTGCATTTTCACGTAAAGTTATTCTAAAAAAAGACGAGATGTATGAATACTTTTTTCCCCACTTTGTGTCAGCTTATAAATAAACATAAAACTTTTCACAGAGTAAGAATTAAAAGATCACAGCAGCAATAGAGCCTCAATGCCTTTTCCGTCTTTACAGTTGCAATCATCAATTTTCGCGCGATTAGAATTAATGAACACTGAAAATTATGTTTAATGCTCGATCGTGTGAGCCTCGCAAAGAATTTGACAAACATTTCAGTGGTTAGAAAAGAAAGAATCCGGGAGTGCTTGCACGTGGTACTCGCGCGTTAAAACTCTGTTGAAACGTTCTGTTGAGATTAAAAAAGCATTTTTTTATTCAGTTCAATAAGTACTACGTACTCTCCAGGTCCCGAATTTTCTCCTCTAACATTCTCTATATGGAAATATATTATACAAGTCAAAAAGCGACAAATATCATTTTCATTCTCATTAAAACTATACGTATATATTAATACTTTCGGAAAATCACCGCGTATTGTGACCTATTCGCAATTGTTCAAAGAGAAGAATCTGTCTTTTTTGCCGTATAGATCTTAGGTACACATGGATCGTTCGTCGAGCGTTTTCCCGACTACAACGTTCGTAACGGAATAAATCCCTCCATTCCGATGAGTCTGAGGTCTTCGTCATCGGAATTGGAATCATCACTGTCACCGTTTCTCTCTCTCTAGAAAAACCGATGAAAAAAAGATACGGTCAAACATGCGCTCCGTAAAGATGTGACTGTAATTTTTTCCTTTCAAAGAGAAGAAGAGAAAGACACATAAGCGAAAAAACATATCGGAGAAGCTTGTCATCTCTACGTACATTAAACATAATTTTCGAATCGAGTTTTGTAAATAAAAAATGTATTCCATCGTTATGTAATGAATATCACACGCTATTGTCTATTCATTAATTCTTATTTTGTCTATAATAGATAATCATTGACTAGAATAGTTATTTGTTGCAAAATTACAAAATCACTTTGACAGAAAAGAATGCGCAGTTACGAGAAGTCATTCGCACGCAACGATTGGCTCATTAACATTTTACTGTCTGTCAATTTACACACTGTTATAAATATAAGATGGAGCACAGCAGAAAAAATTCGGTTTGCATTAACAAACAGCATATGTACATTCTCCTTATTCTTAAGCAAGCAGATTTGTTAAAAATTCATGGTGTATTTACAGTTGTCATTATCATTTTCGAAATTGAGACATTGATTGCGATAACAGCATAAAACTTCAGATTCCACTGGTTAATTGATAACAAGTCATAATTAAAACTTTATAATTATACAAAATTATTTATTTGTAGATCTTAATTTTTCCATCTTTTGCAATTAGCTATCATATTTTTAAACTCATTTCTCCTAAAAGAAAAGTATCGCGCGCGTTTTATAAATTACGCTGCTATCACATCCGAATTCTCGACTATCTCTGTTGCTGTTTCACTCGAGGGTTTGAACTCCGAAATCGAAAACAAGAGACGTTATATCATCCAGATAAAATTAGTCTTACGTGCAATAGACATTTAAGCTTGTATTTTATGTAAAAGAACAAAAGAAAGAAAAGGCGATTATCAAAGTCGAATGAAAAGTGATCGTTCGCGCGATTACATCTCTACATCTGTATTATACATACAGTATAAAAAAAAACATGCGTAGAAATATACAGTGTACACACACTAGCCGCAGGCTATTGTTGTTTACACTCATAGTCAAAGTAAAGAATTAAAAAAAGAAAAGAAATATGAAATTCATTTGTATGATATATCAGTCATCTCTTCATGGAAAATAAAAGATGTGAAACTTTTAGCAAAATTGTACATGATTGTAAACGAATGTCAAACAAGTTACATAGGAATTAATTAAGTAAATTGTAATTTACTGCGTTTAACGCGAAATATGTACATGACTCTTCTATTCTCCCGCTTTTCCTTTCTTCAACCTCAAAAGTTTAGGTATATAAAAGGTGGTGGTGTTAGGATTGCTGTTAGTTCTACCTTCTGTGTAAATTGAGAATTACATAGGGCTCGTCCGGATTAGTGCCAACGTCTGTAGTGCTGTTGTTAGGCTGATAGCACGGATTAACAGTATAATTGAGATGAGGCTGATGGAAACTCACCGGCTGAACGCTAGTCCTGCGCCGCTCCATCTCGCGATCTTCCAAGCAGAAGTCCGAATCTGAATCGACCTTCCTCGCAACCTCGTCCTGTTGCAATGTAATTGTATTATAGATGTAGTAAAATTATTTTCATTTATTCTATAATCTACCGTATTATGTTGTAACAATATAATATAGATATTTAAGATGATACAATTGATGTTTTAAAATGAAGTTTTCAACACATATAACTCAGACGATATAGTACCTGCGTCATTTGTTGTGTGGTTGTGAGAATTCTCGCTAACGGACTACAACAGACCGGCAACGTTTCTAATAACGTAGGCCTGGAATGCGTTAACAAAGGCTTCATGTATCTGGTATCGAAATCGCCCCAAATTCTCGCAAGTAACGCCTTCTCGTTAGGTTTCGTATTACCGATATTACCGCTGCTACTGCCACCGCCTGGCAATGATCCGTCCTGCATAGAATTATACTGTGAAATATGAACAATGCATCAGTTATCCATCCTGTATGATTCTGCGATCTTTTCTTTAATCTTTAAACAAAAATACATCTATCCCCCTCATTTACTATTTGTAAACATATATTTATTAATGTGTTAAAATAAAATCGAAATAGGTATACACAATTTTAATTTTTTTTAAACATAAAAGTATATCATAATAAGAATGTCATTAGAATATTAATATATCTACTAATGACATCCTTTTTGGATATTCGGAGTTATCTTTATTTATTATTAGTTGCGAAGAAATACATGCTTTTTTATTAATTCATGATTCTAGTGTTCCATATTAAACATGTCTGCTGTGTAGGTACTGTTAATAAATGTAAATATTTCAGTGTTCTCTCTCTCCAGCTACTCTTTGACATACAGAATGGATAACAAAAACCATACCAGAAAAAATAATCAGAAGCACGTGCAATAAACAAATTCGATCAAAAGCTTTAATAAAATAAATCTGCAATTTGCAATATAAGCAGAGGGATCGTATAAATCATATGATAGATCTACAATCACATGCTACAATAACAAAAAAAATCACTTTTAATAAAGATATGTATTAAGCGACACTTGATGCATGCAGTTACTTTTACAGGAATTGCATAATACCATGCTTCATGCACCATGTATACATATGCAGGGTTTTAAAAAACTATTCAGCATTTGTATGATAAAGAGTAAACAAGGAAATTAAATGTCAGACAATACATAGAAGTCAAATAAGTGAGTTACCATTAACATACAAAATTGTTTACATCCGAAAAACGATAGAATTTTTAATTTTTGTTCACTAAGGATTTTTTACTCATCTACGATGTGAAATTAATACAACATTCTTTCAACACAAAAATATAATTCTAATAGAATTTTTCATAGCTTTATCATTCTTTATGAAAATTAAGAGTTTCGCATTTTTTATACTAAACAAAATTGAAAATATGGCGCATTAACTTCGCAAATTTAGTATAATACTTTCCCTCTAAAGAGTACAAAAAGACAAGATAAATATTTCTACTTTTAGTTACAGATCCCGTTAGTACTACTTGGGTTCTACAAATATATATAATTTGAAAACAAAGTTCTAACAATTATTAATTTTAATACATTTTAAATGCAAAGAGTAAAAAAATCATTCAGTATTTATATGATAGATAATACATAACATACAGTTGAGTTTACGACCTGTGTTCACTCTTTTACTGAGTACAGTATGTACTATCTACTATATAAACGCTCAATAGTTTTTTAAAAATTAATATACAAAATTTATATTAATATTTGTGTGTAAATAATAAATCAAACTGCGAAAGTGAGTCATCGAAATACACAAAAAATAAGTCAAATCGTCTAAACTCTCAATTTGTCAAATAGGAAAATAGTGCGTCAAGTCAATCTTTAATTGTGATAACGTACCGGTGGACTTCTTCCCCTATGTATGTCCAGATCACTGTAGCCACCCTCGCCGCCAGACTATTAACATTGATAAATTAAATTGTAAATCGCAACATTCACGCGCGCGTTTTTTTTTTAGCCGCGAATATTTACAATTAACTGTCGAATATCACAAAGTACCTAATGTAACAAACATGCATACAAGTTTGCAGGATGCGAGGAATAGAATCGGTACAATTTCGGTAAAGCAATTTCGTACAAATATTATTTGTGACTCAAGAAATCACAAAAATTTCACAGAGAAAGAGTTTAAAGCAGGTACTTTTAACTATACTATAAACTACGTACTATACTATAAACTATATTTTCATATAACTATACAGCTGCAACATCAAAAAATTGAGCTTACCGACATTGTACCGGTGTCAATATAACCGCTATGGGCATTAATTTTAGTTAACTGTTAATTTTGACTCAATCTTCGATATATCGATATTACTTTTCATATTAAAAGAAAACTAGCAGAAGCATGGCAAAAGAAAATCTAACTATCTAAGCTTCAATTTTTATAATTAACGAGAAGACTCAGCTGATCAATATGCATTCCAATAGCGTGTCCAAAAAATTATACACTTACAATTAGATAAAGATCATTAAACGAAACAACAAAACTTACATGCACAAATGCATATACTTTTGTCTTTTTAAAACAAATATTCTTATACTCATTTTTTAATATAGTGTATGTCGTTATATTAATGATTATTCTATCAATTATTATTATTATTGTCAAAGTTATAGATAATTAATCATCTTACAGAGTATAAGGACACTGTTTTATATATGCAAAGTTACTGTATTGAAATAATTGTAAATCTTGCTACCAATCATACTTAGCTATGTATAGCTTCGAAATTATATAAACGTATAAACATATTAATATACAAGTGTGTATATATGTAAACAGTCAATGTCTTTATTCTGCATTACGTGATACTAATTCTTCTAGATAGCATACAGAACACGATTGTCGAATAAAAACTCTGTCTGATCATACTTACACTGCGCGTTCCATTATGAGAGAGTCCTTCTATTTCCTCATCTACTCCGACTCTACAAAAAAAAAAACAGTTTAAATGACAATGAAAAGCAGAATTAATTACACTAATAACAAATTTAATAGAAATAACGAATAAAAATTATTAATGTTAGAAAAAATTCGTTTGTTTTTTAAAATAAAATTTTCAATGAAAGTTAAAAAAAAAAAACAAATTAATATTAAGTTACATTTAGGTATTTTACTCACGGAATATTAAACCAGCTTAAAAATTGCGTTGTTGCGCCTCCTTGTAGAATAACAGTCAATATAACAATTAAGCTAGTTGTGGTCAACATAGCTTGTCTGGCATCTGATACGGTGTTCCTGATGGCAAGAGCGAAGCTCATAGCACCACGCAATCCTGCGAAGAACAACATGTGCTGATAGTTTAATGATATCTTCGGCTTTCGCGCCAGATTCAGTATGAAAGATAGCGGATAAACATTAGCCGCACGACCCAATAACGCGCATAGCTGTAAAGTATGTTAAGGATAAATATTTTATAAATTAAATAAAATTAATTAAAATAGAATTTGATATCTATTCAACGATATTTTTTCAATAGTCATGTTGTGTACTGCGTTAACTGAAATGATTCTCTTAGAGAATTCTTTTGGAATCAATCGGAAAAAATCAAATGAGTGTCCAATGGCGCTCGTACAGCTTTTGTAGATATATATAATGTAAGGATACGAATCCTGCGAAAATAAAGCCAGGATCAAAATGGTGTTTTGGGAAGGTAAACATCGATACGCCGATATAACTAAATATAAAATTCTCGGCTAAGAAGTTCAACAGCTCAAACAGTTGTTTCGTGCGTTGACGCGAATCCAGACTCAGGTTGTTGTACGTATAATGAGCCTGGCATATTCCACAGAAGAGGACGGCAACCACGCCTAAAATTTTTTAATAAAATCTATTAGATTGATGCGAAAAATTTGTAAGTTGTTTTTTCTTAAATAAAGATACTAATCCTTAATTTTTATCAATAAGGAGAAATTAGAAAAAAATTCTTTCTGCATGGAAAAGCTATTTTCCATGCAAAGTCAATGGTGATTACTTTTATTAATAGATACTAGTTCTTGAGAGAAAAAGATTTGTATTATTTTTTTAATGTCATAATGTAACACATGTGAAAATATTACCTGTAAGATCAGTAGCTTCGGCGATTAAAAATGTACTATATGACATTAAGACGAATAACGCCGACTCTAAAAGAGGAAAATCTCGAACCCTGGTAAACTTGGTCAATAATGCAGTGATGCACCCCATCGTAGCACCGATAAAGAGAGACAAACTAAATATTTCAACGAAGTCTCCAAACGCCTGGAAGAACGCTACAGTCTCGAAACCGCCCGATCCCGACTGGTATCTTTCAGCGTAATTCTGTATTGAGCTGAATTAAAATATCAGAATTTTTTCAATATTGCATTTAAACATACATCGCTAAATTACAGCTACAATATATTGTTAGATAATTCCATTTGTAGTGTCTACTTTTTATTGCAGAATCCTTAAATGCAACTTCTTTAGCTAATTTCAAATTCTCGATTTTTTCTATCACAAGAATTTCTTTACAGAAAGAATCAATTTAACTAAAAAATTAAAAAATCAGGGAAAATAAAATAGGATTGATTCTGCAAAATTTCTGTATACTAACCCACTAAGTACAATGGCGACCGCATCGTTCAACACACTCTCGCCAAATACCAAAGCATAAAGATTAACATCTACATGTAGATCGTTGAAGATGGATATTATTGTCAGAGGATCCGTAGGCGATATCAGAGCGCCAAAGTATAAAGTATCCAGAAACGTGAACGACGTAGAGAGATGTGGTATCAATTGTACAAAGGCATACATCAGAGCTCTATACAGATAATACGGTATCGACTCATTAAAGTAAAATTTACAAGTCATTAAAAGAAAACTGTGTTTAGTTATAAGTGGCAAGACAAGCAGTAGATAAGCTCGGTCAAAGTACGAGCTATGCAAAGTAAGACTTATACTTTTTATAATCATATTTCTATAAACATATTTTGTTTGTTGCTAAAAATCTAAGAGCTAACAGCCGTTCCTTTCCTATAAATATGCATTAAATAAAAAAATAAACAATATCAATTCTTATTGGACTGCTTAAATTTCAAACCAAATGAGACAATACCTACAGCGATCTCATTCGGTAATAAAAAAAAATAATTAAGTATGAGATAAATATAAAAATGGTGCTTTAAAAAAAAAAGAATATGCATCAATAGTGATACAAAATGTATAACATGACATATAAATTAACACTTTTTTCTCAAGATTTCTACAACAAAATAATATTAAAGGAAAAACTTACCCAATAACAAAAGCTGATATGGAGGTTCCTATCAAAGCATACATGAGAATTGCACCTAGATTTCTGAAGAAGTATCTCTGTAAAAATTTGATTATCAAAGAGTTATAAATAGGAATCGCATTGTGTATATTCCATTATTATCACTTACCAACAAAGAAATAAGCAGATCAATGTACTTACACGCTTCAAACTATATCCAGCATGAAAGATAATGGGAGGCAATATGATATTGAAAAATATTTCAGGATCGAAAGTCGCCTGCAACAACAACCATTATATCTATTAAATGACAAAAAAAATAAATTACTTTAAAAGCAAAATAACTTCAAGTTTAATGTAACAATTATCTAGTTTTGTTTAAAAATCAATAAACCAAATTAGCTAAGTCTATCAAAAATAAATTTTATCAACAAAAAAAACACCGAATTTGATGTAAATTCTGTTAAATTCAATGTCACCAAATTGGAGCCAGGTATAAAACAAAAATTGCTAACGTAACATGAGAATAAATTGGCAAAACTATGCAAAACTTGATGACAACCTGATAGTAAAAAATTGATCATAACCAAAACCAACCAAAACTTTACTCAATTTTTGCTACCAATGTTCTGTTTGATACACTAGTAAAACTTATTGCTGGTACAGATGGCACCGAATTTGTTACCAAATGACTGAGAATGAGTTTGATGTCAATATGTCAACAATTTACTATCAATTTGCTGAAAATTTTTTTTGAACAAATGATGAAACTTTTTATCTTATGAAGAACTCAATCACCTTCAAATCTATTTCATTATCTTCCTTGTAAATTTCGCCACGAAACGAGTACGCGAATGTTTTGTTCTTTACGACACCACCACCCTTATCTTCCGGGAAACGTAACCATAGCGTGTCCGGTGGTACAGACTGATTGTATTTACTGGAGTTATCTGGAACCACCGGCATATGCAGGATGGTGCTGCTCGTTGTGAAACCATAGCGTATTATCGCTCCTATAATTAAGCCTGTAACAAGCAGTTTTATCCTAAATAAATACAATAATCTTGCAATTGTATCCCAAATAAACAGATTTATCAAGCATGTTATCAGAGCAGTGATAATTAAAATTATATCTAAGAATATGTTTTAATGATACATTTAATTTAATTTCAGATTCTAAAATAAGAATAATATGAGGTATAAAATCATTCATAAAATTTTATTATAAAAGTCTTGAAAATTAAGAAACAAATAAACAAATTTTATTCATTGTTATCAAACTAAAATTAACTCTAAATATTTAAGAAAAACAATAAAATACATAACTATATTAAGATTTTCTAAGAAACTTATTATTTCATAACTGTTTTATAAGAACTTCACAAATGTTAATCTCATAAAAATGCTTTTGTATTATTAAGGTGACCCTACATGATCAATAATACTGATCAGTAATGCTGTATCAGTAATACCGACAATATGCATCAATAGTATTTTTACACCCTTATACATGATCAGTATTATTGATAATATATTTCACTTTAATTTTATGTATATTATCTATTGCATGGTGACATACTGTAACATGAATCCTAATACAAATGATTCTGTTGCTTGAAAACCAAGATTCAGACATTGTCAGTATTCTATGTCAATCCATCAATATTAACCACATATGATCAGTAATATTGTCAGTATTTGTTAATATATTATTAACAAATACTGACAGTATTACTGATCATGTAAGGTCACCTTTACATTATACTATTAGATTATTAATAATGTTATAATCACAAACTTTTATAACTAGACTCTCATTTCAATTATTTTGCAAAAAAAATCTGTGGTTATAATTAATTTCGTATAGTTAATTTATAACATAAAAGAAAAGATAACTAAAGAAAAAATCGAAAGTTGAGGCAAGGATGTTGCAACGTATGCGAGTTAGATAATGTGTAAAATTTGCAAGTTGTTGTTCCATAAATAGATGAAGATTCAGTGAACGTGGCATGTGTCTTTGGTAACGTATCTTGTGCAATTTGCTAATGTCATTCACACACGTGCGCTAAAAAAAAAAAGAAAACACTGAAAATTGTTGATAGCAGACGATTCTTACCGTAAATGACAGCCAGCCCAGTTTCATGGAGGAACCTCAAGCGGCGGTGCTTGAACATCCATATCGTTAAAACGGTTAAAATCAATAGGAACGTGTAAAGCAAGAGATTGAGACTGTCGAGCCGATGCAACAACTGAGCCTTGGCATCCAATTTGATGTCCGTCGCCGCGCCATTGCATAGTTTCAAGAGAAAAGTACACGAAACTCCTACGAGCAGGAGACGTACGCCGCCATTCGCCGCCATCTTCGATCAACGTCGGGCGACGTTCCGCGCGCGCGAGGAAAAGATGAGTCACACATGCACTTGCACACATATAAACATACTCTATGCACGCATTTGCAATAATTGCAATAGTGCAATGGCATTGAAGGTGATCGAAAGCGTCAAATTGTGAAATTGAAGCCCGGTTTTTACTAATACAAGATTAATTTTATAATCTAGGTTTAATTTTTACTTTTTATCCTTTCCTATAATTCTATGCGAATTAGAAAAAGATAAACAATGAGTTAAACAGAAATTAAAGTTAATTTTGGTACATTTGTGGATTCCGTTCGTAGTAAAAGCTTTTTTCGAATGTACTGGTAGCTATCCAAATAATTAATTGGCACATAAAACTTGCAAATTGTAAACTTGAGTCTGTTTCCGATTTTTAAATATATAATATACTTAAAACAGATCAACAATTGGTAAGTATGTGGAAACTTTACCAACCGTCGGTAAGTGATTAACAATTTAAAAAATTATTTTAAGACTTGTGAGCGTGCAACGCGACAAACCCCCAAAATAGAGTGGATATAAAAAAAGAGTGCGCTAAATGCCAATGCATATGCATGTGCCTCTAAGCCCGTATCATACTACGGATTGTTACAATCATGTGATAAAATGTTCTTAAATATTGTGGCAAATAAGTTTTATAAAAATAAAAACTTGCTTAAAACGTAAAATTTTTTAATGAAATAAAAATAATTCTTTGTACAGAAGAGAAACATGTTTAATAAATAACTTTATGCTCCTACAGTCTTAATAACATGTATTAAAAAGTATAAATATTTTTTCATTTTAAGTAGTATTTCTTAATTCTTCTCTCGCTCATTTATTTTAAATATTTTTTGTCTATATCGTTTAGATTTTAGAATATACATACATATATATACATAAGAGAAAGAAAATAAAAAAAAGAAAGGAAGAACCGAATAAATGTATGAGTGCATTGAATCAATTGATAATTTAATGCACCGTAAGATAAATATATTATTCTTAAATAAGAACGAAAGGAGATAACTAAGATAAGAGTTGCCTTTAATTTATAATCTCCTATAATTATCACGTTGCTGAGATGAAGATCCCGATGTTAGTGTTGAATAAATAAATGGCAAAATGGAGGCTAATGCTAAACAGAGACCAATAACTGGTCGATACCACACCCAAGCGAAACTAATCACCAATAAACTGATAGACATAGAGACTAACATAGTCAGAGACTCGACTGCAATTATACTGCAAAGAAACGTTGAATTTAGTATAATCGTCTTTAATATATTTGCTAAGCACGTTGCTGCCACAAACAAGACCAACCATCCGAGTCCTCTACAACAAAAATAATGTGATTTAAATTATTTAAAGATCAAGTGGTTGAGTTAAAAATAAAAATAAGAAGAAGGAGCATATACCACACGCTGGTTAAAAGTAGCGAAAATTTCGTATATTTAATACTACTAAATTTACATAATTATAATAAACGTTTCGGTTATTAATGTGACCATCTTCAGTATAAAAAAATTTAGGGAATTAAATTATAAATTTTTTTATACTGAAGATGGTCACATTAATGACCGAAACGTTTATTATAATTATGTAAATTTAGTAGTATTAAATATACGAAATTTTCGCTACTTTTAACCAGCGTGTGGTATATGCTCCTTCTTCTTATTTTTAATGTGATTTAACTATTAATATATATTTTATGATATATATTTCATATATTCTTTTTAATAATAATATACATACAACAAAAGTAATTAAAAATTATATTTAATTCGTTCTTCGAATGTATCGATCGACAAGTATTTACATTTATTTTTATCTAAAATAGTTGTTTCTATATAGAAATTACCTAACGATCCAAGTTCGCCAGTAATTATGCACATGTTCCAAATGGAACATCTGATTCACCGACATTTTATGCTTTCGCTGAAGCAAAATTTCTTCACCATGAGACGTGTAATATGGTTTAATGGTGTTTTTTTCCAACAAGCCAACTACCGAATAAACATCTCCGTTTTTTCCTGCGTAGGAAAATTGTATTCTGATGTCTCCCACCTATAAGCAAAGCAAGCTAAATTAGAAATAGCTCTATTAGATATAAATAAGAAGTCAAAATAAAAGTTTTTAAGTACAATACAAATTGAATGATGAATGTCTATCCACAGAGAAATTCCAATAGTTTTCTACAAATTTGACAGAATGGAAAAATGTCTTTTCTGAAAGAAATTTTTAGAAATTTTGTCTTGAACTTTGTAATCAAATAAATCCTAAATTCTAAAAAAAATCCTTAATTCTAAATATAATCCTATATATTCTTGTGTTTAGGAAAAAAAAACTTTTCGCAATGACATACTTGAGGATTCCACAAATCTGCACTGTGGTAATACAATCCAGAATGCATCTTAATATTCTTTCGCTCTGGTCTCTCATCACTGGTGATCTCTACAAAATCGCTGAATTTTTTCTTCAATTCCATGCCAAGCATGTAAGCACCGATCTTTACTTCATCTGCAATCTGCACCTGGCTCTTGATTGGTATTTCCTTTGGATTGTGATGACCTGTACGAATGTAAAAGTGATCTGAATCCACGAGTTTGTCCTTCCATTCTGTCGTGTAGTAATAGTATTTATCGCCTTCTGTTATTTCACCGAAACTGAAAACAATGATTTAATATATTTAATATATTAAATCTTGCAGTGCAATACAGTATCTTTAAGACAAAATGACAAAGATAACTGTCTCTTATTCTTATCACTACCTTGGTTCTTCCTCGATTTCAACCCATTGATACATCTGAACCCTTCTCTTCAGCTTCACGCTTGACATGACAATTCCATAATTTGGCTCTGTTAACGGTTCGGAGACTTGTAAGACACCTGATAGATGTATCAAGCAGCCCTCATATTCAGGTGATAACATCCTTGAATTAGGAAGCACAACAACATTGCGTAAAGCTTCGTTCAAGGAATGTGCTACTTTAACGGCTCTTCCCTGAAAGGACTCGAAATGCTTACATGCCTCAAATTTTGTCCCAAATTAAGGATATGGTTTTAAATTGTCTTTTTTTTTAAGTATAAAAATAAAATAAGCGTGAAATATAACTAATGGAATTTTTTAATTTAAAAACCACAAATATTATTTATAAAATTTTAGTAGAATAATAATTTTAAAAAGTAAAATATGATCTCATGACTAGATATAACTTTTGTTATGCTCTCGTGTTATACATTAAGTATTATTTAGTTATTTATAAATATAACACTGTTTATGTGTTTTATTAACAATTATAAAAAATATTTATTACAATTTAATTACGATTGACACTAAAAAAATGTCTTTCTCTTAAACAAATTCATATGACAGAAAGTATTACTCGCAAACCTCATTCCAAAATAGAAGACACATTCCAGTAGCAAACATGATGAACCCGATTATCGCTGTCAGCCATGACTGCCTGAATTGTTCCGAGATCGTCATCGGCATTTGATTTGTAGAGGTGGCTTGTCTTCCATTCAGACAATTCTGACGAAGTCGATCCATGTTTCCTCTTTGCTGACCATTTTGCTACAAAGTTTACACTCCGAGAGTCTATCTCACATCTCAATAATTATAACATAAAACATAAATATAATGCTCACATATACAAGGCAAAGGAAATATACATACATTCATGCGATACATCCTGACATCAGCGGTATTCTTGGAATGACAAGTGTGATGCTTTACACAGTTTTACGTAGTTTTACGGTTTAGTGGACATTTAAACCAGCATAGCGAAGATTCAAACCTATTTAGCAAAGACTCAAACCCCATTAAATTAAATTTGATTCTGTTGGTAATAAAATTCTCTGTAAATGATTCTTTGTTTGAGGTTATATTCATAATAATAACTGAGCCGTTTGTTTTGCTCTGAAATATTTATTTAAATAATACTAAAAGAAGTTCTAGTATTTCACAGCATAATGTCAACACGATTGTAAGTATCCGCAATATTTAATGCAATAATTAGATAATATAATAATCTTGACAAATTTTAACTTTAAAAGCGATAAATATAACCCTCTAATCCTATTTTAATTCATTAATTATATTTTATATAAATTATTGAATTTTGTTTATATGATTTTTAATTGATACTATATTTTTAGTTATCCCATATATCAAAGAGGCAATCCACAATTAAGAGTTTTCCTACCGAATTTTTGGATGAAGTTAATTACGCCTATAGATCAGCAGCCTCTGAACGTTGTACAGTTTCACTGTTCTATGGAAATGACCAAATACGACATAAAGAATTATTTGGAGAAAATTTACAATGTCAATGTAATTAATGTAAGGACAAGAATACAGATGGGTAGGCTTACGAGGGATCGACTGCAGCATTCAGTCATTAAGGAGGACGACAAGAAAATAGCTTATGTTGTGCTGGTTAGATTGCAACTATTTTCTAGTTTCTTTTTATAAAAAGGAATTTAGGATTTTAAAACTGTTCATTTCTTGTAGCCAAAGGATCAGTCATTTGTGTTTCCTGATATGTTCAAGAATGTAAAAGATGAACTTGATAAAGAAACTATGGACTTAGCTAAAAAGGAAATGCAAAATTTCTTAAGACCTAACAAAGCTCCTGGATTACCTGGTTGGTTTAGGATGTAATGTGTATGTATGTTGGTATTTAAGAATTTATAACCAATAAAACACTTGTTATTATTCTTAGTATTGTTTAACTTCCTGAACAGTCACAATTTTTAAATTATTTACAATCTGGAGAACTTTTCTATAATCTTTTGTACATAGGATTTTGTTAATGCTAAGACTAATAAGAAATCTATTTTTAAATATATACTGTATATTTAATTTTGTAATAAAATACTTTTTATATATAATACTTTAATTAATTATATATAATACTTTAATTAATTCTGTAATAAAATCATTTTATTACAAAATTAACAAATTATATATAAATTAAAACATTAAATTATGAATGGTGGTTTTCCATTAATTACAGCTGATACTTTTTCGTTCCTCAAGATCGTCACATGATTACCTTCAATGTAATGTACTTTCACTTTGTTGTGAGTTACCTTAAATAATTGTATATTTCATTAATCAAAAATTTGTATAATTTGACTTATTCAATACAGAGAATAATGCAAATTTTTTTGATACCTTGTGCAAACAATAATCCTCTTCAATTGGTATATTCAATGGTTGTGTAGGTTTTAGCAAAGTTATGGAAGATTTAATAGGTGTCAAGGTAGAAGGATTGTATTGCCGAACAGCTGCTAAATGTTTATAAATTGTTGTACATAGCGTTTTTAAATTTGCAAGTGAAAGTGATGTGTTCATAATTAAGAACTGTTGGGCAAAAATATTATATCTTTCGTCCCAAGTTTCACAATGATTCAATTCCATTAGAATCTATAAAATTATATATATTTTTAATATGTGTGCAAGAACATAGGAAAGAATAAAAAGTCCAAGAAGAAAATTATACCTTTTTACTATTTCCTGGTGAATAAATTTCCATAATATGAGTTAGAACATAAATCTGAAGATCTAGTTCAGAACTTGGCATATAACATTTGTATATCATTCGTATTAGTTCAGGAGCCCCATCAATAAGAATTAATCGGCCTTTAAAATTCATAGTCTCTAATCTTCTTGTTAACTCAATTGCAATAAGAGATCCAAAGGAGAATCCTACCATTATAAAATCTTTTCCATTTTTCAGCTTTGGTATTATGTACTGTAAATATATAAAAGTATCCAATGTGAACTTGATGTCCCTCTCAAATAAGAACAATATATTCATCAATATTATAATACGAATTACGGTTCAGTACCTTCATGAGATGATCAGTTTTCTCTGATATAATGTTTGTAGGAGCATCAATGTTGCTTGTATTATAATGGAAGGACGTTGTTGAAAATAAAATCTTTGGTGCTAAATAATTAAATGTAGTTCCACATCCTTCAATACCCGGTATAAGAAATACTTCAGTTGTAGTTCCTTTAGTCGAGAAAGTGGAACAAGTTTGTGAAATATAGTCTTCATTCTTTATACCAAGAATTAAATATGCTAAACTAAATTGTGGCTTCTCTGTGTTGAATTTTTTTTTATTATGCATATTATTGTCACTGATGTTTGTAGACATTTCAGTGAGTTTTGCAAAAGTAAGATTTCGTATCTCTTGTGTTGTGAGAAGAATATCAAACTTTCGTTGTAGAGTTTGCCTGATATCCACGGCCATCATGGAGTCCATTCCAAGTTCGGCCAGAGATGAAATTTGACTTACGAATCTCATGTCACGTATGTCTGTAATATAAAATAGGTTATTATAATTTATATTGTAATATATCCTTCATAAAAAAAATTGATTTAGTAAAAAAATATATATATATTACTAAATCAATTTTTTATAATATATGCATATAGGGACACCTACCTAAAATATTAGCGACAGTTTCTACTAGATTGCCAAATTCGGAAGACTTTGTTTTTTTGTCGGCTACAATCATGCTGCTTACAATTGGCCGGCTTTGAAGTAAAAACTTATCGAGCTCGTCAAGACAACAAGATATCTTTTGTTGTAAGGTGCCACTGATAATTAATTCCTTATCGTCCTCTTGCATGTCAGCGACAAGACCAACTTCACTCACAGCCCCCCATTGAATCGCCAATCCAGGTAATCCTTCCTTCATCCTTTTTTCGCAAATTCTTTCCATAATGGAGTTGGCCATGCCGTAATTAGTTTGTCCAGCGTTTCCTCTGCCGCAGGAAACGGAAGAGAACATTACGAAATGTCGTAGATTAAGGCAAATTTTTCTAGAAAGTTTGTCAAATGTTTGAGATGCTCGAGCCTTTGACAAGAAGGATTCCGCAAAAGTTGTCTCGGTTTGATTCTTCAAGAGGCTGTCCTTGAGCACCACACCGAGATTAAATATTGCATCCACCGGTGCTTCTTTTTCCACTGTTCGTAAGAGACGTTCACAGTCTTTGATGTTAGCAACATCGATATTTTTGATGATCAGAACTTTTACACCATATGACTTCCACAATTGAACTTTCATGCGCTGATAACCGTTTTTTATTCCAGTTCGTGAAATTAAAACGACATTTTTAGCGCCGCGAAGTATAAGCCAGTCGGTTAGCTCTAATCCAAATCCACCCAGACCTCCTAGTATAATGTAACTTCTATTTCTGAGACAATAATAGCGACGATACGCGAGAATGTGTTTATCTAAAGGTTCACTCTTCTCATGGATATTTATTATTACCTATACAAAGAATTATATTAAGAATTCATATTATACGTGATAGAAATTTAAGTAAAATTGTTATTTGTACATATAATAGTATCTGCTACTAATAACTAGTACAGGCATACCTTTCCTATATGTTTTCCACTTGCCATATACCTAAAAGCTTCTTTTATTGTTGTTTTAGAGAATGCTGTTGCTTGAATTGGTTTGATGGTTCCATTCTTAAGACCATCGGTTATCATATTGGATAATAGGGATTTATATTTATGTTTTTTATTACTTATTAAATTATCGATTAAAATCCCATAAAAACTAATACCTTTTTGAAATTCGGACATACTAAGAGAATTGTTAGATATAAAATCAAATTTGCCAAGCTCTAGAAAATAACCGTTTTGCGCTAAACAACGAACAGACACAATTAATTTTTCTTCTGCCAATGAATTTAATACAACGTCGACTCCGCGACCTTTCGTTTGCTGCATTATCATTTGTTCAAAACTAGTGTCTCGAGAATTTCCAATGTGATCATCCAAAATATTCGGAAATGTTTTTCTAATAAAATCTCGTTTATTACTCGTGCCTACGGTAGTAAATACTTCGCATCCTTCTTTAAGAGCGACATGAATAGCTGCTTGTCCAACGGCACCAGTACCAGAATGTATAAGTATTTTATCACCTTTCTTCATTCTTCCATAAATATATAAGGCCATGTAAACAGTAATGTAAGCGCAGGGGACCGTCGCGGCCTCTTCGAATGTCCATGTGTCCGGTATTTCCCAACACAGATTTTTATCTTTTACAATGACGTTTGCTATACAGCTGAAAAGAATAATTTTAATTCAGTTTCATTTTTACACAACGTACTTATTTTATAGATTATTTACTCAGTTTCACGAATTCCCATCACACGTTGCCCATTAGCATCCCATCCAACGTATTCCATTCCTAGAGGACAATATTGATATAACCGCCCTTTCAAGGGCATCTGATTGGATGTTAATTTACCAGTCGTAAGCAATATATCTTTGAAATTCAGAGATGAGCAAACAATATTCACTAAATCCTCACGACGAGCCTCAGCCGATCGATTATTCTCTACCCAACAAAGTGTACTTAGATCAGCACGAACCTATAGTAAATATTTCATATCATAACATCTCATGTATACAAAACTGTATGACAGCATTTAAAATAAGAGATACATAATATTATTATACAATAGCAACTATAATATGTTTTGAAAAGGTTTATATGTACCGATTGACAGAGATGAGCGCTAAGTACAGGACTGGCTTCGGGTTGTGGTAATTTCAAATGTCTGTATGATCCCCAGGTTTTATTAGATCGCAATACATTAATGGTCATATCTTTTTCTAATTGATCTACATAAAAAGGATTTTGAAGAGAGAATTCAGGAGCTTCTTCATCTTGAATGAGCACACCTCTAACAAGTTCTCCGCCTGGCTCTTTTTTCAAGCAGTTAATAAAACCTAATAAACCGCATTCCAAATCTTTCTCTCCAACAATTATGATTCTACTATTCTTATCGAGATTGTTCTCATTGGTCACAAGCGGCTTTAGATTTTCTAGCCAATTGAAGTTATCATTACTTATGTAGACAATAATCCTTTTTTTAATCAAAACTTTCTTTTTCAGAAGCACAATTATTTCTTTATCAGTGCATTTTTCAAGAACAACATCTAGCTGGTATTGATGTAAATATTTCGTATAGTCAATTACGTCATATCTTTCACGCGTCAACAGGTAACCACCTTCTCTCAAAAATGGCAATAGTCGCTTTAACGATGTTTGTTGTTTGGTCAAAAGATTGAAGCCTGCAGCTATTAAAGCTTTGTCATCCAAAGACGGTTTTTCAAAATCTTCGATCGAAAAGTTTTGCAATAAGTCTTTTGGCCTGAAACGATTCGGTGATGTTAATAGAGTGACACTCGTTTGTATTAATGGCATATCGTTAAATGCTTCAAGCAGCAATGAAGATGAGAGATATTCTAATGCAACATTATCTTCATCTTCCACTAGCTCCACAGCTTTCACATTGATAATTTGATGATCTTCCAGAGCAAGTTGTGCTGATATACGAATTGCTTCGTTTAAAGGAATCTTAGCGCGATCACAGTGAGCTACGAACGTGTATTCCTCAAGAACAGCATCTTGGGTTAAATTCCGGCGATATATTTGTGTAGATCTAAGACCTCGTATCTCTATTCCACCAGCTTTAATTGTGTCTATATCTTTATATATTCGTATCGGAATTGCTGTAATAATACGCTTTATGTTATAGAGATTTCTTATATATTTATATATACATATGTAATGAACAAATAACTCTTATTATCAGTAAATGAAGAACAATTACATTTATCAACGTCCGTTGTAACTTCTTCATCGTCCTTCTTGCCCTGTATCTTCAAAGCGTGAAGCATTGGATTGATCACTATTTTCTGAATACTTGTTGGAATATACAGATCTCTAGTATCGTATTCGATATATTTCATCTGTAACATAGAGTCCATAAATGTTACCCAATTATTTCTCCAAATAGTATGCCCTTTTTCACCCGATAGAGATGCACTCTTCAATCCACGAAACCAATCGCTGTAGTGATATCCACGCAATTTTAACTCCTTGTAGATATCATGTGCAGTCATGAGTTCTTCTTCATCATTATTTTTCGGTAATAGATCTGTCGAAATCATTTCTTGTTCTGGATTTAATGTTTCGTATACTATACCTGTTACAATAACGCTATTTCCTTCGGTTATTTCAAACTTTCCATCTGTAATATTTTTACATACTTATTTATGATTATGCTACTTTATGCATTTTTATGATTATACTATTTTGAATTTAGTTAATACCTTTCTGTATTGCAATTTTCAAATTAACAGCCTCATTCTTCGACAAATGAGTAGCACGAATAAAGTTTACATCTTGGAAAACTATCGATATTGTTGTGTATATTTGCCCTTTTATCATGCCAACAGTTTGCCAAACAAGTGCAAGATAACTTGTTGCAGGTAATACATTGTGTCCATCAACTACATGACCGTTCATATAATCATAATCCTCATTGTTAAGTAAAATTTCAACATACCTTTCTCTGCATTTTATGGACTTTTGTGTTTCATATTTTGGTATAAACCAATCTTTGGAATGATCCCATCTAACGAAACGAGTTAAAAGGATAACATATATGTTTTATTATAACTTTTTAATTTTTGATAAGGTGCGAGAAAATTACAAGCATTCCCGAACACATACTTATGAACAATGCGGTATATGTATGTATATGTATTTATATATCTTATATGAACAGCAATTAGATTACAATTCTTTGTACCTGATTGATGGAGAAATCATAGCAGTTCCTCTGCTCACTGGATATTCCACTGATGGATACAAATTTGCAACTTGCGGCTGTAGTCCACTGTTGTAGAGCCTTCCAATTCCTTGAAAAGTTACATTGTTGTTTTGTTCAGTGCGTTGAGTCAATACAATGTTCGTCACTTCTGGATGCAAAGATTCTTTCAATATGTGCTGCAGAACGCCGCATGGTGCGAGTTCGATAGTAATAGCGTTACTCGGAATTAGATGTAATGTTTGTTCAAAGAGAACGGTGTTTAATATACTACGCAAATGATAGTCCGCCGATGATAATTTTGATGTTGAATTGACCCATTCGATACGAGGTATGGAAGTGCTGAACCATTTTTGGCTTCGTTTCTTCGGCCAGGGTATTATTTTCTTTAAATTAAGCAAAAGTTGAGTTTCCGTGGATGCAAGATACGAACTGTGATACGGTACGTTGCAGTAGATCTCCTTTACATAAATGTTGTTCGTCTAATAATGCAAAAATACAACACATGCGGCTAATTGTATCTTGAGATTAACAATTCGATATTTTAATAACTATTAAGTAATTTTTTTCATTTAATTATAAAATATAAGTTCTATTTTCAAATCTACCTGTAATTTTTTAATAAATTCTTTTATTGATTCTGTGGGTCCACTAACGATGCTGTTATTCTCGTTATTACGACATACTATTTGAATATCCGCTGGACATATATTTTTCAGAGAATCGTAATCAATTCTGACAACCACCATTGAGCTATGAATTATTTTTCCTTTGGCACATGCCAAACCGACAAAGTATGCAGATAAAATCGTTTGTTCAATGGTAAGACATTTATCTGCATATGCACAACCAAGTTCACCTCCAGAATGACTAATCATGTAATCCGGAATAATTCCTAAGGAAGTCAGAAGATCTACTAAGCCGACCTACAAATATATGTCGTTTATAACTGGGCATTGTATATGTATATTAAAATGTTTAATATTATTGAAAAAAAAATAATATTAAGTTGTAATAAGGTAAATTTAGCAAGATATTAGATCTGATGGAGGGAAATAACCGTATTTAAATATTGATTTATGTTTTTTACTAACAATATAATTGATACTATAATGCATGTTAAAAATATAATACTTCACCTGTATAACGATGATTCCAAGAAACGCGTTTAATGCGTTTTCGTGCACTTTTTCTTCTGTATTTGTTAGAATGTCCTTAATGTTTATACCATACGGTTTTAAAATATTGTCGCATTTGCTTATTGTTTTTGCAAAAACGTGAAATTTTAATAAGTTTCGACCTGATAAAGTTTCATTGAAAGAATTACATTATTTTACTATTTAAATCTTCGTAAAGATATAAATTATTGAATTTTAAATATATACCCATTCCTGGCCATTGCGAACCTAAAGCTGAAAATACGAAGCAGACGGGTCTCTTCAAGTTATTACAATTTTTAATTTCTTTTACTACATCTTGTTGCAAAGTGTTCAATACAGCGTACCCTCTCCATGAATGATTGTCTATATTGTCTGCATAGACGTCATGTAATAAACGGATATATTCTACATCTATCGGACGATTAGCAATCTATAACGATCAATTTTTTGAAATAGAAACTATGATAATATAATTGTGCAAAATAATATCGCAGTAGCTTTCCAAATATCTACTAACATCATTTAAAAACAATTTCACTGATTCCTCAGTACGTCCAGATAATATTACAAGTCTAGGCAAATCATTATTTGGTGTTCCATTATTAACTTTCTGTTTACGATTCCACTTTAATAGCATATGAGCGTTGGCTCCTCCAAAACCGAAAGAATTTATTCCTATATAACCGTTTTTAATT
Organism: Cyphomyrmex costatus; assembly: GCF_001594065.2. Classification (NCBI taxonomy): domain Eukaryota; kingdom Metazoa; phylum Arthropoda; class Insecta; order Hymenoptera; family Formicidae; genus Cyphomyrmex; species Cyphomyrmex costatus. Next base: position 1,367,836 of record NW_017275847.1, read on the forward strand.
GGCATTGGTTCTTGGACGACACAAACACTTCCATTTAGCAAAGCATCAATATTTTTCCTTGGTGATGTAAAATTGATATTTGGTGGAACAAAACCAGTTTCGAAGGCTATTATTGTCTTTAAAAAGTAAAGTTAGCTTTGTAATACAAAGGAGAGTGTAAGAATGTGTGAGACTAATAATTTAACAAAAATATCAAATTCACATGTGTTGTACATATTTTGTAATGTAGTTTATTATTTCAATAATTCTCTCTGCATTTTGTAATATTATAAATATTATTTTTCACTTTTATATGTACATTAAAAAATACTGAAATTTGTTTTTTATGTATTAATCAATTTTGAACATCTTTTTACATTGTACTTTAAGCTAGTTTAGATATGAAATTAATATTGTGACACATATAAACTATATAGTCATTACGCGAGTTCAAGACGGCAAAGTGGCTAAGCATGCTTACCGAGCGATTGAATATGATTGTTTGGCTCTATAACAATCAATTATGTTCACTTGCCATGGCGAAAATTTTTAGTGAGATATTGTTTATACTTGTTTAGATAGTGTTTTATCGATGGTTATATTGTTTTTATGAAGAGTTTTATTGATGGTTACGTTACTGAAGATTGTTTATGAAGTTTTACTGATATTTTGAAACACTGTTTTTAAAGCACAATTTTTTAAAACGTAATCGTGAATATCTCTTAAACAATTCCATGTTTAAATTTTCATTTCATAAACAGTTCATAAACTCTTTAAAATTCAAATGAAACATCTACTCAACATTTAAGCAAGCTTCTTATAAACTTTTAATAAACATATTATTTTCGTCAAGGTGCTCGGTGAGCAGGTTATATCTGCTTTGTCAACTTGAACGCGCCCATTACTTAACAGTTATGTACCGTATTTGTCACTACATTAATTTCAATGATAATTGAATTTAATAAATGATTCTCGCAATACTATTTATTAATTTTATATAGACATTATCGTGACTTTTCAAATAATTTTTATAAAATAATAAATCTAACATAATATTTAATATTAAATCTCATAAAACTATACACGTAATAAACATAATCAATAACAAATAATGGCTTTAACGGTCTTTAGCTGTATCTCAGATGCTTGTATAATTCCGTGTAATTTAATATGTATTATATACCTCTTTGAACTGCGCGCCGAACAATTTGTTGATCTCGAAACGCAAACTTTACTAAATTACAGCAGCAATATCATGAGTTAAATTGACTAGCAATTTAACAATTCTATACTCTTTACGCATCTTACAATTAGAACGATATATATGTATCTATAAGTTTCAGCTAGACCGTTATAAAGGCATTATTTCTTATTGATTGTGAATAAGTCTTATGTTTGTGTGTGTATATTTTATACATATATATATATATAATATATATACATATACGAGTATATGATGAAATAAAAGCAAATTCTATATATAATGATAAATAAAAATAGCAGTCACACTTGTTTTACCTTAGCGATTTGAATAAAAGCACTGGCAGGTTCACCATGACCAAGATTGGATTTTACAGAGCCGATCATCAATGGAGTTTTTCTGTTTTTACATAAACTGTTATAAATAGCTTTGACTTCCTGTGGATCACCAACTTTGGTACCGGTACCATGCGCTTCAATGTAATCCAAGCAAGTGGTCGGTATTCCGCACTCCTTGTAACATTCTTTTAGTAAAGCACTTTGCATTAGCAAGGATGGATGTGTTATTCCTTCTTCTTTGTAACCGTCGCTGTTTAATTTTATATGCGGACATATAGCATAAATTCTCTTCGCATTTTTCGCCTTTTGAAGGTATATTACTACAATTGCTTCGCTACGCGAATAACCATTTCCAGCGGAATCGAAAGGTCTGCAATAGCCCTCAGGTGATAAAACACCTGTAAAGTATAAAATACTGTTTGTAATATATTATGCATATAAGTATACGATATACGTTTTTAGTATATTCGGCATTATTAAATTAATTTGCGTTTAAAGAATTAAATGATTATCATTTTTATTTCCGATAAAGTAATATTCTATTTTGACAAATTTTATAAATGTTTTATCGAGATTATGCATTTCGTTAAAATTTATTTATTTATTATGAATGAGAAACGTGCAGACCACTAAATCTTACGTGTTACGTGGTAAAGTAAGTAGATTAATAAGTTTTAAGTAAAAATATTCAATAATCAATAAATTTTAATATAAAAATACCAAGACGAGCGAATTGCAGGGTAAGAATCGGATGCAAACATAGATTTCCAGCTCCAATTATAGCGTCTTCGCATTTTCCTGACATAATACAATGATAACCAAGGGCCATGGCATAAAGACTAGAACTGCATGCCGTATCGACGGTGTATGATGGTCCTTTTAGATCCAAACAGTACGAAATCATATTTGCCACTGTAGATTTGCTACATCCAACGATTTGAAAACTGTCTAACTACAAAACATTAACGTTTACAAATGCATTTGAATATTAATTCCTTTTTTACTTATGTATGATGAATTACTAAGAATATTAGGTACTATTACTTCTCTAAAATAAAATGAAGTATATAATTTTTATTTGTTAGAATCCATTTAGTATCGAAAATAATATTTTATATGATAAAATTATAACAATGATTAAATAAAGGTCAAATGACGGTCAAGCAAGCAAGATTTAGGTTGCTACAGTAATGTGTGAATTTATTTACCACGTATGTAGTTTTCTTTAATCGTGCGCCGAAATATTTTCAGACTTTTTACAAACGCAACTCTAAATAACTACCGTAGTAATATCACTCGTTAAATTGACAACGTAATCTAACAATATTTGATGCTTATAGCATCTTATTGGATCTTAATAATATGTTAAAAGACATATATTAAAATTTAACGATTTGTTATTAATTAATGTAAATTAAATTAATAATAAATCAAATTCTGTGAAAAATAAGATTACGAAGAATATCACAAGTTGGCGTTTCGTCCCGGTTTCCACTACTAGACTCATATTGTAATGATAAAATTATGTTTTTTCTAAATTGAATAACTTCAAAGATTTGAAGATCATTGTCTTTGATTTTTTTAATTGGTGTATTGTATAATTTTTATAAGTTTGAAAAGAAAATGAGTTTGTTATCACTACATTATTCTCGTAATTATAAAAATTTTAGTAAGCATTAACAGATGAACTCTAATAATTTTTCATAAATACTTTCAACAGTGGCAACGATCAAACTTTTACGAAAGAAAACAATCGTTGAGTTCATAAGACGTAACAGTCAGAATAATCTGTAATCCTTTGGTGATTCCTTTTGTATGGATATATCTATAATTTTCTTTACCTGATAATTCTCGTATAGCAATTTCCCTTGGGCTTCGATATAAGATGTGCCTATGATTACAGCAGTATTCTTTCCTCGTAATTGCTTTGGATTAATTCCCGCATCGATAATTGCTTCATAAGAATGTTCCAGTAACATTCTTCCTTCGGGTAGAAGTGTGTGTGCTTGCTTGAAAGATAATCCAAAGAAATCCGCATCAAATTTTTCTAAGTTGTTTATTATTCCAATTCGTGTTGGTAAGTCCAATTGCTCTAATAAAAGATAGATGTTTTTACATAAATATATTATATTACTTTTTTATTTTTTTTTTAGATGAAACTTTAGTTTAAAGTACTTCTTTACCAAATAAATATGTAATTACATTTAGTGTAGAAGAAATAGCATATTATATTTTCAATCAATTATATATAAATGTAAAAATATAATATATAACTATAAATTTGAATTTTTACCTTTTTCCCATCGCCCATGGTCTGATTTAACGAGATCGATTTTATTGAATAAGTTTTCTCGTAAATGATTCATGTTATCTGAATCAGGAAACCTGCCAGCAATACCTGATATAACGATCTCCTCATCGGAATCAATATTATTCAACGATCTAAATCCTTCTTTGCCATCCATAATTTTTATTATTTTTCAGATAATCTAAAATGCTATGTGTATTTTATGTGGTTATTTTGTTTTCTTATTCTATCATTTATACCTGATTTTGATATTTATAATATTGCTATAGTATTGTTTGTGTTACAGATAAGAAACGCCTTTAAAGCTTTTCAACGCAACAGTCACTCTTTATATAAACTCAAATGACTCTGTTAATATTAAAATGTTGACTATTAGTGTTGTATACGTTTATACAGAGAAACTTACGCGCCGTCTGACCTATACTGTGACCCAAGCAAGGTCAAACTGTCCAGACAAGAATTGTTTACATTTTAAGCGATTTAATTATTTTCACGATCTGCGTGCCATTCACCGATTAAAATTAATACATATTTTTTGTATAAATAACTATCCTTATTTGATTATTTCTTTTTCTAATTTAAACTATCCCCCTATATATACAATATTTATTTTTTTCTATGAGAAACTCTATGACTGCGTTTTACTTATCGCCCACTCACAACGCTCCTAGAATCATTGCATTCTTATTGCATATTAATAAGGGAGGTTAAGCAACTCAAAAATTCAAAAAATTCTGAAACCTTGTGTGCAAGTAGAGTAGTTCATCCGTAACACAAAACTATTTTCTGTTGGTGCGGAATTTCACTCTAAGGGGGTGAAACACCCCTTTGAAAAAAATAGATTTTTTTCTTTCGAAACGAATATCTTCGAAACTATAAGAGATACAAAAAAATTTCCAATATAAAAATTGAATGGTTTCAAGAGTACTTTAGAAATATAATAAAAAAATTTATTTATTTATTTATTTATTGAATTGAAATAAATAAATAAATAAATACATTTTTTTGTATCTTTTATAGTTTCGAAGATATTCGTTTCAAAAGAAAAAAATCTATTTTTTTTCAAAGGGGTGTTTCACCCCCTTAGAGTGAAATTCCGCACCAACAGAAAATAGTTTTGTGTTACGGATGAACTACTCTACTTGCACACAAGGTTTCAGAATTTTTTGAATTTTTGAGTTGCCTAACCTCCCTTGTAAATATTGAACAAGGACAGTAATTCTCGAAGTTGTTGGAAACGTTATATGGAACGCATTCTATATATATTGTCTATCTTCAAAAATAGTTTAAATTATAGAAGAAACTCTTTATGATCATTAATTTTTTTAAATTAAACAGTGCTATGTTAATTATAACTATACTAAATATAATTCTATTTATTTTAAGTTAAAGAAAATGTTGAGTAAGATGTAAATCATACTTTCAAGCAGTGTTTATTAGAATATTTCTAAAGGAGGATGTTCAAAAGAGGCCGATTTTTGCCTATGAAGATGTAAGTAAAAGGCATAGCGTTTTTTATAGATTTTAATCTCCTGAATACGAAAATGTTAATAAAAAGTTCGGGATCGATAGAAAACATCTTGAAAATTAAGCATGAACATGATATATTAGCAGAATTCGAATACTTTATAGAGCTATCACAAAGTGCATTTGTGTGAGTTTTTTTGAGGAGAAACAGGTGTGTGTGTGTGTGTGTGTGTGTGTGTGTGTGTGTGTGTGTGTGTGTGTGCGCGCGCGCGCGCGCGCGAGCGTGGCTATCCTTTTGTATCTTTTAATCTCGTTCTTTGTCGAATTCGGAATCGTAACGAAATATTGATTCCATGTTTTTATATTTTATAATACTTCTTTATATTTATTATGCTTTATATTTTTGATAAGTATTTAATTCTAAACTTTTGGCCAAAGTACATCTCTTTACAAGCCTACTTCTATTGTGTTTCTATATTATAATTTAAAGAAAAAGAGGGAAAAAAAAGACAAGAAAGATAAGAAAGTATCCTCATCGGGAAATATGTATATGTGGATTTAAAATTTCATGTTTCGAAAATAAAAATTTTATCATATATGAATAATGTATAAAATAGCAATCAATACCTAAGTAGAACAATAGGTCACGATTAAAAACAGTATATTAAGATGAATCGTGCCTTATAATATCAAAACTGACTTTTAACGATCATTTCGTAACTATTTTTTTAATGACTTTTTGTTCTGCGTGAATAATATACTAATGGCATGCATTAATGAGGTAAAAGGTTATTTACTTTTTACTGTAAAGGCTATAGATAAATTATATTGTATAGAATGTAAAAATTGCTTTAATAATGTCTTTTAATATAGTAAATATAGCTTGATGAAGCGCGATCAGTAGCAAACGATTTTATGTTATATTGTCTTTATAGAAAAAAGTAATTTTATTTCATAAATGCAAAAGACTTGCAACATTTAAATATCAAATTTATTTGCTGTTTATAGCATGGTTTTAGTACTTATTATAAAGCTCTGTAATGCAATCCTACAAGAATATCTTTGGTGTTGAGTATATGATAATCATTAAATTATTCTTCCAATCTAATAATAATCAAATTTATAATTTAATTTAAATGTGGCACAGCGGTTGTAAGAAATCTTATGTTGAAGATGGTTTTTTAAATCGAACATTAAAAGATATATTTTTAGATTTACATGAATATGATGTAATTATAGTAGACGTTTTAAATTCAAATTTATTTGTGTATATTTAAAATTCGGATTATTTATATTGTTTAATATTGATAATGATAATTAATATTGATAATTAATTATAGGTCAAAACATCTGTAATTATTTTTATACGAATTGTTTATATTAAATTTACTGATCAAAGTATAATAAATACATATCTTTTTAAAGAATAGAAATATGTAATACATAATAATTTGAACTTTTTTATATCAGGTCGGTTCAAAAGTTTTTGCTAATTTTTTGAAATTTCTTTATTACAGTATATTATATATTAATCAAAATATTTTCCATCGTTTTCAACCACTTTTTTCCATCTTTCCGACAGCATACGGATACCACGTCGAAAAAAGGAATCATCCTGTGAAGCGATCCATTGATCGACATCCCCGGCATTTGAGAAGCGCTCACCAAATAAGCCATGCCATTTTTTTAACCCCTCCGAAAAGTATGATTTGTCTAATTCTACAATATAGGCCCCTGTTTCGGCGATGATCTCCTCATTCGGCATAAATCTCTTTTCACCGAGCCATTTTTTCAAATTTGAAAAGAGAAAGAAGTCATAGAGGTCCAAATCCGGAGAGTAACGGTGGATGCGGCAGCAATTTATAGAGCAATTTAACCAATTTAGCTGTGGCGACTGTAGAAGTGTGAGCCGGTACATTGTGGTGGAATAACACTTTTTTCGCCAAATGGAGCCGTTTTTTCTTCGATTCAACATCGAATTGGTCAAATAAAACAGCATAGTACTGCCCCATGATAATTTTTCCCTTCTCCAAATAGTCGATAAAAATCATGTGTTGTGCATTTCAAAAAACAGTGACCTTTCCGGTCGATGGGACCGTTTTGGCCTTCTTTGGAGCACATACGCGGGATGAAGTCCACTGTTTTGACTGTTCCTTGATCTCCGATGTATAATGATGAATCCATGTTTCATCAACGGTTACGGCTCGACGCGGATTGCTCTTAAACAACTTCAAACACTCTTTAAAAATTGATAGAGCCGCACCTGCTTGTTAAGTCTACCGCGAGCAATCGCGGCACCCATCGGGCCAACAGCTTTTTCATTTCCAAGTTATCATGTAAAATATTGAATACCGTTCCGTACGACACGCCTACAACCTCTGCTACTTTACGTACATATTTTCATTCGGCGATCAGCGAGAATTATGTCGTGGACGTTTTCAACGATTTTCTCAGTAATTTCGGACAAATAGACAATAACATATTCGGAAGGTATGGAAAGGATTATATCCGTTTTATAGAGACATGAATTCAATAAATATTTTCCTTCACATTTGGGAAAAAAATGTAAAATTTGTTTATGCCAAAGTCTACAAGCACTTCTCAAATCACAAAAAAATTCACTGAAGACATAAAAGGATACCGAAACAATTTGAAGTAAAGCGGTATTTGAAGTAAAGAAGTAATTTTGATACGTTGTATATAATGTATGCATTATCCAGTTTATTTTGTGTCAAAATTATTACAACTACAAATTTATACATAAATTTAGATTACTAACTTATATAAACTGAAAAATTAAAATATAAATGGTAGTTCTCCGTTAATTGCAGCTGGTACTTTTTCGTTCATTAACATCGATACATGATTACCTTCAATATAATGTACTTTCACCGTATTTTGAGTTACCTTAAATAATCACATACTTTATTAACCAAAGTTTTGTTAAATTTAATTCATTCAGTATAGATTAACACAAATTTTTTTTAAATACCTTGTGTAAACCATAATCCTCCTCGATTGCTATCATATTTGGATGAGTAGGTTTTAATAACATTATGGGAGTTTTAATAGGTGGTAAAGAAGGATCATATTGCCGAATAGCTACTAAATTGTTATAAATTGTTACACACAACGTTTTTAAATTTGCAGGTGAAAGTGATGTGTTCATAGCTAAAAATTGTTTGGCAAAAATATTATATCTTTCATTCCAAGTCTCACATTTCTTCAGTTCCATTAGAATCTATACCAAATTGTACATTTTGTTTTTATAATATATATAAGACCATATAAAAATTGATATCAATTAGCATAAAAACAATTATATTAAGAATGTAGTGTAAATTAATTTAAAAATCTAAGAAGAAAATTATACCTTTTCACTACTTCCTGGTGAATAAATTTCCATAATAAGAGTTAAAATATAAATCTGAAGGTCTGTACTGTTGGAAGCTGATGTAAAATAGTTGTACATTGTTCGTACTTGTTCAGGAGAACCGTCAATGAGAATCAGTCGGCCCTTAAATTTCATTGCTTCTAATCTTCTTGTTAATTCAATTGCGATAATAGATCCGAAAGAGTATGCCACCATTATGAAATCTTTTCCATCATTTAGTTTTGGTAATATGTGCTATAAAAATATTCAAAATGTTCGAATTTATTTTCCTTAAATATAAATCAACCTTATCCAACAAACATAATATAAATTGCTAATATATAATTGCATACATTTATGAGATGATCAGTCATCTGTGATATTATATTTGCACTAATATCAATGTTATTTGCGTTATATTGTAAAAACGTCATTGAAAATATAATACTTGGTGCTAAATGTTTAAACACAGTTCCACATCCATCGATACCTGGTATAAGAAACACTTCGCTAGTAGCTTTCTGTTTTTTAGTAGACAGATCCGAATAGATTAGAGGAATGAAATCTTCATCTTTTACAATACCAAGTAAAAATTTTATATCGTTTGACTTTTCTGTGTAGTGTTTCTTTTCATTATGCACATCATCACTGACATTTGCATTAGACATTTTAGCAAGTTTCGCAAAAGTGAGATTTCGTATCTCTTGTACTGATAAGAATATATCAAATTCTCGTTCTAGAGTTTGCTGAATATCTACAGCCATCATGGAATCCATTCCGAGATCGGCCAGTGATAAAGTTTGACTTAAAACTTTCGTATCACCTATGTCTGTAATATGAAATAAATGATTATAATTTATACTACATGTGTATTATTCATAAAATAATTAATTAAACATAATAAGTATATGTATGCGATCAATAAGTTTGTACAAAAGCATCTACCTAAAATATTTGCGACAGTTTCTATCACATTGTCACGTCCGGAAAATCCTTTCTTTTCAGCTACAACAATGCTACTTACAACTGGTTCGCTTTGAAGTAAAAACTTATCAAGTTCGTCAAGACAGGAGGATATCTTTTGCTGTAAGGTGCCACAGATAATTAATTCCTTATTGTTTTCTTGCATATCAGCGACGAGACCTACGTCGCCTACAACTCCCCACTGAATTGCTAATCCAGGTAATCCTTCCTTCACCCTCTTTTCGCAAATTCTCTCCATAATGGAGTTAGCCATGCCATAATTAGTCTGTCCAGCGTTTCCTCTACCACAGGAAACAGAAGAAAACATCACAAAATGCCGTAGATTAAGGCAGATCTTTCTAGAAAGTTTGTCCAGTATTTGCGTTGCTCGAGCCTTCGATTGGAAGGACTCTGTAAATGTTTCTACTGTTTGTTCTTTGAAGACCCCATCCTTTAGCACCACACCAAGATTGAATATAGCATCCACCGGAGCTTCTTTTTCCGCAGTTCGTAAGAGATATTCGCAATCTTTAAGATCAGAAACATCGATATTCTTGATGATCAGAACGTTTACCCCATATGACTTCCATAATCGAACTTTCATGCGTTGGTAACCGTTCTTTATTCCATTTCGAGAAATTAGAACAACATTTCTGGCACCACGAAGTATAAGCCAATCGGTTAACTCTAACCCAAATCCACCCAGACCTCCTAGTATAATGTAACTTTTATCTCTGAGACAATAATAGCGACGGTATGCGAGAATATGCTTGTCTACAGGTTCACTCTTTTTATGAATATTTATAATTATCTATAAAAAAAATTACGCCTTAAGAATGCATATTATATGATATAATTGTTTATATAAGCCATTTAGATAAAATTGAATAATACTGTCTGTTACTATTAAAAAATACGGGCATACCTTTCCTATATGTTTTCCACTCGCCATATACCTAAAAGCTTCTTCAATATCTGGTTTTGGAAACACTTTTACTTGAATTGGTTTAATTGCTCCATCCTTCAAACCATTGGCTATCATTTTACATAATAGCGACTTATCCTTGTGATCAGTAAACATATTCTCAAATATGATTCCATGAAAGCTGATACCTTTCTGAAATGCAGACATACCTAGGGGATTATTAGAAGCAAGATCAAATTTGCCAATCTCTAAGAATCGACCATTCTGAGCTAAACACCGAACGGAGGCTATTAATTTTTCTTCCGCCAATGAATTTAAGACAATGTCGACTCCGCGACCTTCCGTTTGCTGCATTATCATTTGTTCAAAACTAGTGTCTCGAGAATTGCCAATGTGGTCATCCAAAATATTCGGAAACGTTTTCCTAATAAAATCCCGTTTATCACTCGTGCCTACGGTAATAAACACTTCGCATCCTTCTTGGAGAGCGAGATGAATAGCTGCTTGTCCAACGCCTCCAGTACCAGAATGTATAAGTATTTTGTCTCCTCTTTTTATTTTTCCATAAATGTATAGGGCTAAGTAAACTGTGCTGTAAACCACAGGGACTGTCGCCGCTTCTTCGAACGTCCACGAATTAGGTATTTTCCAACACAGATGTTTATTTTTTACAACGACGTTTCCTATAGAACTAGAAAGATTATTCTGTATTTACTATAGGCTCTATATAGTATTACACAACATTATATAATTTTTTCTTGTAGCGTTATTTACTTAGTATTAGAAATTCCCATTACACGTTGTCCATTAGCATCGAAACCCACGTATTCTATTCCAAGAGGAAACTGATATGACCGTTCTTGCGAAATCGGTTCATAAGATGTTAATTTACCAGTGGCGAGCATCACATCTTTGAAATTCAAGGATGAATAGACAACATGCACCAAATCTTCACGACGAAACTCAATTAGTCGATTATTCTCTATCCAACATAATGTACTTAAGTCTCCACGAATCTATAAAAAAAGAATAATTTTTTATAATATTATAGACATGTAAAACGGAATTTTAAATTAAAAAATTGGTTTATTATTTGAAAGATGAAATACATAACATTTATCGTACATAGTGATATATTTTGAAAAAATTTATACCATTTGGCAGACATGAGCGGTTGGTACAAGTTTCGCTTCTGGTCGTTGTAATTTTAAATGTTTGTACGATCCCCAGGTTTTGTTAGATTGTAATACATTAATGGACAGATCTTTTTCTAATTGTTGTATGTACAAAGGATCTTGAAGAGAGAACTTAGGGGCTTTTTCATCTTGAACGAAAACACCTCTAACAAGTTCACTATCTGGTTCTTTTCTTAAGCAGTTTACAAAACCCAACAAACCGCATTCCAAATCTCCCTCTCCGACAATTATAATTCTACTATTTTTATCGAACTTATTTTTATCGCTCATAAGTAGCTTTAAATTTTCCAGCCAATCAAAGTTATTGTTATTTATATAGACCACAATTCTTTTTTCTATCAAAACTTTCTTCTTCAGAAGCACAATTATTTCATTATCAGTTCGCTTTTCGAGAATAACGTTTAATTTGTATTGCTGCAAATGTTTTGTATAGTCAGTTGTGTAACATTTTTCACGCGTTAACAGAAAACCACCCTCTTCTAAAAAGGGCAATACTTGCTCTAGCGATGTTTGTTGTGTGGTCAAAAGATTAAAACCAGTAATTATTAAAATTTTATCATTTGCAGATAGTTTTTTGTAATCTCCGATTAAAATGTTTTGCGGTAAGTCTGCTGGTCGAAAATTATTCGGCGATGTTAACAGAGTGATATTTGTTTGTATCAATGGTATATCACCAAATGCCTCAAGCATCAAAGAAGATGAGAAATTTTTTAAGTCTACATCATCAACATCTTCCACTAGTTCTACGATTTTAACATTGATAATTTGATGATCTTCTAAAATGAGCTGGGCTGATATTCGAATCGTTTCATTTAAAGAAATCTTAGCACGATCATAATAAGCTACAAATGTATATTTCTCGATAACTGCGTCTTGGGTTAATTTTCGGCGAGAAATCTGCGTAATTTTAAGACCTTGAATTTCTATTCCTCCAGCTTTAATCGTATTTGTCTCTTTGTATATTCGTACCGGTATTTCTGTAATAAGATATCATACTTTATGTCACACCCGAATTTTTCACATGATATTTATGCATTGAATACATAAGAAAACCGAAAAAGCAATGCCGCAGCGGTGTAAGATGGATCACGGTTGCTTCTAAATAATTGCGTGTGAATTTATATACTACGTATGTAATTTTTCAATTACGCGTCGAATTTTTTTCAGACTTGAAACACGCAACGCTAATGAACTACCGCAGTAATATTACGAGATAAATTGATTAACAATTTAACGATTATTGATGCTTTTTACGCATCTTATATCGATCTTAATAATGTTGAATAACCTATTAAAAACTGTAAATAATTAATTTTTCATTGCGAAAAATATTACTTCGGCCGGGACTCGAACCCGAATCTTTGCCATTCTCACAATTTCGGAGCGCAATCGAAGAATTACATATGTATATATATATTATATAAATTCACACGCAATTATTTAGAAGCACCCGTGATCCATTGTGACATTATCTCATTCGGTTTGAAATTTAACGGTCTAATAAGAATTGATATTGAATATACATATAAGAAATAAAATAATTCAATACAAGGTCACTTTTTATCAACAACAATATACGTAATAAAAAGGGCATATACATATAAGAGTCAATTCTTTTTGATAATAAAACGTTATAATATATTTGTAATAAGGCTCAATAAATTTAAAATAATGAAACGGAAAAGAGCTACGAGCCAAAAGCGTTGTTATAATATATATACAACTGTTAGTAAATAAAAATTGTCATTTAGCTAAAATTATGTAGTTTAATTAGAAACAAAGAAATATACGACAAAAAATAACAAACGTTTCGATTTCTATTAGGTTATTATCAATATTGCAGAATGATCGCAAGTTGTTAACAAAGGATGATGTACGAAATTATAAAATTATGAAAAAATAAAGAATATATATATACATATATAATAATATATGTACACTCTCACTCGCATAATTGACGTTGTATTTATTTTTCGGTACATTAGATCAATGTAAATCGTCTGGTTATACATGTAGTGTGTAAAAGTATCTTATAATTGTTTCTGTTAAAAATACATTGGTAAAGTAAAAAAATGTGAAAAGAGAGTCAAATAATAAAATAATAAATATAACATAAAGAGAATCAAATAGTAAAGTAATAAAAATGAATTATTAAGTTAATATAACGTAAAAATAAAAATAAAGATAAAGAAGACTTTAGTGGTAAATTAAAGTTGAGTGAAGATATATTATATATTATATTAATTTTTAATAATTTAATATCAATTAAATTAAACAATGATAAGATTACCTTAGAAAATTGTATCAATGTACGATTTATAAAATTGTCCGTTGTTAGAACGATGAGAGCCAAATTTAAGTTCTTACACAGATTCTATATATCTAATTATATTTCCCTCAGTCTTAAATGTGAATCGTTATTATAAAACGTTTTATCAAAAAGAATTGATTCTTACATGTCCCTTTTTACTGTGTATATTGTTGTTGAACAAATAACTCTCAATAATTGAAGAATAATTACGTTTATCTATTACTGTATCTTCTATGCCATTTGTGTAGTCCTGTAGCTTTCGAGCGTGAAGCATGGGATTGATGATTAATTTTTGGATACTCGTAGGAACGTACAAATCTCTAGTATCATATCCTATAATTTGCATCTGTAACATAATATCCATAAATGTTACCCAATTATTTCTCCAAATGATGTGTCCTTGATTTCCTGAAATAGAGGCGCTGTTTAATCCACGGAACCAGCCACTGTACTCGTAACCGCGCAATTTAAATTCTTTGTAGATATCTTGTGCAGTCATATGTTCTTCTTCATTATTCTGCGGAAATAGATCTGTCGAAATCATTTCTTGTTCTGGATTCGATGTCTCGTACACTGTACCTGTCACGACAACGCTATCTCCTTCAGTTATTTCAAACTTCCCGTCTGTAATATTTTTATATATTTGTATTTATATGCATTCCCAATGCTTATAATACTTTTAATTTCGTCAATACCTTTCTGTATCGCTATTTTCAATTTTACAATATTATTTTTTGATAAATGAGTAGCACGAATGAAGTTTACATCTCGAAAGGTTATTGGTATTGTTGTATGCATTTGTCCTTTTATCATGCCAATAGTTTGCCAAACAAGAGCAAGATAACCCGTCGCAGGTAGCAAGTTTCTTCCATCGATTACATGACCGCTCATATATTCATAATCTTGATCGTCGAGCGAAATTTCAACATATCTTTCTCTGGATTTTATTGACTTTTGTGTTGTAGAGCACGGTATAAGCCAATCTTGGGAATGGTCCCATCTAATTAGACATATTAAAATATGATGGATTATTTATAAAATAATATAACATAAGTATTATATATTAAATAAATATGGACTAGTCATTTCATGTCAATTCAATTATTCCTTTTGTCTAAAATTGTATTTAAATAAGTGCGTAACTTGTAAAAATTTATATAAAAGCTTCTATTTTCATGTCATTTGAAGATTTTGAAAAATATTATGTAAACTATCAATCTAAAAAGTCAGTAAAGAGAGACATTAAGCCTCTAAGTGCTTTTTGGATTATACAGTTATCATTTTTTACGAAGTTATTCTTTCCTGATAATTGTCTCTTTTTAGAAGGCAGAATAGATAGTACTTTAATTTTTTAGTATAATTTATATGCATATTTATTTGCTTATATATGTAGATCAAGGTATAATTAGATTATTTACGGTAATTTCTTATACCTGATCGATGGAGAAATCATAGAAGTTCCTCTGCTCACTGGATATTCCACTGGTGGATACAAATTTACAACTTGCGGCTGTAATCCACTGTTGTAGAGTCTTCCAATTCCTTGAAAAGTTACATTGTTGTTTTGTTCAGTGCGTTGAGTCAATACAATGTTCGTCACTTCTGGATGCAGAGATTCTTTCAATATATGCTGTAGAACGCCGCATGGTGCGAGTTCGATAGTAATAGCGTTACTCGGAATTAGATGTAAAGTTTGTTCAAAGAGAACGGTATTTAATATACTACGCAAATGATAGTCCGCCGATGATAATTTTGATGCTGAATTGACCCATTCGGTGCGAGGTATGGAAGTGCTGATCCACTTTTGGCTTCGTTTCTTCGGCCAGGATATTATTTTCTTTAAATTAAGCAAAAGTTGAGTTTCCATGGATGCGAGATATGAACTGTGATACGGTACATTGCAGTAGATCTCCTTCACATAAATGTTGTTCGCCTAATAATATAAAAATACAATTACATGTAGCTAATTGTATCTTGAGCTTAACAATTCGATATTTTAATAACTATTAAGTAATTTTTTCATTCAGTTATAAAATATAAGTTCTATTTTCAAATCTACCTGTAATTTTTTAATAAATTCTTTTATTGATTCTGTGGGTCCACTCACGACGTTGTTATTCCCGTTATTACGACATACTATTTGAATATCCGCTGGACATATATTTTTCAGAGAATCGTAATCAATTCTGACAACCACCATTGAGCTATGAATTATTTTTCCTTTGGCACATGCCAAACCGACAAAGTATGCAGATAAAATCGTTTGTTCAATGGTAAGACATTTATCTGCATATGCACAACCAAGTTCACCTCCAGAATGACTAATCATGTAATCCGGAATAATTCCTAAGGAAGTCAGAAGATCTACTAAGCCGACCTACAAGTATATACCGTTTACAGCTGAGCATTGTACATATATGTGCATTGCTGATGGAAAAATAAGTTGTGATATGAGATAAATAATAAGATAATGGATTTAATAGAGTGAAATAATGGTATGTACATATTGTATTTCAATATTTATATTTATTTTTACTAACAATATAATTGATACTAATGCATATTAGAAATATAATACTTCACCTGTATAGCGATAATTCCAAGAAACGCATTTAATGCGTTTTCGTACACTTTTTCTTCTGTATTTGTTAGAATGTCCTTAATGTTTATACCATACGGTTTTAAAATATTGTCGCATTTGCTTATTGTTTTTGCAAAAACGTGAAATTTTAATAAGTTTCGACCTGATAAAGTTTCATTAAAAGAATTACATTATTTTACTATTTAAATCTTCGTAAAGATTTAAATTATAAAATTTTAAATATATACCCATTCCTGGCCATTGCGAACCTAAAGCTGAAAATATAAAGCAGACGGGTCTTTTTAAACTATAACAGTTTTGAATTTCTATTATTGAATCTTGTTGGAAAGAATTCAGTATAATATACCCTCTCCATGGGTGACCGTCTACATTGTCTGCATAGACGTCATGTAATAAACGGATATATTCTACATCTATCGGACGATTAGCAATCTATAACGATCAATTTTTTGAAATAGAAACTATGATAATATAATTGTGCAAAATAATATCGCAGTAGCTTTCCAAATATCTACTAACATCATTTAAAAACAATTTCACTGATTCCTCAGTACGTCCAGATAATATTACAAGTCTAGGCAAATCATTATTTGGTGTTCCATTATTAACTTTCTGTTTACGATTCCACTTTAATAGCATATGAGCGTTGGCTCCTCCAAAACCGTAACAATTAACTCCTACGTAACCATTTTTGAGTGGCATTTTTTCTTGGATTACACGAATGCTTCCATTTAATAAGGCATCTATATCTTTTCTTGGTGATGTAAAATTGATATTTGGTGGAACAAAACCGGTTTCGAATGCTATTATTACCTATAATCGTCATTAATTAAAAACAATTTGGAGATGTAATATATTATAAATTAATTTGTCAAACATTGACTAACTATGTATTAAATATGTCATCTTATGTTAATTTTAGCCAATACCGAAGGTAATGAAAGATTTTTGCAATCTTTTAACAAACTTTTGTATAAGAATGTCTTAGAATTTAAATTATCAGATAATGTTTGAGAATAGTATTTCTTCTGTTTTTGTGCATATGGGCATATCGTGTGGCTGTGCAAAAAATAAAAACAGTTTTTGTAATGGTTTAAAGGAAATTACTTATTTTACCTTAATGACCTGAGTTAAACCACTCGCAGCTTCAGCATGACCGACATTGGATTTTACTGAGCCGATCATTAATGGAGTTTTTCTATTTTTACACATAACATTATAGATAGCAGCGAGTTCCTGAGGATCACCAACTTTTGTTGAGGTACCGTGTGCTTCAATGTAATCCAAACAAGACGTCGGTATTTTGCACTCTTCGTAAAATTCTTTTAATAAGGTATATTGCATTTGTGATGAAGGATATGTTATTCCTTCTTCTTTGTAACCGTCACTGTTTAATTTTATATGCGGACATATAGCATAAATCCTTTTCGCATTTTTTGCTTTTTGAAGATACACCACTGCTATTGTTTCGCTACGCGTATAACCGTTCGCAGCAATATCGAATGGTCTGCAGTAACCAGTGGGTGACAAAATACCTAAAAAATACAAAATATACATAGCATTCATATAATGAATTTAATATATAATGTATTTTTAATATAACATGGATTTAATATGGAGTTATTTTAATGTATAATCGATCAACTAAAAAATTTAATGTTTATCAGTTTTATTAATTTGATAAAGTAAAATGTAGTCAATTTTAGCAAATATTTTATTTCAAATGTTTCTGTTGATGTTACATAGTCCGTTGAAATTTATTTACTCTTTTTATAAGTAAAAGAAAAGTATAGTACTCTAAATTTCACTTTATATTTTATTAGATTATTTTTTTTAATAAAAATGCTAATTTATGATGAAAGTACCCAATCGAGCAAATTGCATGTTTATAACGGGGTGAGTACATAAATTTGCCGTTCCAATTATTGCGTCTTCACATTTGCCTGACATGATACATTCATAACCAATAGCCATGGCATAAAGACTAGAACTGCATGCTGTATCGACAGTATAAGATGGTCCTTTCAGATCCAAGCAATACGAGATTACATTTGCCGTTGTAGATTTAGTACATCCAATAAGATTCGTACCATTTAACTAATTGCAGAACATTAGCGATTACGATTTCGGCATAAATACATATAATAAATGCAATTGTCATTTGTTATTATGCTATAGTAATATACGTAATACAATTGCTATCAATATATCAATAATTTTTTTTACCTTAAAATCTTGGTACAAAAGTTTTTCTTGTACTTCGATAAAAGATGTTCCTACAATAACAGCGGTATTTTTTCCACGTAATTGCTTTGGATTGATTCCCGCATCAATAATTGCTTCATAAGTATGCTCCAGTAATAATCTCCCTTCGGACGTAAGTGTATGTGCTTGTTCGAAAGATAATCCAAAGAAATCCGCATCAAATTTTTCTAAGTTGTTTATTATTCCAATACGTTTGGGTAATTCCGAATTGTCTAATAAAACATAGACATATTTGTACAAATAATATGTAGTAATATGTTTTTGTTTATCTCTCTTTTTATATGTAATTTGAATTTTGGAATATACATTCTTTGATTGAAATTTTTAGAAAATAAAGACAGCATGTTTAATAATCCTTTGCTAGCAGTCTTCTATAACTACAGGATTTGGTCGTGGTACTCATTCAGATTTCTAAAATACAAAGAACTTAGAAGTATAGCTACATAAACTTACTCAACTGTTTCGAATTATCACTCTGAATAAATTTTTCATTAAGCAAAGTAGGCCATAGTTAAATGATGCAAAGTGAGTACTGAATGCCGGCCGTGGTATAAGTTCAAGGACTGTAATGTCGTTTAAACAAATGCAATGGATTGAATATAATGATTTTTAATTGGAATATTTATCATTTGTTTTTGAATAAATTTATATACAGAGTGACCTACATAAAGTGTTACAAGCTAATAACTCTAAAAATATTTATCCTATCAAAAAGTTGTTCATGAGAAAGTTTTATATATTCGAAAGGCCTTTTTAACTACGTAAACAAAAATCCACTCCCGTCCCCCTTTGAAGAAGGGGTGGAGGATAACTTCGAAGTTTTAAATGGGATCTCCTGTAAAATGTTACATATTTGGATTTTACGGGGAAAAACAAGTAAATAAACTTTATCTGAAATATTTCTTTAGAAAATGCTCCTATTAAAAGTTATGAACATTAAAATTTTTAGTTATTTTATTTACGATTGAATTCCATTGACACAAAGTTGTGTTCACGATACAATGAAAACGAAAACAACCTTGATATTAATCAAAAGAAACATAAATACACATATTTATCGGGAAACGTAAATGCAGATCTATTATGTATTTAGTTTTGAGCTGGTTTTCATGCTACGTGTACTTTTTTAAAAGGGATATTTTGTGATATACAGATGGATAGATCGGGGAGATCCTGTTCAATGACTCTCTCGGTCACCTGATATTACGTCTTTGGATTATTTTTTATGAGGTATATCAAAAAGAAAGTCACGTCTCAACCATTTACGACGAAAGAAGACTTAAATCGAAGAATACGCACTACTTGCACTAAGATGACTCCAGAAATATTGTTTAGAGTTAGGCAAAGCTTTGTAAAAAGAACAAATAAGTGTTTAGATGCTAATGATCAATAGTTCGAACATTTAATAAAATAAAAAAAATAGAAAAACTATGAGTCTTATTTAATTTATCATTAATTTCAATGCACTTTACATTAAAGTTTAAATATTCATAACTTTTGATAGAATTATTTTCCAAAGAGAAATGTTTCAGACAAAGTTTACTTGTTTTTCCCCATAGAATCCAAATATGTAACATTTTACAGGGGGTCCTTGAAACTTTGAAGTTACCCCCCCCCCCTTCTTCAAGGAGAGACGAGGATGGACGAGGATGGATTCTTGTGTACGTATTCAGAAAGGCCCCTCGAATATATGAAACTTTCTCATGAACAACTTTTTGATAGGATAAATATTTTTAGAGTTATTAGCTTGTAATATTTTATGTGAGCAACCCTGTATAAAACGAATAATTCAAAATATTTTGACAACATAGTAAATATGAAATTACAAGTGACATGCAAAGGAATGACATTCTATCAGTGTTTGGAAATAACGCGTTAAATTTTTTATTGATATCTTTATCTGTATAATTACTTTGCAGTAACATTTATTTACTTATAACGTTAATGGAAACGCAATTACATTTTTCTAGTGACGATGATGAATATATTATTGTTATTTTTATCGTTTTATCATATATATGATAAAAACGTGTAAACAAGTTTTTTGATTATGTTCTTATTAACCACAATTGCATTATAGATCTTAAACTGGTTAATTAGCAACATAAACAACTGAGTGTCAGTGAAAACAGTCATCAAAAATTTGGTGAAATAGTAAAGGAATTTATAAAAACTTTTCAGTTTTTGAATAACGGTAACAAGTTACTTTTCAGAAAATGAACGGTAACGATGAACTTTTTATTTAACAGTAAAATTTTGATAAAGTAACTTTCCCTGCCATCTACAATAAAAATATACTGTATTATTGTAAATATGAATTAATCACCTCTATCCCATCGACCATGATCTGCTCTAACAAGATCAACTTTATTGAATAGGTTTTCTCGTAAATGATTTATGTTATCTGAACCAGGAAATCTTCCAGCAATACCAGATATAACGATCTCCTCGTCGGAATCAATATCATTCCACGAACTATATTTTTCTTTGTTATCCATGATTCTTATTATTTTCTCAAATAATCTAAACAAATGTTATGGTTATTTTATATATTAATTTTTTATTTACGTTATTGATTATATCTGGTTTTGATATTCACAGTATCACTACAGTATCGTACTTGAGTTGTAGATGAAAAATGACTGAGCTTTTCATGACAAAGCACTCTTTATATAAACGTCAACTATTACAATGCAGGGTTATTATGATGTTACTTTTGTTACTCATCTACACTGTCGACTAAAAGTTTAAGACTATTGATCAATTAGGGATGTGTACTGTATCCAGAAATTAAATTTATGGATTATAATATAACATATTTTTATTATTTTATTCTTCGTTTTATAATGAATTAAATAACAATATAAAAAGTAATATATAAAATGTTTTAAGTTTAACAAAAGAATATTTTTTACAAAACTATTTTACAAAAAAAGTATTAAACTCACAGTAAAAATTGATACAATAAAAAGTATTAAAGCATATGAGATACTTTTTAAAGTTACCGCAGCTATCTTTAAAATCAGTACTTTTTATTAATTTAGATAATTTAGTTTGTTTTTTTTTTTTAATAAAAGACTTTTCCATTTACTTGCTAAAATAATCTCACAGCTCAGTTTTAGTAAAAAGACCATAATTTATTTTCTTGAAATTTAACAATGATGCATGTTAATTTTCATTGTGCAAATATAATGTGTAAATATAATGCCTATTTGTTTTTTTTAATTAAAAAAACTTTTGAGTAACTATGACTCGAAGTTTTAAATAATGTTTTATTAGAGTATTTTTTTAAATTTTATATATCTCTATTCGAACTTTTAGCAGTGTATGTCATCTTTTTAAGCTTTGCTTCTATAACTTTGTAATTTAAAGCATTTCCGTTTAAAATAGAGAGAAAGAACAATAAGGAAAAGAAAAAAAGATGAAACCTGATGCGAATAGGTTTGTGAAATCGATTTATTATTTCTATCATGTAGATCACCTATAAGTGCAATTTCACATAAACTGCAGACAAGAGTAGACCATAGCTCGACTATTTACTGGACTTCACTTGAATTGTCTGCGTGACAGAAACCATTCCACGCATTTGTCCTTTTTAGCGTTTTATTCTACTCGCAGGTGAGTAGCTTTTGCTCACTAATTCGAAGTGGATTATATGTATGTATTAAAAAGTATATAACAGTGTCTATGTATAAGTTTACGTTAATATTTAAGGAAAATTTATTTCAATTTTGAAATGAAATTACATTTATGTGAATATTATATCGATAAATTTTTGTCTATATATTTTATGTGAAATATGTGAATACAACGTGGACGCTATATATTGTTCTTATCGGAAAAGAAAGAGAGAAAGAGAGAGAGAGAGAGAGAGAGAGAGAGAGAGAGAGAGAGAGAAAGGGAGAGGGGGGAAAATAAAGAAAAAATAATAATCTAAAATCGAAATATCATCTACATTTTTTAATACATTTTAAATTAAATTATATAGTTAAAATGTTATTTATTAATTGTATTTTCTGTGTTTAATACTAAATAATTTATTTTATTGTTTAATAAATAATTTTTGTAATAATCTCATGTCAATAAAATTAATAGGTACAAATAAAATCAATTCGATAAAATGAACATTTGTTTTGCATGCTATACAAATAAAATGAACATTTGTTTTACTGCTATACAAATAATGTACATATGTACAATACATAATATTTATTTCATATACAAGCTTATTACTATATTAAATTTATAATTTTTTAATTAAATGTGTATTTATTGTTTGTTTACTTTAAAAACATATATATATAAATATATATAAAACATATAATTATAAAAACAATGTTTAAAGACGAAAGAATAGTAACATGTATCATGTATATGTCAGTATAGCACGTTCCACCTTGAATTGCACTATTTAACCTTTCCTTATTTATGATGCCTTATAACATTAGTATGTTAATTTTATTGAAAAATTTAAATATTCTTCACCCGACAATAGTCACCTGATTTTTTTTACGTAAATGATCATCTGATATTTTTGTATTCGAAAATCATATTATTAACAGATATGTCTGATACAAAGCACCGATTCTGGCAATATTATAACAACATTGTAATGTTCCAATAATATTTTAATAACACTGGAAATGTTGCAGCAATGTTGCTGCAAGTTTTTATGTTGCGTACAATTTTATATTATTAATTATTTTTCAATTTATTAATATTTGAGAACATTATGGATATGAATTGAATCCGTTTTCTGGGGGAAATAAGTAGAGCAAATATTAAACGGAGTAAGTATATTAAATATACATATATAAATATATGATAATATGTGTAAAAAATAAAGTTTTTAATTAATACGACGCAGTATTTTTTATTATAGATTTTCAATGAAATTATACATTTAAAGGTACAATATATTTCATAAAAAATAAAAAAGTATATTAAATAATATCTAGACAAAACAATATTTTACAATGATTTAAAATGAACATTTTTTACTGCAGAGGTCAAAAAATTTTTTTTCTCAATTGTGTCACTTCTATGGTCTATTATTTCTATATGGTGGCAAATGAACGTCAAACATAATATGTAATTAATAATATGAATATATAAACTGTCAGCAATACTATTACGGAAACATGGTTATTGTATTGCTGACAGTTTATGTTTCCCATTTTAAATGTTCCAATCAAATATCTTGAAAACTAAATCTAGTAGACAAAAATGTTTCAAATAAAAATGGAAAGGTGTCGAGGGGGACACGTTTTAGTCACGATGTTTTTTTTCTAAATGGAGGCGCTAAAAAGATATAAAGGTCACCTCCACTTTTTTAAATGGAATTATGTAATTTTTTTTAGATAATATGATTCCTCTAATTATTTTGCATATAAAATTATTAAGGTAGAGATACCAAAAAACCAATAGTTTTTGAGATATTTTACACTTTATTTTGGTACATATTGACAAAATGTTAAATAACTCGTAAACTGTTGACTTTTTGATTATCGTACCTTAATACTTTTGTTAACAGAATAATGGGATAAATCAAATGGTGTAAAGACAACACATAGTTGCTTTATAAAAAATATGTATACAAAATGGATAATTTTTTAAATACGCAACTATGTGTTTTCTTTATACTTAAATCTACTGGATTTAAATCTATTAGATTTAGTTTTCGAGATATTTGGCTGGAACATTTAAAATGGGACACCCTGTATATACATATTATCAATACATGAATAACATTCAATCTCATGAAAAATTTGAAAAAAAAACTGATGCATGAAGAAAAAATCAAATGCACGGTTTCTCATAATTTTTATTTTTCATAAAACATCGGCGAAGCTTTTTAGAAAAATTTATATTTGAATAGCGCTAAGCATTTTTGAAAATAAAGATTTCCATATTCATCTATAAATAATATATAAAGTTGCAATTTCCTTTAAATAAAACAAGGTCACGATAACATTAAAATTATATTAAAATAAATTAAGACTAATTCAAAAGCGATTTTTAATAATTATGTCGAAGCTGTTTTACCGCCATTTTGTCGTAATGACTGTTTGTTCTGCTTAGACAACAAGAATGATATGTACAATAAGCGCAAAAAGTATTAGTACAGGGAAGATTAAGCTTATTAGAAAACTAGATTTTTAAATTAAACATTAATAAATGAAAATTATTAACAATGAATAAAATTGTATATTTTACAAAATTATTACACCTAAAAATGTGTAATAATTCAAATTTTATCTTCAAAATAAGCAAAAATAAAAAGTTTTATTATTTAGGCACACACAAAAAGTATCCGTACAGACGAGAAGTTTCATTTCTAAAATTATGAACACGCAAATCTTTTTTGTTTATATTAGGATAGAATGTACATTGTTAATTAATATTTATTGTCTACAAATAAAGTGTTTTTATAAAACCTTTCCCATGAGAATACTATTTGCACTTACCATATACCGATGAGATAGAACAAGATAGAAGATCAGGAGACGCGGTAGTGTCTCTGGTCATGTTCAAAAACTGAAAGACACTACAAGTCTCTTATCCCGAGCCACCAAAGTCCATTTTTCGATGGTGCATAACTACTAAAATACAAAAAATTTTGAATCGAACGTTATATATCCTGAAAGGTAGCATCCCCACGAGTAATTTGAGCTAAAAAAATTTTAAATCAGTCAAGCCGTTTTGGAGATACAAGCTGTCGAAAAGTGATGATTTTAATGAAAAATTAAGAAACGTCTCCTTCTTCTTTTTCTTCTCTGTCCGCATTCACAAGGCCGTATTAAAACTTTCTAACATCCCCTCTCACCTTTCACTCACACCTTCACTATCTTCGACCCGCCGCCACCCCCATCGCCCTCCCTTAGCCCTCCCCCCACCACTCCTTTCTTCTACGAAACGAATATGTAAGCATACTTCTTAGGCCTGATTGCACCAACGTGATTTCGATTTTAAACGAAACTTAAACTATCTCTGTCTCTGTCTCCCTTTCAGCTTTAAAACGAGATAGATAAAGTTTTAAGTCTCACTTAAAATCAAAAAGTGTTGGTGCAACCGAGCCTTATAGTCTTCTTAACAATATAAAAATATTATATACATCATGCATTTTAAGAATAGTAGCAATATATTTCCAATGTGATACAATCGATTTATATTTTCAATTTTGACGTCTTTTTGAGGTTTGCAAGGTGAGTCACTATAGCGTTAATAATGAATATTTGAACATAGATAGTTTACTATTTTTTAAAATCTATAGATATAGTAGCATCAAATCTTTCAATTCGTTATGACTGCTTGCAAAATCCAAAAAGGAGAATTGTTGATTGTATTAGCTGAGGAGGACTCAAAACAGAATTGAAACGTAATAAAATAATGCATACATAAAAAATAGTAAAATTTGTATATCTAATTATATAGATGAATAATAAAGGATTTCGAGAGGGATCCATTTTTAATTGACTGTGTACCAACAACAACATGACACTCTCATTCGCCCTCATAGGATTTCTTGGTAGTAAATGGACTGTTACCTAATCTAGTTTAGTAGATAAATATACTCTACATGACCGTTTTTAATAAATGAGATCGTCTTCGTAAATTCTGTTACAATAATAATTAACTAATACAGTAAAAAATAAATATATTTCTTTATTCCATTTATATTACAATATTTTTATTATATTATTTTATAGATTATTAAAAATTTTTATTTTAAAAATATTTTCTTTAAAGAAATTTAATCGCTGGTTTAGAGATATATTATGTAAGTAGAACAACACTAAGCAAAAAAAGTAATTTTTGAAATATTAGTGTTGGTTGATTCTTGCGAAGTCGCGACTAGAAAACTGATCAACTATGATTCATTAGTCCGAGATAAATAAAATAGAGAAAATCATATTTTGCACAGACATGAAAAAATACAAAGTAATCATGCATGCAATATTGAGAAATGTGGCTGGGAATAGATTAGAAGGATGATTTAAACTTTTATTTGTAATCGTAAATTACGACGGATTTACATATATTTTAAAAATTATAATTTTCTATTATTTATTTTAAGACTGTTACACAATCTTGCAGACGTACCTACAACATTGAAATTGGAAACAGGATGCATAAAATTTAATTGGCGATACTTTTTTCTGATCAAACATATCGATTATATACGCCACTAATAAATAAAATTTTAATTTTTTATTTAAAATTAGCATTTTTGAAATATCATAACGCGCCATATTCAATTCTGTTGATTAAAGAGAGAGTTTCTGATTAAAATATAATATTCTTTAAAAATTCCTTTATTTACCTGTAACAACAAATTATAAATAAATTAAAACATTAAATTGTAAATGGTAGATCTCCGTTAACAGCAGCTGTCACTTTTTCGTTCTTTAAGATTGTTACATGATCACCTTCAATGTAATGTACATTCACCACATTTTCAGTTACCTTAAATAATGACACACATTAAAAAAAAATTTAATTCAGGAAAAAGCGTAAATTTTTTAAATACCTTATGCAAACAAAAATCTTCTTCGATCGCAATTATATTTGACGATTGCATACATTTTAGCAATATTATAGGAGATTTAATAGGTGGCAATGTAGAAGGATCATATTGCCGAAGAGCAGATAAATGTTTATAAACAGTTATACACAGCGTTTTTAAATTTGCAGATGAGAGAGATGTGTTTATAGCTGAGAATTGTTTAGCAAAAATATTATACCTTTCATCCCAGGTCTCACATTTTTTTAATTCGAGTGAAACCTGCGAAATTATACACCAGACTCAGCAATACAGAACTAGCAGCAATATTGCTGTAAGGTTTGTGTCGTTAGCAAGACGATAAGACAGAATATAGAAATAAACACTATTAAACGTAAAAAATTGAAAAGTAATATAAATATACCGTAAATTAGTTTCAATGGAAATTCAAAACAAAAGTTACATATACCTTTTCAGAACTTCCTGCTGAATAGATTTCCATAATATTAGTTAAAATATCAATCTGAAAATCTGCATCGTCCAAAACTGTTTCAAAAGGTTTGAACATTCTTCGAGCTAGTTCAGGAGCACCGTCGATAAGAACAAGTCGGCCTTTAAAATTCATAGTTTCCAATATCCTTGTTACTTCAATTGCAATAAGAGATCCAAAGGAGTATCCTACCATTACAAAATCTTTTCCATCTGTCAGTTTTGGAAGTATATGCTGTAAAAATATTAAAAGCGTTCGATGAAACTTATATCCTTTAAATGACAACAATTCTTTATCAACATAAAATAAAATTACTAATGCGAATGCATACATTTGTAAGACGTTTAGTAGTCTCTTTTATCATGTTTGTAGTACAATTAATGTTGTTCGTGTTATAATGCAATAACGACGTTGGAAATTTAATATTTGGTGCTATAAGATTAAATACAGTACCACATCCGTCAATACCCGGTATAAGAAATACTTCAGTTGTAGTACCCTGACTGTTAGTTGAAAAATCTGTCTGAGAAATAAAGTCTTCATCATTTACTGTAATACCAATTAAAATTTTTATAACATCTGATTTCTCTAGATCAAGTTTCTTTTCATCCTGTACATTATCGTCATTGACGTTTGCAACGGACATCTTAATGAGTTTTGCAAAAGTAAGATTTCGTATCTCTTGTGCTGTTAAAAATACATCAAATTCTCGTTCTAGAGTTTGTTTGATTTCCACAGTCATCATGGAGTCCATTCCAAGTTCAGCCAGAGGTGAATTTAAACTTACAACCTTTATATCACTTATGTCTATAACATAAAATATAAACTTATTACGATCTTTACCATAATAGCTTCATCTTAAATTGAATTAAAAAACAAATAAATACAATGAGTATTTGGAATACAATAAATCTGCACATATCTGAATTCACATGCCTACCCAAAATATTAGCAACTGTTTCTGCCAGATTTCCCAATCCGTGACATCCTACTTTTTTTTCAGCTACAACCATGCTGCTCACAATGGGTCGACTTTGAAGTAAAAACTTATCCAACTCATTGAGACAGGAGGATATCTTTTGTTGTAGAGTGCCACTGATAATTAATTCCTTATCGTCTTCCTGCATGTCAGCGACAAGACCAACGTCACCTACAGCTCCCCACTGAATCGCCAAACCAGGTAATCCTTCCTCTGCTCTCTTCTCACAAATTCTCTCCATGATGGAATTGGCCATGCCATAATTAGTCTGCCCAGCGTTTCCTCTGCCACAGGAAACGGAAGAGAACACTACGAAATGCCGTAGATTAAGGCAGATCTTTCTAGAAAGCTTGTCCAGCATTTGCGTTGCTCGAGCCTTTGATTGGAAGGACTCTGTAAATGTTTCCGCGGTTTGGTTTTTGAGGACTCCATCCTTCAGTACCACACCAAGATTGAATATAGCATCTACCGAAGCTTCTTTTTCCGCAGTCCGTAAGAGATATTCGCAATCTTTAAGGTCAGCAACATCGATATTCTTGATGATCAGAACGTTTATGCCATACGACTTCCATAATCGAACTTTCATGCGTTGATAACCATTTTTTATTCCATTTCTTGAAACCAGAACGATGTTTCTGGCACCACGAAATATAAGCCAGTCGGTTAATTCTAAACCAAATCCGCCCAGACCTCCTAGAATAACGTAATTTCTGTCTCTGAGACAATAATAACGACGATATGCAAGAATGTGCTTATCCAAAGGTTCATCCTTTTCATGGATATTTATAATTATCTATAAAAATAATCATATTTCAAAAATGTATGCTATACATGAATAGGATTATGTAAAAGATTATTTACGAATGGATCTTTTTGCTATTATTATATTTGTCAGCACAAACATACCTTTCCTGTATGTTTTCCGCTTGCCATATACCTAAAAGCTTCTTCAATATCAGTTTTAGGAAAAATTTTTGTTTGAATTGGTTTAATTGTCCTATTTTCTAAACCTTCTTTTATCATTGTGAACATTAAAGGCTTCAACTTGTAAGCACTATTTTTTTTCATCACATTTTCTAGTCTAATCCCGTGAAAACTGATACCTTTCTGAAATGCAGACATGCTTAGGGGATTATTAGAAACAATATCGAATTTGCCAATTTCTAAAAATCGACCGTTTTGAACTAGACACCGAACAGAGGCGATCAACTTTTCTTCCGCTAATGAATTTAGCACGATATCGACGCCGCGACCTTTCGTTTGTCGCATAATCATATGTTCAAAACTGGTATCTCGAGAATTTCCAATATATTCATCCGGAATGATCGGAAATATTTTCTTAACGAAATCCCGTTTGTCAGTTGTACCAACAGTAGTAAACACGTCACATCCCTCCTGAAGAGCGAGATGAATAGCTGCTTGTCCAATACCTCCAGTACCAGAATGTATAAGTACTTTGTCACCTTTTTTCATTTTTCCATAATAGTATAAAGCTAAACAAACCGTGCTATAAACACATGGCACTGTTACTGCCTCTTCAAATGTCCACGCATCGGGTATTTTCCAACAAAGATTTTCATCCTTCTCAACAACATTTGCTATACAACTAAAAGGAGTAACTTTTAATTATTGTCCATTTCATGACACCATAGCTTACTAATTTCTTGTAGCATTACTTACTCAGTATCACGAATTCCCATTATACGTTGTCCATTGGCATCGAAACCCACGTATTCCATTCCAAGTGGAAGATATTGAGATAAACGTCCTTGTAAAATATCTTCTCCAAGTACTAATTTACCAGTCGCGAGCATTACATCTTTAAAATTTAAAGATGCATAGACAACATGCACCAAGTCTTCACGTCGGGACCTGGCTGGTAAATTATTTTCTATCCAACAAAATGAATTTAAATCACCACGAACCTATGAAAAACCAAAACTTGAATTGTGATATGATCCATATAAGAAACACTTCTAAAAAGAGAATTTTCGTGAAAGTATTTATTCCTTCGCTCGACAAGTAGAATTTTTCATTTAGATTATTAAAGACTAAACACATAATATTATAATGATACCAATCAATATGTTTAGCTAAAGTTTGTATATACCATTTGGCAGACATGAGCGGTTGCTACTGGTTTTGCTTGCGGTCGTGGTAATTTTATATGTCTGTACGATCCCCAAGTTTTATTCGATCGTAGGACATTAATGGTCATGTCTTTCTGTAGTTGCTCTAAATAAAAGGGATCTTGAAGGGAAAATTTAGGAGCTTTCTCATCTTGCACGAGCACACCTCTAACCAATTCTCCACCTGGCTCTTTTCTCAAGCAGTTAACAAAACCCAATAAACCGCATTCAAAATTTTTTTCTCCTACAATTATAATTCTACTATTTCTGTTAGGTTTATTTTCGTCGTTCACAAGCTGCTTTAGGTACTCCAACCAACTAAAATTATCGTTATTTATGTAAACAACATTCCTTTCTCTTATCGAAACATTTTTCTTCAGAAGTACAATTAGTTCTGCATCAGTGCGTTTTTCGAGAATAATGTTTAATCCGTATAGTTGCAAATATCTTTTATAATCGGTTACATGATATTTCTCCCGCGTCAACAGATAACCACCCTCTCTCATAAATGGCAACAGTCGCTCTATGGATACGTGTTGTTTAGTCAAAAGGTTGAATCCAGCAACAATTAAGGCTTTATCATCTAAAGATAATTTTTCAAAGTCTTTGATTGAAAAATTTTGCGGTAACTCTTCTGTCCTAAAACGATTTAAAGATGTTAACAGTGCGATATTTACTTGTACCAGTGGCATGTCACCAAATGCATCAATCAATAATGAAGATGAGAGATTTTCTAATTTAATGTCATCGACATCCTCCACTAGCTCAGCGACTTGCACTTTGATAATTTGATGATCTTCCAGCACGAGTTGAGCTGATATTCGAATCGCTTCGTTCAAAGAAATTAAAGCTCGATCACAATGAGCTACAAACGTATTTTCCTCGATAATAGCATCTTGCGCTAATTTCCGACGAGTGATCTGGGTAGCTTGAAGTCCTCGAATTTCTACGCCACCAGCTTTTATTGTGTCTATCTCTTTGTATATTCGTACCCGTAATACTGTAATAAATAATTAAAATATGTTTATATTATGAAGATATTGTACATAATATTACGAATTAAATAAAGAACTTTTAGTAATAAAATTTAATTACGTTTATCCATGTCTGTTGTAACTTCTGTACTCTCAATGTTATCTCGCAGCTTCGAAGCATGAAGTACTGGATTTATCACTAACTTCTGAATACTCGTAGGAACACATAAATCTCTGGTGTCATATCCAATAATTACCATCTGTAACATAGTATCCATAAATGTTTCCCAATTATTTTTCCAAGCGATATGTCCTTGATTTCCAGAAACCGAGGCACTTTTTAGTCCACGGAATAAGCCTTTGTACTGATATCCTCGCAATTTCAACTCCTTATATATATCTCTTACAGTCATGACTTCATCTTCATCACTATCCTCCGGTAACAGGTCTATCGAAATCATTTCCTGTTCTGGATTCAATGTTTCGTACACTGTACCCGTGACAACAACGCTCTCTCCTTCAGTTATTTCAAATTTTCCATCTGTAATAATTTATATTTTTACTACACTGCTTTTGTGTCATTGTACTACATTTACCGTTATCAATACTCGCTAATCCATCGAATCCCGGCATTTTTTTGTTTGCATTGAAAAAGATTGTATTATGATATATGATTAAACAATAATTTAAGATACGACGAACCTGCGCGTTTTCTTACGAAAATTTCAGAGGAAATCCCGATTAAAATAATAATCACTCATCTCGTAAATACCTGTCTGTATTGAAATATATAGTTCTACAGCATCATTTTTTGACAAATAGGTAGCACGAATAAATTTTACATCACGAAAAACTATAGGTATTGTTGTATACATTAACCCTTTCATCATGCCAATAGTTTTCCAAACGAGTCCCAAATAA
Source organism: Cyphomyrmex costatus (assembly GCF_001594065.2). NCBI lineage: Eukaryota > Metazoa > Arthropoda > Insecta > Hymenoptera > Formicidae > Cyphomyrmex > Cyphomyrmex costatus. The sequence goes on from NW_017275847.1 coordinate 1,400,760, forward strand.
CCTGTCGCGGGTAGCAAATTTCTTCCATCGATTACATGACCGTTCATATATTCATAGTCTTCATCTTCGAGTTTAACTTTAACGTATCTTCCTCTGGATTCTATAAACTCTTGTCCTTGACTCGGTACAAACCAATTTTCGGAATGATTCCATCTAAATAATTACAATTTTTGTTATATGTCAATAATCTTTTACGTTCGCATGTACATTATTGTTGTTACGTATAAAATAAATCTAAATATTATTTGTTAGTATACAGTTTTATGGTTACAATTAATTATTACGTACATATATATATATATATATATATTACATATACAGGATGTCTCATTTTAAATGATCCAGCCCGATATCTCGATAACTAAATCCAGTAGAAAAAAATGTTTCAGACAAAAATTGATTACCTCGAAGAGGGACATAAGATTTAATCTTAGATAGCCGTCTGAAGGTCGCGTGAAAATCACTTTTAATTTTTTTAATCGAACCACCTGTTTCTCGTTACATACTCTTATAGCTCGTCTGGAGAGTTTTCCAACGCACTATAATTAAGTTACTTTTTGTTAAGTACTTATTATTATAAAACTTATTAATTACAGATCACTCTGATTTTGAATAGTCAAAATGTAGAAATGGTTATTCAAATGACAATCTATTGTATTACAAATTTCAAGCCTTATAATTTAACAAGTACTTAAAGAAAAGTAACTTTAGTTATAGCGTTTTAGAAAGCTATCGAGATATATTGTATAAAAAAATGTAAAGAGAAATAGGGGGTGCTATTAAAATAATTGGAGGTGACCTCTACGTGAACTTCAGAAGACTATCCATATTCAAATTAATAGCACCATCTTATGCCCCCTCCGAGCAAAATAACTTTTGTCTGAAACATTTTTGTCTCTACTAGATCAAGTTTCCGAGATATTGGGCTGGATCATTAAAATGGGACATACTGTATATATAATAGAAACATGTTAATATGTAAATAACCTATATGTATTATTTACATATTAACATTATTCTTATACATTGTAAACATCATCTAAGTTACGATTATGATCATATAAAATTTACCTAATTAACGGAGAAATCATAGGAGTTCCTCGGCTAACTGGAAATTGTACTGGTGGGTATAATTTGGCAATTTGCGGTTGTAAACCACAATTATAAAGCTTCCCTATTCCTTGTAAAAAAACGTCAACATTTTGTGTAGTGCTGTGAGTTAACACAAGGTTTGTCACGTTTGGATGTAAAGATTCACTTAAAACGTGCTGCAGAACATCGTCTGGTGCGATTTCGATAACCACAGCGTTACGTGGAATTAGATCCGTTGTTTGATGAAATAAAACTGTGTTTAATATACTTCGAGAATGATAGACCGCCGATGATAACTTTGATGATGATGCAAACCATTCGTTTCGAGGTATGGAGGTGCTGATCCACTTTGAGCTTCGTTTTTTTGGGTGTGGTATTATTTTATGCAAACTTAGCGAAAGCTGTCTTTCCGCGGATGCGACATACGAACTGTGAAACGGTATGTTGCAGTTGATCTCCTTTACGTAAATATTGTTGACCTGATTACAGAAAAATGCAACACATGCAGCTGCAGCGAATTGTGACATGATTTAATCTTTCTGTGTTTTGAAAACTGAAATATTTTTTATGCACTAACTTCTACGAGTCATTTCTAATTCTACCTGTAATTCTTTCATGAATCCTTCTATGGATTCTTTTGGTCCACACACGACGCAGCTGTTCTCGCTATTGTGGCACACTATTTCAATATCCGCGGGACATAAATTTTTGAGATATTTGTAGTCGATGTTGACAATCGCCATCGAGCTTTGAATTATTGTTTCTTCGGCACATGCCAAACCAATAAAGTATGCTGATAAAATAGTTTGTTCAATGGTGAGGCATTTATCTGCGTATGCACAAACAAGTTCACCGGCAGAATGACCAATCATGTAATCGGGAGTAATTCCTAAGCATGTTAGAAAATCTACTAAACCAATCTATAAATATATACAAATAATTTTATAGCTGAAAACGATATTTAAAGTAGTTATTAATATAATAATAAAATATAATGTAAATCTAGTAAAATTCAAGTTCTAATGTAGTATAATGAATTTAAGAAATGTATTTTCATCTTACTAATATTTTGTTTACAGTAAACGTAAAGTGTATTATTGATACCCTTATATATAATTATATTATATATATAATTATAGATTCTACGTTATAATAATAGATTGTTTACCTGAATAGCGACGATTCCAAGAAAAGCGTTTATCGCGTTTTTGCATATGTTTTCTTCCTTTTTTGTCAGAATGTCTATGACACTTATACCATACGGTTTTAAAACATTGTCGCATTTTTTTATCGCTTTTGCGAAGGTGTGAAACTTTAATAAGTTTTGACCTGATGTATGATTTTAGTTTAAAAAGTGTATCATTTTGCTATTTAAGTGGCACATATTATTAATTAAATATTAAATATTGAGTATGTACCCATTCCTGGCCATTGAGAACCTAAGGCTGAAAATATAAACCAAACTGGTCTTTTCGCTCCTCTGCAATTTTGTATTTCCTTTATTGAATCTTCTTGGAAAGTATTCAATATAATGTACCCTCTCCATGGATGGCCATTTATGTTATCTGCATAGATATCGTGCAGTAAACGGATATATTCTACATCTATTGGCTGATTAGCAATCTGTAATAATTAATTTTTTAAAATTACTATTAGATATAGTGCATATGTCTCTAATTGTTCAAAATACTATATAAATGTTTTTGAAACATCTGTACCAACGTCGTTTAAAAATAGCTTCACTGATTCTTCATTACGTCCAGATAATGTGACAAGTCTAGGTAAGTCATCGTTTGGGGCTCCATTATTAATTTTCTGTTTAGGATTCCATCTTAATAACATATGAGCGTTGGATCCTCCAAAACCGAAAGAACTTATTCCTATATAACCGTTTTTAACTGGCATTGGCTCTTGGACGACACAAACACTTCCATTTAGCAAAGCATCTATATCTTTCCTTGGCATTGTGTAATTGATGTTTGGTGGAACAAATCCAGTTTCGAATGCTATTATTACCTTCAATAATTACAATAACAGTTTTAAATTTCGAATTTGAATTAATTTCTAAAATGTACATTTACCACTTATATATATCGTATATATGGACAGTCATTGACCTTTTATAAGTAGATGTAACGAAAAATAATTCAAATTTTGGTAAAGGAACGGTAAAGAAAAGAATTACTTCAAAATTGCTGTTTCAGTACACGAAAACCTTCGTATTGTAATTAAATTTTTTTTTATATTGAAATTGTAGAAAATAAGATATATGTGTTATATATATTTTTTATTATATTAGATGCTTGAATTAATTCTCGCTATTGACCGCGAGTGGTCAGTATTTGTGCTGTTTCAACATGACTAAATGTGACTGCTTATACATGTATATAAAAGTACTATTAATAGGATTTAGTAATTATAGTATATAACATTTGATCGGATGCAAAAAACATAATTTTTTATCGCATTAAAAATGTCGTATTTCGTACCGAAAGAAAAGCATTTGCGGGAAACGTTAGTTTTCTATCTGTTCTATCTGAAACAACTTATAGAGATTTGTTTGGAAGATTTAAAAACAACGATTTTGACATGAATGTCAAAGAGCACCCTGATCAGCCGAAAAAATTTGAAGATGGAGAATTGGAAGCATTATTTCAAGAAGATTCATGTCAGACGCTCAAAGAGTTGTCGGAAACATTAAATGTCGATATGTCAACTGTTAGCAAACGTTTAAAAGAAATGGGAATGGTTCAGAAGTCAGGCAATTGGGTTCCATATGAATTGAGAGAAAGAGACATTGCGAAATGTTCAGTCATTTATGAATTGCTGCTCCAAAGACAAAAGTCGTTTTTGCATCGAATTGTTACTGACGAGAAAAAATTGATTCGTTATGACAATTCTAAACGCAAGAAATCATGTGTGCGTCCCGGCGAACCATTAACATCAACGCCAAAACAGGATATTCATGGAAAGAAGATCATGCTGTGAATTTAGTGGGATTAAATTGGTGTCGTTTACTATAAGTTGCTGCAACCGAGTCAAACCATCAATGGTGAATGCTACCGACGTCAATTACTCGATTTGAATCGTGTACTCAAAGAAAAATGTCCGGAATAAGACATGATAAAGTTATTCTTGTCCATGACAACGCCAGGTCACATATTGTACAACCGGTGAAGAAAATCTTGGAGGCACTTGGATGGGATGTTCTACTTCACTCGCCCTATTCACCAGACGTTGTTGCATCAGATTACCATTTGTTTCGGTCATTGCAGCATATGGTCTTCCTGAGTAGCAGTTATTTCGAAGATATCCAAAAATGGCTTGACGACTGGATCACCTCGAAAGAATCTGAATTTTTCTACCACGGAACCACAATATTGTGAATAAAATATCAGATACCTTTTTGATAAAAAAATCACGAGTTTTTTTAGCAAAAAACAGCGAGAATTAATTCAAGCACCTAATAGTATTTTTCAGATAAGAATTTATATAGAGGCATAAAAAGGTATTTACAATACCCTTTATCAAACATCAAGTATGTGTTATATGGATTTCAAAGAATGTTGACATTAGTGAAAAGTTTTCGCTACCTTTTAAAACGCTTTTATGTTTGGATGTCTTCTTGTGACATTTGTAAAACGTTCTTTACGAAAAATAAATCTTTTGTTTGTGTTTGTTACATTAGATATATGTTTAATATTCATTAAATGAGAAGTGTGTCAGTTAACTATATCTTTAATTTGCAAATTAGTGCAATACTTTTCAACTCAATTTAATCTATTCTACCAATGTATGAGCCTGTCAATAATCATCAGACACCTTGTATATATTCGTAATTGAGCATAAAATAAAATAACAGTTAATTTTATAATAATACGTAAAATCTTAATTATTTATTTTACACACCTTAGCGATCTGATTAAAACCACTCGCTGGTTCTGCATGTCCAAGATTGGATTTTACAGATCCGATCATTAATGGACTCTTTCTATTTTTACACATAACATTATAGATAGCGTCAATTTCTGGAGGATCGCCAGCTATGGTAGCGGTACCATGTGTTTCGACATAATCTAAAGAAGATGTTGGTATTTTGCATTCTTCATAAAATTCCTTTAATAATGTATATTGCATTTGTGATGAAGGATATGTTATTCCTTCCTCTTTGTAACCATCGCTATTTAGTTTGATATACGGATACATGGCATAAATCCTTTTAGCGTTTTTCGCTTTTTGAAGATATACTACTGCCACGGTTTCACTACGCGCATAACCGTTAGCAGCGATATCAAATGGTCTGCAATAACCGTCATGTGACAAGACACCTGAAAGATACAAAATATGTATTTTTAGTATACACAATAAATAAATTTATATTTATTAAAAAATTATCAATTTCATCTATAATAATGTAATATTCCATTTTAAAATTATTTGTTATAAACATTTCATCAAAATTACATAACTCGTTTGGTTTATTTATTTTTTATGGATATAGGAACTAAATTTCCTGCACATCGTATTATTTAGATTAAAAAGTTTTAGTAAAAATATAAAAATTAATATTTCATAACAAATATACCAAGCCGCGCGAATTGCAGATTTACAAGGGGATGAAAACATAATTGTGCAGTTCCAACTATGGCATCTTCGCATTTGCCTGACATGATGCAATCATAAGCAGCGGCCATAGCATAAAGACTAGAACTACATGCTGTATCAACAGTATAAGATGGTCCTTTCAGATCCAAGCAGTACGAAATTACATTTGCTGCTGTAGATTTACTACGTCCAATGATATTGGTACCATTTGACTAAAAAGAAAATTTACAATTGCAATTAAAAAATATTCTGTTTAGCGGTTCCGTGTTAATATCAGCGAATTTTCCATTTATATATGACCTCGAGAGGATACTCTCCAAAGTAGAGGAATTTCGCTTAACCATTACGGGTTGGATTTAAAATTGGATTAATAATATCCCTTTTAATAATAGAAGAATCTCCTCCTAACTATTATGATAACTTTGAAATAAAAGGAAATACAAGAATTATCTTGTATATCCTCTTATTTTAAAAGACTATTCGAGTTATTATAATATAATTTTCTACAGAGGAATTTATTTTTAATCGTAGCTCATGTGTCCTCATTTTTATAGACGAATACGTGTATGGTTGTGTGAGAGATCTTTCTTACCTGAGTATCTTCAAATAATGTTACTTGTGATTCAATGACAGATGATCCTACAATTACAGCAGTATTTTTTCCTTGTAATTGCTTTGGATTGATCCCCGCATCGATAATTGCTTCATAAGTATGTTCCAGTAATAGTCTCATTTCGGGTGCAAATGTATGTACTTTTTCAAAAGATAATCCAAAAAATTCCGCGTCAAATTTTTCTACATTATTGACAATTCCCATACGTTTTGGGAATTCTGCATGCTCCACAGCTAAACATATTCATAAGAATGTTATGTTCAATGTTCATTTCTTAATATAAAATTTCAATTTGAGGTACATTTTATTGATAAATAAATATGCAATTACATTTAATATATAGAAGGTGTGGCATATTCAATCTGAATCAGTCAGGTGTAAACGTCAAAGTATAATATGTTAACATAAATATGAATTAATCACCTATTTTCCATCGGTTGTGATCTGCTCTTACAAGATCAGTTTTATTGAATAAATTTTCTCGTAATCGATTCATATTATCCGAATGAGGAAATCTACCAGCAATACCAGAAATAACTATCGTTTCACCGAAATCAATATCATTCCATGATTTATCTGCTTCTTTGCCATCCATGATTTTTGTTACTTTTTAGGTAATCTAAAAAAACCTGTGCATATTTTATGCACCATTGAATATAAGTAATTTTATTTTTCTATTTAAGTAATTTTATATTTATATGATATAATATTTAAATAAGTTTTTTTAACTATTTTAAGTTAACGCTTTATAAAATTAATTCTGATGAAATTGCTTAAACAAAGAAATTAACTTATTTAAAGTTGCGTCAAGATTAAATTAATTACAATTAAAGTAAATGTTAATTTAAAAAAAAAGAGCATGATTTATATTAAAATTAAATATATTCTATTTGTAAAACGGAATTATCCGTGAAATATTTTTTATATAAAAACGTATATAAATATATTAACATATATAAATAAATATAATTATGATAAATGTCCGTACATAGTGGCGTGTAAAGATAAAAATGTGAAAAATTTCTTCGGCTCGTTGGATTTGTCACACTTTCTTTCAGAAGCGAAGGTATTTTGACTAACATTGTGTGTGTAAAAATACGTTTTTTTAATCCTGTGAACGTTAATGACTATCTTTCGTTACAAATAACAAAATTAACGTTATTTAAAATATAGGGGAGAATATCCTAAATCGGTCTTTTTAATTTAAATAAATACGGTTGAGCAGATTTGCGTGTTATTTATAACGTAAAGTCCTTATAAGACACCGAACATGTGACAGCAGTTTGGCAGTACTCTATCATAACGTTGATAGAATGGACGCAAATATGTATTTTCGGTTATCATGTAAACATTTTTTTAAAAAAGAAAATCTTTGTAAATCACATTATTTAAAAGATGTTAAAAATTTGAACGGTAATTGATTTAAGATAATTAATGAGTGTAGAATTTAAAAATATCAAGAGTTTTGTTATTACTTTTGCGGTTTATTGCAAAATTTGTTCCATTAATTTGAAAGAACCCGTATCCAAATCGGATCTATACAAAAAACACTAAAAAGACGAGTAAGCCAGCTAATTTATCGAAGAAAGAAGGTTCGCCACAACTTGGTTGTAGTACTGATGTTGACCGACCAGATCTGGCCTAAGGGACACTAAATCTCAATAAAATATCATCTGTCATCAGACTCAGATTGATGGAATTTTTTATTGGTTTTAATTCTAATAAATATAAACTGTATTTTTATCTTTGAGTCTTAAATTGCTCGTTTTTACTCAATACTAACAAAAATTAATTAAAATATTTTAAAATTCTATCTAAAAGTTTATAAAAATAGGAGAGATCCGATTTGGAACCATGAGTTCCAAATCGAACCGGAAAATGCATTTTTACATTTTCCATTATAGTTCGACACAGGTAAGAGATACGTCAAAATGGTCTGAAGTAAAAATGAAGGAAATTAAATGATCTTTCGAACGGCACCATTGGTTTTATGATCGGATTTTATTTACGCCTTATAGAGAACAAAAACTGCAGATAAGTCCGATTTAGACCACTGCCCCTATAATTACATATAAACAATATTTCTTATTCCTTCAAGCTTGATCTGTTAAAGAGAAACGCAAGAATTATCCTTTTAAATATTTATATATTTTTGATTTTATTATTATTTTTCTTTACGAAACAGTAAAGTTACATAAGAAGAAACAATACAAGAACAAGTATGGACATATTTCGTACGTATATATAATCATATATATCTCTATATGTTGATTTATATAAATGTTCTTATATAAAAAGTTTTTTAATCCGGTCCTAACAACTTTGAGTTTACGTACATATTTTCTTTACTTTTTTTATTCATGCTATTAATTATACCTGCTTTTGAAATTCACAATATCACTATAGTATCGTTTGAGTTGCAGATGATAAAGAACTGAACTTTTTTATGACGGACAACTATTTATATAAACTCTTACAATCTATTTCAAGTTATCATCTTAGCATTACATCATGGTTTCGGTTACACTGCCGGCTAAAAGTTTAAGACCGCGTTAATTAATTAAAAACGTATTTTCTATATATAAAAGAAAGTCAAATTATTGATTATAATATAATTTTATTATTTTACCTATTGTCTTATAATGAAATAAAAAATAACATATAATGTTTGATATTTCATATAATATATTGTTTACAAGAAAAATTTTAAAGTATTACCTTTGTCAAAATAGCTGCTCTTATGTAATCAGTTTGTCTTACTACTCTAGATAATCAATCTATTATGTTTATTTCATTTGTTTTGAATGAAAAAAATGGCTTCCTATTTATCTTTTAAGATAGACAATACATTTTTGGAAAAAAGGTTCATAACCATGTGATCTATTTTCTTGAAATTTAACAAAGTTGTGTTAATTATTTTACTGTACCAAATGTAATGTCAATTTACTTTTAAATTTATTTGAGAAAAAATTTGAGTATGACATGAATTGAAGTATTAAGAAGTATATATTTTGCTGCAACATCTTTAAATTTTGTATATGGACTTAAACTTTTGGCAGTGTATGTCGAATAATAAAACTTTAGCTTCTACAACTTTGTAATTTAAAGCATTTCCGTTTAAATGAGGGAGAAAAAGATAAAAAGAAAGACAAAGTGACAGAATGAGAAGAATTAAGAGAGAGATGGAAAGGAAAAGAACTCAAAGATAGGTATGTGCAAGGATATGTTTGTATTGAAAAGTAACATTATTTAAAATGTATATATTTTTTTAATAAAATAACATAAAATAATTATTTAATATTTACATTATTTTAAATAGTCTTTTATTATATGATCTATTTCTTATGTTCTCTATTTTATATAAAAAGCAGAAAGAAAGTATTCAATTCTAAATAAATATTTTTTTTAAATAAGTTTTTACTACAGATTAATTTTTATTGAGCGTAGTTTTTTATTTTAGTTCTTTTATTAAGACCATAAACAAAAATTATACAGTTGTTGACAGTAATAATGTGTAATGCGCTTTTCAGTGCCTATGTCCACGACAACTCGCGAATTTGCGATTGTCTTATTTGTGCTTCGATATTCTTAGTTATTAATTAATTTTTTTTTAACTCGAAGATTTATTTTGTATATTGTGTGTTCTTAATTATATTTCTTTGTTTTTTACATTATTGATATATAATTCAGATATAACTAAATATGCGAAATTACTTAATGTATATTCAAATAAATAAAATATTAGAAAAATTATTTTGTGTTTGAAATCTTTATTAAAAATACGTTTTTTTAATTTTATATTTTAAATCAGTTCATGGAATTTATTTTATAACAATAAAACTATAAAATTAATACTCTCGAAAATTAAAATGTGGAATTAGGGCATTTGAGAATAAAAAACTCTATAATTATAGCGTAAGCACTATGACTTCTTCTTTATTATAAAAATAAATTTAAATAAATTGTACGTTTCGACTCCATTTTGAATTTTCTTCAGCGAGATAAGCAACACAATGGATGTAATCAGTCAACTTCCTCCCAAATAAAAGCCACTTCTGAATTGGTAGATTCAGAATGGAATTGGTAGATTAATGCTGTATATGTTTCATTTTAGGAGACAGCGACTTAACAAAAAAATGTTGTAAGATTCATAAATAAAAAACTTCTTAATATTAGAACAAGGACTTTTATATCTCAATAATAATTGAGTAAATAAGATAAAATCTTAATAAAAGTGAGAACGTTTATTTTATATTTGTTATATTAAATAAGTCATATATATCAGATAGTTTATTGACCCTTGAATATGTGAAAGCAATGTTACGTGTTCCGGAAATAAGAATTTCAATTATTCATAATGAATAATGTATACTGTTACTGTCACCTAAGTGAGTGGAATGACAGGTCACGATAACGTCAAAATTTCTATTTACATTTAATTGAATTGTAAATGATAGAAAAGCAATTATATAACATTTATTTCGGAATTATTTGCTGCTATTTTAATTTCATAAAAACTTTTTGTTCGTTTTGCACGTGTTACTTTTATACTTAAATGAGTAGAACTTTTTATAAAGCTCATAGTGCTATATATATATATTAATATATATATATATTGCAAAATTTAGTTTTTCAAAAAAGTAGAAAAATGAAAAAGTAATTATAAATTTCATTGATTTTTATTTATTTTATGTCTTTATTATAATGTATTATATTATTTCATCAAATGCATGGGATATTCCGGTGATGTTCCTGAACGTAAGTTCAGTTTGTGCATGCAATTTATATAACTAGAATAGTATTGGCTGTATCACTTATTAAAGTGATGGTTGTAGGCTAATATTGATTGTGCCTTATTAAAATATATGTAGAAAATCTCACAGATATACAGCTTGAACTTACAATAATCGATCTATAACACTAAAATATTAACCTGATTAAAATTGTACTTTTTATATATTGGGCTGATAAAGATGATTGCTCAATATTTTTTGTGATGATTGCATTTTGTTTATCAAATTTTGATACCTTGATGGAAAAATTTCATTGAAATAAATTCACATTTTGGAACACTTATCAGTAAAATTTCATTATTTAAAAAACATTCAGGTTAATTTCAGCAACTTTTAGCTGAAAAACGTATAAAATAATTTTAACAAAAGTTCAAAGAAATTTCAGCAAAATTTAAGAGAAATTTTAATTCAATTTTTAGCAATATTTTAATATACTAGCTAAAAAATTCATTTTTAGTGAAATTTCGGCAAATTTTCAGCAATTTTCCTGAAATGATCTAAAACATGGAATAATTTTAGCAAAATTTTCTCATCAGAATATGATTTCAATATTAATACATATTAAATTGTAAATGGAGGTTCTCCGTTAATTGCAGCCGCCACTTTTTCATTCTTCAAGACTGTCATATGATCACCTTCAACGTAATGTACTTTTACCACATTGTGAGTTACCTTAAATAATTACACACATCATTAATAAGAAGTTATGTTAAATCTTATTTATTCGGTAGAAATAATTTAAAAGAGAAAGAGAGAGAGAGAGAGAGAGAGAGAGAGAGAGAGAGAGAGAGAGAGAAATACCTTGTGCAAACCATAATCTTCTTCGATTGTTGGAATATTGAACGGGGATGTACATTTCAACAACATTATGGGACACTTAATAGGCAACAAAGTAGAAGGATCATATTCTCGGAGAGAGGATAAATGTTTGTAAATCGTTGTACACAGAGTCTTTATATTCGCCTGTGACAGGTATGTGTATATAATGGAAAATTGTTTAGCGGCAATATTTAGTCTTTCATCCCAGGTCTCACATTTTTTTAATTCCATCACAATCTACGAAAATTACATTTTCTTTTTTAATGTATAAGACCGTGAAACAGAACGAAGAAATTGAAACTGATCCATATAATAAAAACTAAAATGTAATATAAATAACCCGTAAATTGGTCTTAATATAAGTTCAAAATGAAAATTGCACGTATACCTTTTCGGAACTTCCTGCTGAATATAATTCCATAATATTAGTTAAGATATCAATTTGAAAATTTACATCATCAAAATCTGATTCAAATGGTTTGAGTAAAGTTCGTAAAGGCTCAGGAGCACCATCAATGAGAACAAGTCGACCTTTAAAATTCAATGCTTCCAATCTTCTCGTTACTTCAATTGCGATAAGAGATCCGAAAGAATACCCTACTATTACAAAATCTTTTCCATCTGTCAGCACTGAAAGTATATGCTGTAAAAACATAAAAAGTATTGGATGAAAATTATATCTTTCAAAAACAATAGAAACAATTCTTTGTCAACATAAAATAAAATTACTAATACGATTGCATACATTTGTAAGATGATTAGTCGTTTCTAATATCACGTTTGTAGAATCGATGTCGTTTGTGTTATAATTCAATACGGATGTTGAAAATTTTATATATGGTACTATGGTTTTAAATACAGTGCCACATCCATCAATACCCGGTATAAGAAATACTTCAGTCATAGTACTCTGTGTAATAGTCGAAAAATTTGTTTCAGAGATAAAATCCTCATCCTTTACTGTAATACCAACTAAAAGTTTAATAACGTATGACTTTTCAATATCCAATTTCCTTTCTTCATCTATATCATCATCACCAACGCTTGTAGCGGACATTTTAATGAGTTTTGCGAAAGTGAGATTTCGTATTTCTTGCGCTGTGACAAATATATCAAATTCTCGTTCCAGAGTTTGTTTGATTTCTACGGCCATCATGGAGTCCATTCCAAGTTCAGCCAGAGATGAGTTTGGACTTACAACTTTTATATCACTTATGTCTACAATTTAAAATATAAAACCATTATGATCTGTAGTATAAGTTTTTTCTTGTAAATTAAATTAGCAAATAGAAGCTTACTCACTCAAAATATTCGCAACAGTTTCGACAAGACTACCGTGACATCCAATTTTTTTTTCCGCTACAACCATGCTGCTCACAATTGGTCGACTTTGAAGTAGAAACTTATCAAGCTCATCGAGACAGCAAGATATTTTTTGTTGTAGCGTGCCACCGATAATTAGTTCCTTATCATCTTCCTGCATGTCAGCTACGAGTCCCACATCACCCACAGCTCCCCACTGAATCGCCAATCCAGGTAATCCTTCTTCTGCCCTCTTCTCACAAATTCTCTCCATGATGGAGTTGGCCATGCCATAATTAGTCTGTCCAGCATTACCTCTGCCGCAAGAAACGGAAGAGAAAACTACAAAATGCCGCAGTTTAAGACAGATTTTCCTAGAAAGTATGTCTAGCATTTGCGTTGCTCGAGCTTTCGATTGGAAAGACTCTGCAAATGTTTCTGCGGTTTGGGTTTTGAGGACGCCATCCTTCAGTACCACACCAAGATTGAATATAGCATCCACCGGAGCTTCTCCTTCCGCAGTCCGTAAGAGATATTCGCAACCTTTAAGGTCAGCAACATCGATATTTTTGACGATCAGAACGTTTACGCCATAAGACTTCCATAATCGAATTTTCATGCGTTGATAACCGTTTTTTATTCCACTTCTTGAAATCAGAATGACATTTCTGGCACCACGAAATATAAGCCAATCGGTTAATTCTAAACCAAATCCGCCCAGACCTCCTAGTATGATATAACTCCTATCTTTCATACAATAATAACGACGATATGCGAGAATGTGCTTATCGAAAGATTCACCCTTTTCATGGATATTTATAATTATCTATAAAAATAATCATATACGAGATATGTATTTTATATATGTGGAAGGTTTATACTATTATTAATAAATATATCCCTCTGCAACTTTTAGTTAGCACAAACCTACCTTTCCTGTATGTTTTCCGCTAGCCATATACCTAAAAGCTCCTTCAATATCAGTTTTTGGAAAAATTATTGCTTGAATTGGTTTAACTGTTTTACTTTCTAAACCATGTTGTACCATTGAAAACAATAAATGCTTCGTTTCGCAAGCATTTTTTTTTTTCATAACATTCTCTAATCTAACCCCATGAAAACTGATACCTTTCTGAAATGCAGACATGCTTAGAGGATTATTAGAAACAATATCGAATTTGCCAAGTTCTAAGAATCGACCGTTTTGAGCTAGACATCGAACAGAGGCGATCAACTTTTCTTCCGCTAATGAATTTAGCACGATATCGACGCCGCGACCTTTCGTTTGTCGCATAATCATTTGTTCAAAACTTGTATCTCGTGAATTTCCAATATGTTCATCCGGAATGATCGGAAATATTTTCTTAATAAAGTTTCGTTTGTCACTTGTGCCGACGGTAGTAAACACGTCACATCCCTCTTTAAGAGCGACATGAATAGCTGCTTGTCCAATGCCTCCAGTACCAGAATGTATAAGTACTTTATCACCTTTTTTCATTTTTCCGTAATAGTATAAGGCGAAATAAATTGTGGTGTAAACGCATGGGACCGTTACTGCTTCTTCGAATGTCCACTCATCGGGTACTTTCCAAAAAAGACATTCATCCTTTTCAACAACGTTTGCTATGCAACTAAAAAAGTAACCTTTATTTACTGCCCACTCTGTGACATAACAGCATATTAATTTCTTAGATTACTTACTCAGTATCACGGATTCCCATTACACGTTGTCCGTAAGCATCGAAACCCACATACTCCATTCCTAGTGGAAGATACTGAAATAAACGTCCTTGTGAAATAGTCTCTTGCATTGTTAATTTACCAGTGGCGAGCATTACGTCTTTAAAATTCAGGGATGAGTAAATCACGTGCACCAAGTCTTCACATCGAGACATGCCTAATATATTATTCTCTATCCAACAAAATGTATTTAAATCACCACGAACCTATGAAGAAACAAAATTTGTATTGTGATATTAATAAATATAAGAAAGAATTTAAAAAATAATTTTCGTGATAATAATTGATCGTCCAAAAAACAGAATCATGTATTTAAACACTAAGTACATAATATTATAGTAATATTATACTATCCGATATATTTTGTTAAAGTTTGTATTTACCGTTTGGCAGACATGAGCTGTTCGTACAGGTTGCACTTCCACTGGTGGCAATTTTATGTGTCTGTACGATCCCCAATTTTTTTTAGATCGCAAGACATTAATGGTCATGTCTTTTTGTAGTTGCTCTAGATAGAAAGG
The DNA here is from genome assembly GCF_001594065.2 of Cyphomyrmex costatus. Classification (NCBI taxonomy): domain Eukaryota; kingdom Metazoa; phylum Arthropoda; class Insecta; order Hymenoptera; family Formicidae; genus Cyphomyrmex; species Cyphomyrmex costatus. Next base: position 1,416,245 of record NW_017275847.1, read on the forward strand.
GTCTTGAAGAGAGAATTTAGGGGCATCTTCATCTTGAACGAACACACCCCTAACGAGTTCTCCACCTGGCTCTTTTTTCAAGCAATTAAGAAAACCCAATAAACCGCACTCAAAATTTTTCTCTCCAACAATTATAATTCTATTGTTTCTATTAAGTTTGTTCTCGTCGCTCACGAGCGTCTTTAGATTCTCCAGCCAATTAAAATTATCGTTACTTATGTGAACAACTATTCTATCTCTTATGAATACTTTTTTTTTCAGAAGCAAAATTAGTTCTGTATCAGTGCGTTTTTCGAGAATAAGGTTTAATTCGTATTGCTGTATATATTTTTGACAATCAGTTATGTCGCATTTCTCACGCGTCAGCACGTAACCACTGTCTCTCAAAAATGGTAACAGTCTCTCTAACAATTCGTGTTGTTTGGTCAATAGGTTGAATCCAGCAACAATTAAAGCTTTTTCATCCAAAGCTGGTTTTTTAAGATCTTTGATTGCAAAATTTTGTGGTAAATCTTCTTGCTTGAAACGATTTGATGACGTTAATAGTGCGATATTCACTTGTATAAGTGGTATATCACCAAATGCCTCTAAAAGCAACGAAGATGAAAGACACTCTAATTCAACATCATCGACTTCTTCCACTAGTTCAGCGACTTGCACTTTAATAATTTGATGATCTTCCAGTACGAGTTGAGCTGATATTCGAATTGCTTCCTTCAAAGGAATCTTAGCGCGATCACAATGTGCTACAAACGTATTTTCCTCGATAACAGCATCTTGTGCTGATTTCCGTCGAGAGATCTGAGTAGCTTTAAGGCCTCGAATCTGTACTCCGCCAGCTTTTATCGTGTCAGTCTCTTTGCATATTCGTACCTGTAATACTGTAATGCGACAAGTAAAATGATACGCTTTATATCATGTTTGCATGTCTTTTAAACAACATTATTAACTGAACGAAGAATTTAGTAAAGGAGGATCAATTACATTTATCCATATTTGTTGTAACTTCTGAATTATCTTTGTTACTTCGCAGCTTCGAAGCGTGAAGCACTGGGTTGATTACTAATTTTTGAATACCCGTTGGAACACACAAATCCCTTGTATCATATCCGATAATTAGCATCTGTAACATTGCATCCATAAATGTTTCCCAATTATTTTTCCATGCGATATGACCTTGGGTTCCCGAAATCGAGGCACTTTTTAGTCCACGGAATAAGCCTTTATACTGATATCCTCGTAATTTCAACTCCTTATATATATCTCTTAATGTCATGACTTCATCTTCATCACTGTCCCCTGATAATGGATTTATCGCAATCATTTCCTGTTCTGGATTCAATGTTTCGTACACTGTACCCGTGACAACGACGCTATCTCCTTCGGTTATTTCAAACTTTCCATCTGTAATATTATATATATTTGACTACAATGCGTTTTTGTCATTGTGCTACATTAATCGAAATCAGCAATCTCTAATCCGTCGGATTCCGACATTTTGTTTCATTTTTGTTGTAAATAATTGTACTATAATATATATTTATACAATAATGTCAGGTACAATGGATCTGCTGAGTGAATATGCATTTCAGATGACACTTCACCGTTTTCAATATCCTCTAGATATATTGTAGAGGAGAGTATTCTGTGTGACTACCCGGAAGAATTACGTGGGCGACGGCATTGGTTTAGGATATATAATAAATTAACGTTGGTAAACCTTTATATTAGGAGACACCTCTTCGATAACTTTAAACTGGATATAGAGGTGAAGGTATTGATCAACTTTTCTTTATAAATTAATCAGTGGTTTTCATAACTTTTGAGATATATTTATGTAAACGTCTTTTTCAAAACTTCGTCATTTTCTGTGTATGAAATCTTGTATGAAGGATGGATGACCCTCGCTTCGCGTCTTCGCATTAATGTGTATGTATAAATACAATACGTTCCGCCTCCTCCCTCATCCTATGGAGTGGCTCAACTACTGAAAAAAAAAATCTAACATAACCAATTAGTTGGTGAGGGGTGACTCCTGTTGACGGTTGCTAGTTTTTGAACTTTGCACTCGGCTGAAGCCCGAAAATCCGTGTACTGGAGATTTCATAATTTACCTAGAGGCGGTCGATTGTTTCTATAAAGAGGGTTCCAAGGAAAATAACCTACATATAGTGTTAACACAATCACAATCACTAGATAGTGGAATTAATGAATATCCCATGTGAATGAAAAACTGGAGATTCTTTTCGTCAGATAAAGAATTGAAGATTGGTCGCGAAAACTGGAGACTCCAGTAGAAATCTGGAGACCTGGTAATCATGCTCTTGCTACGCGTAGAATAATATAAACCAATGTTAAACTTTTGATTTTCGAATTTACAAGACTTAGAAGCTTTTATAGTTGCATATTGAACGCTGTTACCAAACTTCGAAAATTACGTCGACCGTTTATGTAATATCTGTAACTTTCTGCATTTGTTTACGTTATTTTAGTACGACGTACACAAATTTTACTATTCGTAGTATATCTCTTACGTCCATGTTATCTTCTACATATTATAGACCTTTACTTTACTATATCTTCTCAAACCAGTGCCATCTCCAATTTAATTTTTACAAGGAATCATTCAGCTGAACTCTCCCCTACAACATATTTAAGACACATAGAAGTTGGTGAAGTGTCACCTAAAATGCATACTTACCAATCTGCTGTTGTGAAATTTTAAAGAAAATATCGATTATAATTAAAACCACTTTTCTTGTATAATACCTGTCTGTATTGAAATATATAGTTCTACATCATCATTTTTCGACAAATGGGTAGCACGAATAAATTTTACATCACAAAAAACTATCGGTATTGTTGTGTACATCAATCCTTTCATCATGCCAAATGTTTTCCAAACTAGTCCCAAATAACCTGTCGCGGGTAACAAATTTCTTCCATCGATTACATGACCGCTCATATATTCATAGTCTTCGTCCTCGAGCGAAACTTTGACATATCTTCCTTTGGATTCAATAAACTCTTGTCCTTGACTCGGTACAATCCAATTTTCAAAATGATCCCATCTGAGTCATGATAATGTACAAAATAGATCAATATATTATTTGTTATTGTACAGTTATATAATAATTTAATAATTATATTGAATTATACATATATACTTGTATATGTGTACATATATATATACTGATATATATAGTTTTTCTAATCTGTGCGCCAACAATTGTTCTCTTATATAAGAGAAACGTATTAATATGTAAATAACCTGTATATATTATTTACATATTAATATTTTTCTTATACATATACACGTCATCTAAGTTACGATTATGATCATAATATTTACCTAATTGACGGAGAAATCATAGGAGTCCCTCGGCTAACTGGAAATTGCACCGGTGGGTATAATTTGGCAATTTGCGGTTGTAAACCACAATTATAAAGCCTTCCTATTCCTTGTAAAAAAAAATCAATATTTTTTTCGGTGCGTCGAGTTAATACAAGACTTTTCACGTTTGGATGTAAGGATCCACTCAAAACGTAGTGCAGAACATCGTCTGGTGCGATTTGGATAACCACAGCGTTATATGGAATGAGATCCGTTGTTTGTTGAAACAGAACTGTGTTTAATATACTTCGCGTATGATAGACCGCCGATGATAGCTTTGATGATGAAGTAAACCATTCGTTTCGAGGTATGGAGGTGCTGATCCATTTTGAGCTTCGTTTTTTGGGGTGTGGTATTATTTTATGCAAACTAAGCAAAAGCTGTCTTTCCGCGGATGCGACGTACGAACTGTGAAACGGTATGTTGCAGTTGATCTCCTTCACGTAAATATTGTTGACCTGATTACGAAAAGATGCAACACATGAATTTGCAGCGAATTGTGTCACGATTTAATTTTTCTGTGTTTTGAAAAAAAAACTGAAGCATTTTTTATGCACTAACTTATACGAGTCATTTCAAATTCTACCTGTAATTTTTTCATAAATTCTTCTATGGATTCTTTTGGTCCACACACGACGCAGCTGTTCTCGTTATTGTGGCTCACTATTTCAATATCTGCTGGACATTTATTTTTGAGATATTCGTAGTCTATGTTGACAATCGCCATCGAACTATGAATTATTGTTTTTTCGGCACATATTGTACCGATAAAATATGCTGATAAAATAGTTTGTTCAATGGTGAGGCATTTATCTGCGTACGCGCAACCAAGTTCACCGCCGGAATGACTAATCATGTAATCCGGAATAATTTCTAAAGAATTTAGGAGATCTACTAAACCAATCTGTAAATGAATACAAATAACTTTAATTTAAACGTTATATTTAAAAAGTTTATTATTAGTTTTTTTTTCAATAAGATATGATGAATCAGGTAACCAAAGGTGATGATACATCTAGTATTTTGGTTGTAATGTAGTCGAACATAAAAAAGAAGGAATACGTATACTTATCGTGTGTCCTACATACATAAAGTATTATTGATACTTACCTATAATTATGAAGAATAATAAATTCTTTACCTGAATAGCAACGATTCCAAGAAAAGCGTTTATCGCATTTTTACGTATGTTTTCTTCGTCTTTTGTCAAAATGTCTAAGACACTTATACCATACGGTTTTAAAACATTGTCACATTTTCTTATTGCTTTTGCGAAGACGTGAAACTGTAATAAGTTTCGACCTGTTAGGAAGATATATTTTAAATTGTATCATTTTTTGTAATTTAAATTACTCGTGTATTATTATTGAGATATGAAATATTGATTATGTACCCATTCCTGGCCATTGAGAGTCTAAGGCTGAAAATATAAACCATACAGGCCTTTTCACGCCCTCATAATTTTCTATTTCCTGTATTAAATCTTCTTGAGAGGTATTCAGTATAATGTATCCTCTCCATGGATGATTATTTATATTGTCTGCATGGATTTGATGTAATAAGCCAATATATTCTACATCTATTGGATGGTTAGCAATCTGTTACAATAAATTTTATTTTTATTGAAACATAGTATCTATAATTGCTGAAAATAATACCGAAATGTTTTTGAAAAATCCGTAAATGTATATTATACTTTACGTTTCGTCTTACTGATTTAAATGTTTCTTAAATAAGTTGTAGGGGAAACTGTCCTGAGTGATTCTGCACAAGAGTTAAACGGAAGATGGCATTTGTTTAGATTTAGGAGATGTAATAAATTAAAAAAAAATTTCTCTAATAATTTGTTAATTTGGGAAACCTCTTCTTTCCCTAATGACCTTTGTCTTGTCGTATGTTGTCAAAGTCATGACACTGATTGCCCTTAAACAAGCTTTGACTGTCTTTCGTTATTCGTAAAAAAGTTAACCAGTCATAGTTGTTTCCCTGATGTATGTAACACTGTTGAAGATGGCTCGAAGTGAACCTAATCATTCAATCGATATATGGAAATGTTATTTTTAAAATATAATCGCACTATTTATCGCATATTATAAGGTTCTCAATTATCTGTTTAATATTTATTACCTTTATATCTCAAGAGAGCTTAATCTTTGTTCTTTATTTACTTATTTTAATTATTTCTCTGTTTTTTATAAAGAGTAACTCTGAGTAAGGAGAAATATGTCTGCCGGAAAAAATCATATGAGGGTTTATCAAATACAATTTATATTTAATATCTTAGTTTTCTGAGAGAGACAGTCGTATGTTAGACAACAAGGGAATAAGATTTTTATCTCCCTAAGTTTATATTCAATTTCATTAAATTTATTTAACTTTATTATGTATATATGTACAACTTAATTATTTGATTGCGAAATACTGCGTTTCTGATTTTAGTAGTCAGGCAACTTTATTAGAAAATTCACACACCACTTGAAACGCTGATACTGTACATCCAGGTTTGTTATTATCATTAGATAATTCACTGAAGATGACTAAAAGTTAAGTCGAAACGTTTGAAGAATTGACAAAATTAAACACACTTGCGCATTTTATCTTTAAATATAACATTGTGAAGTATTTTTTTAAATAAATATTTGATAATTGCATTAATAACTGAGTTGACTCCCATTGCTTTTTTTTAATACATTTTGTTTTTTTTTCTTAGAGAAGTTGGAGGGTGGATTTCGCTTCATTGGGATAACTGGCGCCGCTAGGCAGAGGAGGAAGTGTAGTGGATCTCTTTTCGCGTGGAAAGTCATATACCATGCATGATCTTATATATATTATAAAACTCTAATTTATTATATCTCTTAAACCAATGCCGTTCCCTAATTTATTTTTGCGGAAAATCTCTCAGCGCAATCTTTCTTTCAATATATTTAAAGGATTCAAATTGGTACGCGGTACAACTTAAAGTATGGGAAACCCCGTTCCACGAGTCACGGGGGCTATCATGTATCATTAATTATTTAGGGAAATGAATGTTTAGGTTGGTGCAATTGGTATCATGTGATTGTTATCTCTTGCTGGGGCACCATGTATCATACACTAACAGGCCATTTAGAACCATTTGCGTAGCTGCAGAACCGTATGTGCGTTAAAAAATTATGTAATTGTATTTTACGCGTGTCTTTATGGTAAAAATATGTAATTAAATAAATACCTTTATAAATACATATGGTTATGTATAAACTACACAAATTTGTCTGGATAAGTTCTCATCGGTTTAGATTAGATTAAGTTTTCGTGATAAAATTGAGCAACACAAACTTTTTTATATTCTTTCAGAAAACACGATAAAAATGGTTAGAATATATAAAAGGTAGTCTAAGGATACATATATGTGTCTGACCCATGGTATTCCGAGCATAGGGTATCATTTCTAAAATTTTCTTTATCGATTTTTATTTAAAAAAACAAATCAATATTTATGAAAAATGCTCAATAAATCTTAAAATATACATTATCCCTTAATTATATAAAAAAATTGAAAACAAATATCTTATATTTTAATGTATCTTTTTCTGTTTGAATTTTTGTTCCCCTGTCTTCCGTATATATTTACCGAGAAATTTATACTAACGTCATTCAAAAACAGTTTCACTGATCCTTCAGTACGTCCAGATAATACGACAAGCCTAGGTAAGTCATCATTTGGTGCTCCATTATTCAGTTTCTGTTTATCATTCCACTTTAGTAACATGTGAGCATTGGATCCTCCAAAACCGAAATTATTGATTGCTATGTAACCATTTTGAAGCGGCATTAGTTCTAGGACCACACGAACACTGCCATTAATCAAAGCATCTATATCTTTCCTTGGCATTGTGTAATTGATGTTTGGTGGAACAAATCCAGTTTCAAATGCTATTATTACCTTCAATAATTATAATAAGTTTAAAGTGTGAATTTGAACTAATTTATAAAATGTGTATTGAATAATCATAATTATATACTTGGGCAGTTCAATAAATAGTTGACTTTTTAAAAGGAGACTGAGATGAAAAATAAAACAAATATTAATAAAATGACACACACACAATAAAGGAAAGAATCACAAATTTATTAAACCGTCCGTTCTGTCTGCATATGATCATTGTGTCAGTAATTATCAGACGCTCTATATGCACGTATGTATATGTACGTAACTATGCATAAAATTTAATGAAAAAGTAAATTTTATAGACATAAATCCAGAATCCACTTATTTTACCTTAGCAATCTGATCAAACCCACTCGCAGGTTCAGCATGACCAAGATTGGATTTTACGGAGCCGATCATTAATGGAGTATCTCTATTTTTACACATAACATTATAGATAGCGTCAATTTCTGGAGGATCGCCAGCTATGGTAGCGGTACCATGTGCTTCGACATAATCCAAATGAGACAACGGTATTTTGCACTCTTCGTAAAATTCCTTTAATAAGGTATATTGCATTTGTGATGAAGGATATGTTATTCCTTCTTGTTTGTAGCCATCACAGTTTAATTTAATGTACGGACACATGGCATAAATCCTCTTAGCATTTTTCGCTTTTTGAAGGTATAGCATTCCCACCGTTTCGCTACGCGCATAACCGTTAGCAGCGCTATCGAAGGGTCTGCAATAACCATCAGGTGACAAAACACCTGAAGCATACAAAATTTATAGCATGCATCTTTATAGTATCCTATTAATTTACGTTTATTAAAAAAAATTAACGTTTTCATTTGTGATCATATTCTGTTTTGAGATCAATATTTATCGGAAACGTTTTGTTAAAATTACATAGTCTGTTGTAGTTTATTTGTTTTCTCTTTTTAGATAAAAACTAAATTTCATGCATACTGTATTATTAGACTAATAAGGATTAATAAAAATATAATAGTTAATATCTAATAAAAAAATACCAAGTCGAGCAAATTGCAGGTTTACAAGGGGATGAAAACATAATTGTGCAGTTCCAACTATGGCATCTTCGCATTTGCCTGACATGATATAATTATAAGCAACAGCCATAGCATAAAGGCTGGAACTGCATGCTGTATCAACGGTATGAGATGGTCCTTTCAGATCGAAGTAGTGTGAAATCATATTAGCCATTATAGATTTATGAGATCCGAGAATATTCATTCCGTTACTCTAATTGCAGAAAATTTACTGTTTCATAATTCTCGCAGGTGAACGATTAAATCAGTAATTTTATTTTATCATTTTTATGTAATGACATATATTATATACACATATATAATATAACACAATGTGTGTTGATATATATTGAGCGTGCGTCTAGACGCGCGCGCGCGTGTTGTGTGTGTATGTACGGGTAAGGAATCTTTCTTACCTGAGTATTTTCAAATAATGTTACTTGAGATTCAATGTAAGATGACCCTATAATTACAGCAGTATTTTTTCCTTGTAATTGCTTTGGATTGATCCCCGCATCGATAATTGCTTCAAAAGAATGTTCCAGTAACAATCTCGCTTCAACTGTCAGTGTGTGCGCTTGCTCAAAAGATAATCCAAAAAATTGCGCATCAAATTTTTCTACATTATTGACAATTCCCATACGCTTTGGGAATTCTGCATGCTCCATAGCTAAACATATTCACGTAAAATTGTAATATTCCGTGTTTAATTTTTTATGTAAATAATTTAAAATACACTTCATGTGTGTTGTGTGTGTGAATAAATAAATATTATTATATAATTACTTTTAAGATAGAAGGCATGGTATATTTAATATCAATCAATCCAGTATAAATATAAAAACGTAATGTAGAAACATAAATATAAATTAATCACCTATTTTCCATCGATTATGGTCTGCTCTTACAAGATCAGTTTTATTGAATAAATTTTCTCGTAATCGATTCATGTTATCTGAATGAGGAAATCTGCCAGCAATACCAGAAATAACGATCGCCTCACCGGAATCAATCTCATTCCATGATTCAATTGCTTCTTTACTTTCCATAATTTTTATTATTTTTCTATGTAATTTAGGAAAACGCCGTATATATTTTATGCACGAATGAGTATAAGTTAATTTTTTTTACTTAAGTTATGTTAAAATTATTAAACTATAAAATTAATTTATTATTATTAAAAATTGCGTGATCAAAAAACTAACTTAATTACGGTTACGTTAAGATTAAATTAACAGAAAAAATAAATATTGACTTTAAAAGCATGATTTATATTAAAGTTAAATGTAATTTTTTGAAATTAGATTACCTTCTGAACAAAAAGCAATAACAGTAATAAAAAAATTTTATATTCTATTTGTAAAACATATTTATAAAACTACTAAACGAATCTTATATAGGAATATATTTTTACTTTAATTATGAAGGCGAGTAATTACATAATTACGTATACATATAAAAAATACTTTTTACTTTGTTTACTTATGTTGTTATTTTATACCTGCTTTGATATTCGTAATATCACTACCTTTGAGTTGCAGATGACAAAGAACTGAACGGTTTATTGACACACCACTCTTTATATAAACTCTTATAATATGTTGCATCAAGTTGTTATTATCTTACCTTTATATTATGGTTTCTGCTACACTGCCGGCTAAAAGTTTAAGACCGCGTTAATTAACTAAAAATTATATTCTTTATATAAAAGAAAACCAAATTTATAGATTATAAAATATTTGTATTATTTTACACGCTATTTTTTATAATAAAATAAAAAAATATTTAATATTTGATATTCTATATAACATATTATTTACAAAACAAATTTTAATGAATATTAAATACCTTTGTCAAAATAGCTACTCTTTATGCTTTGAGTATGGCATGAATCAAAGTTTAATGTAGTATTTATTTGTTGGAATATCTGTAAATTTTATTTGTGAACTTAAACTTTTGGCAGTGTATGTCGAGTTATAAAACATTGACTTCTGCATCTTTGTAATTTAAAGCATTTCCGTTTAAGTGCAAGAGAAAAAGATAAAGAAAAAAAAAAAGAGACAGTGATAGAGTGAGAGAAATGGAGAAGAGTATGGGAAAGAAAAGGACAACTCTATGCAAGAGACGGTTGTATGTAAAATAACATTTTAAAAAATATGTATTTTTAAAATAATATAAAATAAAATAATTACTTATAATATTTATCCAATAAATAATTAAAAATATTATACATCCAAATGCAACATATTTTAAATAAAAGCTATTTTTATGTTTTATTTTTTTTATTATTTAATTGTATTCAATTGGATTTAGGTAGTCTCAACTGAATCTAATTGAATTTAACTGGATTCAAATGGATTCAACAGCTGCATTTCTTATTAAAAATTTTTAACTGAGAAGTATACAAGATACAAGAAGGCTAATTAATATCTTTTTTAGATTGAAAGACATAGAAATGTGCTTCATTCAACTTGTATAAATAAATAAAAATACATTTGGATTGAAAAGCATTAATTTTAACATTCAACAATACATATTTTTGAAAATTTGAAACTATTTTAATCTCCATTTAAATCCATTCTCGTTTATTAGGATATTATTTTAAATAACTTTTTATATAATTTGATCTATTTCTAATTTTAATTTATTTCTGTATATTTAATTTAATTTAAATCTATTTTATTTCTTCTAAACTCGGAAGATCTGTTCACGTTTCTATATATTATGAGTAATTGTATTTTTCTATATTATTGTTATATGTATGATTCAGTTATAATTAAATATGCGAAAATATTTAATGTACATTCAAATAAACAAAACCATGAAGAGCTATTTTGCATTTGAAAATTTTATTTAAAATACGTTGTTCTTATTTTATTTTTTAAATAAATTATTGAAATTTATTTTATACAATAAAAATCTCATTATTAACTGTATATGGGAGAACATAATCAATGAGAAATAGGAACAGCCATAACGATAGAAACTGAATTTTTAGCTGAAATAATTCATTGCGAATTTTGAAATGAAATTACAATTAAATTTTAATGTCTATGAGACATCTGTTAAAGAAGTCTTAATGTGCTAAAAATATGTAAATAAATTTTTTTATTGTGGAAAAATATCTCAGTTGAGACTCGGATATCTAAGACCTAATATAATACAATATATTGGTCGTTTCGTATACAGGTGTCTCAGGTTATATACTTGTGTCAGCCAATCTGATGCATCAATTTTAATAACACTTGCGATGCTGCGATCGATCGATATAGATTAGACTTCACATTACGTGCAAGCGTCCTGAGTTATTAGACTACCGATTTATTTCGGATTTTTTATAGATTTCCTTCATATTAGGATAATTTCTTTAATAGGTATATCTTCAACATCAAAATTTAAATTAATAAATTTCGCTTATTTTTTTTGCAAAGTAAATTAAATAAATTAATGGTTTATATCGAGCTAAAAGGATTTAATATTATTCTTAAATTTTTTATTTTAAATAAGTCGTATCACTTTGTTTATTGATCCCTAGATATGTGGAAGCGATGTTTCATGTTCCGAAAATAAATATTTCAATTATTCATGTATGAATTATGTTTAAAATTGCAATCACCTAAGAGTAGGTACAATGACAAGTCACGATAACGTTAAAATTTTTATTCACATTTAATTGAAATATAAATAATTGAGAAATAGTCATTTAGGATTTATTTACTACTATTGTGATCTCATAATAACTTTTTGTTCTTTTTGGACAATGCTAATAATATATTTGTATATCAATGAAAAGAAAATTATTTATAGTTATTTATTATGATAAAGGTGAATAAGTTGCGTTACTTAAAAAATCTCAAAATTTCCTTAAAACACGAAATGATATGAATAATACTTCCAAACATAATGTCTTCAAAGGAACCAGCAAAGGATTTACGAGTCATCGCCGTGTTATGACGAATGTGAATGTTTCGTGAACTTTGTCATTAGAGCGAACGGAGCACTGACACCATACTTATCTGATACAGTGTATCAAAAGTTTTAACATAAAGTCTCGTATAAGATAGTAAATACTTCTGTATGAAACGTATTTAGCAAGAAATTTTATATAGTCATTACATTAAAAGTAAGAAGTATATACAGATAACTTCTTAAGTACTGTTTCCGGCATCTCTCATTTTATTCGTTCAAATATACAGGGTGTCTCGAAAGTTTCTTCCAATCGCTTTCCTGTAGGTAGAGCGGACTAAACTGAGTCGAAAAGTCCTGTATCACTTTACAAATTTCGCAATGGTTATAATGAGATATTAATATTAAAAAATATTAATTTTTATTTAGCGAATATTGGTCTTTAATAATTTTTTTTTCAAATGCCATCAACAGAAAAACTGCAAGGGACAACAATTGTATATCTTCTTCTCATAGAACTCTAAAATTTTTTTCAGAATTTTTTAGTACTGCATTTTCTTATTGGGAACTATTTTTACCAACATAAGAAATACAGTATTCAAAAATTCTGAAAAAATTCTGAAAATATTTTCAGAACTTTATGAGAAGAAAACAAACAATTTTTATCTCTTGCTATTTTTCGGTGAAGTTAATAGCATTTGAGAAAAAATTATTGAAGACTAATATTCGGCTATCTTTAAAAGTTAATAGAGTTTTAACTCTGACTTTTAGTTTTGTATCTACTATATATTATCTTTTCTTAAATTAGAAACAATTTAAAAAATTAGTATTTTTGAATATTACAATATATGTATTTTGTTTTAATTTAAACTACTGTTGCTTGACGTAACATTATATTGCAAAAAATTTATTAAAAAGTCACTTTAAAGACTTTATATAGACTTTAGAAGGGTGAGAAAATTAGATTATAATTCTCTGCTGCGATACCAAATTTCTAGAAATTCATTTTTTATAAAATGTATGTACATTGTAGTTTAATGACTCGGAAATAAGCGTAAGTGTCTTTTGAACGCCAATTTTTGGGAAATAAATTTTACGACTCAGGGTTTGCCGAGGTGGGCCCAGCCCAATAAAACCCAATGAGTTTTATTGGGTTGGGCCCACCTGAAAAAAACCACAGAAAAACCCAGTCAACTTTTTTTATTGGAAGTAACAAAGTATGATCAATTGTCGAAGAAAAGATACAGTACCATGATACCTAAATTAATTCAAAATTAACTTATTATTGTTATATATTTTTATTTAAAAAGAATTAAACTCAAAAGTTACAAATAAAAAACAAAATTGTAATTTAAATTAAGACCAATCGATGGTTAATAAGTTGTCATCAATGGAACGCAAATAACGATAAACTTTAACAAGTTTTGTTGCTTTCTCGAATCCTAGCCTGTTTTGTAATTTGCTCCACACTACTTTGGCATCCCGTAAAGTGCTTCAAATTGATATTTTTGAATAGAGGAGATCATAACCAACCAGTTGGTATAGATGAAAACAGAGAGACGAGGTTTTATTACTTTTTAACGATTTTTTAAGTTTGAGTCGGACGCCGCTTCTCAACAAAAATGCAACAGCAGTATAAAGTTTATAAAAACTTTCAATCAAGGATTCAAAATCATAAAAGAATTAATAAATGACCATGCCTCTGTTCTGATCGATACCAACTGATTGGTTATGATCTCTTCTATTAAAAAATGTCAATTTGAAGCACTTTACGAGGTGTTAAAGTACTGCTAAAAAAAATTGCAAATTCTTTCTTAAGAATAAAACGATGCCACGACCTGCCCGGAGACGGCCTTGATTATTGATAAAAAATTATATGCTATAATATGGCTGCTAAATTGTTTTCCTTACATTTAACTTCAAACAAAGTGGAACTTGAAAACACGAATAATCTAATAAAACCCAATAAAACCCGATAAAACCCGACCGAGGTGGGTTTTAAAAAAGAAACCCGGGTTTTTTCAAACCCAATTTCTAAGCATATTATAAGACAAAATTTGACAAACAGGTAGCAATCAGCGCAAAAAATATTGCAAACGTCTTTTATGAGTTCAAATTACAATAGAGAAAGTGTAAATTTGACCATTAATGACACAAGTCGGCTAATACATCTGTTTTTATTAGTGAGATTTTCTGCTACTCATGTTTTTAAATAAATTTTGATACGTCATAGAACTGATGGAATCAAAATGCAATACTAGTTACTTATTAAAATTATATCACATATACCAACTGAACTTTTGTTTTGTAATATAATAAAAATTGTAAGATATATATCTTACAATTTTTATTATATAAGTAATTAGTATTGCATTTTGATTCCATCAGTTCTATGACGTATCAAAATTTATTTAAAAACATGAGTAGCTGAAAAACTCACAAATAAAAACAGATGTATTAGCCGACTTGTGTCATTAATGGTCAAATTTACACTTTTTCTATTGTAATTTGAACTCATAAAAGACGTTCGAAATATTTTTTGCGCTGATTGCTACCTGTTTGTCAAATTTTGTCTTATAATATGCTTACAAGGGGAGGACCAGGTGACTCACCCTGGGACTTCAATCCCAATTTTTTTGGTGATTCTAGAGGTGAAAAAAAAAGAGCCGTGTCCCGGCGTTTGATTGAATAGGCCTTAGTTTGTGAGTAATAAATTTGTGAATATTGGCCATATCCGAAGCGCGCCGCGTCGCAGTGTTGTATACAGTACTGTATGAACCTTTCCGGTAGCGATGCTTCCAACCAATGTGATTGGCTCCGTGAATCAGACGCTTGCCTCGTAATTCGTAAGGTCGAGTTTGGAAACGTCAACGAAATATGTTTCCCTCCGGACTTATGGAAAAATAAATGTGTATGTGGTACTCCTTCATTTATTCATTGTGCAAACTGTAAAAAATTTATATGCTTTAAACGTTTTCATGATGTTTATCATCCAAGTGGTTGTTCCGCATCGAAATAATTGAATTTGAATTATGTAATAATATATATCAGTATCATTAAAATAATATTCACAAATTTATTATTCATTATCAGAAACTATTTAATCAAACGCCGGGACACGGGTCTTTTTTTTTCACCTCTAGAATCACCAAAAAAATTGGGATTGAAATCCCAGGGTGAGTCACCTTGGTCCTCCCCTTGTTAGAAATTAATACATCAAACTGTAAATGGTAATTCTCCGTTGATTGCAGCCGTCACTTTTTCATTCTTCAAGACTGTCGTATGATCACCTTCAATGCAATGTACTTTTACCACATTTTGAGTTACCTAAAATAATTACATACATAATTAATAAAAAGTTTGGTCAAATCTGGTTTATTCAGTACAGATTACAGCAAATTTTTTGGAATACCTTATGCAAACCATAATCTTCTTCAATCATTGGTACATTAAATGGGGATGTACATTTTAATAATATTATGGGAGTCTTAATA
Source organism: Cyphomyrmex costatus (assembly GCF_001594065.2). NCBI lineage: Eukaryota > Metazoa > Arthropoda > Insecta > Hymenoptera > Formicidae > Cyphomyrmex > Cyphomyrmex costatus. The sequence goes on from NW_017275847.1 coordinate 1,431,995, forward strand.
GGTGGTAAAATAGAAGAATCATATTCTTGGAGAGCGGATAAATGTTTGTAAATTGTTGTACACAGCGTTCTTATATTTGTAAGTGAAAGATATGTGTACATAGTTGAAAATTGTTTAGCAACAATAGTTAATCTTTCATCCCAGGTCTCACATTTTTTTAATTCCATTACAATCTAAGAAAATATATATATTTTCATTTTTATGTATAAGACCGTATAAGGCAGAACAAGGATTTACTAATTTACATAATGAAAACTAAAATATAATATATTATAAATAACCCGTAAATTGATCTTAATGTAAGAATATGTTCAAAGTGAAAGTTGCATATACCTCTTCAGAACTTCCTGCTGAATATAATTCCATAATATTAGTTAAGATATCAATCTGAAAATTTGGATCATCAAAATCTGATTCAAACGGCTTGAACAATGTTTGGAAAGGCTCAGGAGCTCCATCAATGAAAACGAGTCGTCCTTTAAAATTCATTGCTTCTAATCTTCTCGTTACTTCAATTGCGATAAGGGATCCGAAAGAATACCCTACTATTACAAAATCTTTTCCATCTGTCAGCACTGAAAGTATATACTGTAAAAACATAAAAAGTATTGAATGAAAATTATATCTTTCAAACCAATAAAAACAATTCTTTGTCAACATAAAATAAAATTACTAATACGATTGCATACGTTTGTAAGATGATTAGTCGTTTCTAATATCACGTTTGTAGAATCGATGTCGTTTGTATTATAATTTAATATAGATGTTGAAAATTTTATATATGGTACTATGGTTTTAAATACACTGCCACATCCATCAATACCCGGTATAAGAAATACTTCAGTCATAGTACTCTGTCTGTTAGTCGAAAAATCTTTTAGGGAAATAAAGTCTTCATCTTTTAATGTAATGCCAACTAAAAGCCTTATAAAGTCTGATTTCTCTTTGTGGAATACGTTTTTATTATTTTTGTTATCGTCATCGCTTGTAGGAGACATCTTAATGAGTTTTGCGAAAGTGAGATTTCGCATTTCTTGCGCAGTAATAAATATATCAAATTCTCGTTCCAGAGTTTGCATGATGTCTATGGCCATCATGGAGTCCATTCCAAGTTCAGCTAGAGATGTATTTGGATGTATAGCCTTTATGTTGCTTATGTCTGTAATACAATATAAAATATAATAAAATTCATTTAAAAAAAGGCCTAAATCGAGTGGTAATAAGATTTTTTTATGAAATGAATTTCTAGTTTACAATGTTAATACAACATAAAAATATAAAATATATTTAAACAAATACAAAATATATAAAATAATATAAAAATGTAAAACCGACAGTTGGGCAAAGATAATTTGACAAAGAGATGTTAAATTAACACATATATATTAGGTGTACAAATAAGTTTTAAAGCGTTTTTAATGTAATTTAATATTTATTTATATTTAAAAACGAAAACATTTAATTATCAAAATAATTCCTGTCATTATCTATGACCTTTAGCCATATTTCGGGCAAATTGCGAATTCCACAAGCGAAAGTTTCATCTTTCGATGCGATAAAATTATCCACATTTTCGCACTTCTTCAAATGCTCGAAAGAGTACATCGGACAAGATGTTTTGTATTGACCGGAATAAATGATAATCGGAAGGAGCTATGTCTGGTCTATACGCAAAAAATTAAATCAAATTCATTTTAGTACAACTGTTAGTACAAAAACAATAAAAATACTTTGTATTAAATAAATATTGGTCAACCAAAGATAGAAAAAACGTTTAAATCTTAAAATCTTAGGAACGTAGCTTTTATGTTAGATTTTGGTACAAACTTGCAGTTGGTATAAGTTGAATAGTACTCTCGGCAATGTTAGATAAAGTAATGTCAAAGGAAGGAACATGCATGCTTTGGAAAAATGGTAATAAGAAGGGAAAATCACGAGATTGTTAGGAAAGGGAAGAGTCTGTATGATGCCCGAATACATTACTGGCAAACAATTAGTGTCTCTGTTTTTTTATATGTACCATTTCTGATATTAATCTCTTAATATATGATGATTCTATATCTAAAATTTCCACTTTGTCCTATTTAAAGATATGGTTTTTTCTGTACGGTGGTTGGAAATAACTTTCAAAAAAATTTTTCTATTAAAAATTTAAGTCCTTACACACCAGAATACAGTTTACTATGGAGGTTGGCAAAGATGGTAAATTAAGTTTTTTAGACACTTTATTAATTTTAAATGAACCCCGAGACTTATTTTTGATGGATATCGCAAGGCAACTTTTTCCGGCAGATTCCTGAATTTTCATTTACATCATCCATCATGTCATAAGAAAGGTGTAATATATGGTTTTGTTGATAAAATAATTCGTCTGTGTGATCCAAAATTTCAGCAAAATTTATCATTCATCTTTTCAACTATTATATACACAGATTAAAATACATTAATAATAACAATGATTCTAATAGAAAGGTTAAAATTCTAATAAAAAGGTTAAAACCAATAAGTAAAAAATAAATAAAATATTCTAATAAAAAGGTTCAAATAAATTTTTTACAATTCCATATGTCAATTCAATTTCTGAGAAATTTACTCCAATAGCTAACACGTGTAGGTGGAAATTAGCATATTCTATTCTGAACACTCCAAAGAAATTTATAAAAAGAGGAAAGGATCAGTTGGATCCGATGTTTAATCAAAATATTATTGGCATTAACAATGAAGAAAGACACGGCGATAACCCGCAAACCTCCTGGTATAATTGAAGAGAATACCCATGAAAGCCTCAAAAGCGTAATCAAAATATTGTAATAATAAAGTTTACAAAACTTCTTGTGACAATTGTAATATCAGTTATGCTGGGCAAACAAAGAGATTGAAGACAAGAGTACATGAACATATTTCTGATATTAATAAAAGATCAAAATCTCCGTCAGTTATTTCCAATCACCGCATAGAAAAAAATCATATCTTTAAATGGGACAAAATGGAAATTTTGGATGTACAACCATCATATAATAAGAGATTAGTAACAGAAATGGTATCTACATATAAAAAACAGAAATATGGTATTATTGGTACTAATAAACAGAATGACACTGATTCTTTACCAGTAATGTATTCAGGCATCATACAGATTCTTTCCCCTTTCTATCATACTCGAAATTTCCCCTTCTGAAATCCATTTAGAATTTTCAAAAAATGCAAAATTTTTTTATTTCATAAGATGAAAGTACCATATCTTAAAAATATGTACACGAAATTTTAGAGCAAAATTCTAAGTATTTTCGAAGTTATAACCTATGACACATCTTCGCTCCACGCCGGAACGCGCAAGTATATTCGGGCGCTTGGAATAGGAAAACCTGTTTTTTGTAATCCCTTTTTTTTAAATCTTTGTACTGTTATTTCGGATTGCTGACTAACCGGTAAGTTGATGAAAATATTACCTTTTTACTACTCGAAACTTTAAACTCATTTTCCTCAAAACCCTTTTTTCAAAATTGGCGGGAAATGTCACTCAAAAACTATTGCACCAATCACTTTAAATTTTGATACACATATTAATAATACTTATAGTTTCTACTTAAACCTGAAAGTATAACAAAATAATTGTTATAAAATACTTTTTCAGAGCAAAATTGAGCAAAAATTTTGCTAAAAATTCCTTCTTTTTTTTTAATAAGCATGTAATTTCTTCAATTTTCAAATTTTTTCACTTTTTTTAGGTTTAAAGAGAAATTATGAATGTTAGTAATAATACCTCTTTTGCGTTTTTGTTTCAGACCACCACAAAAAATTTGAGAAATCCCGCCATTTGGTAATTCGTTTCGAGACCTTCGGCACACACTGTACTGTAACTCCGCCATTTTTTAATTTTTTCAAACAAAAAAAATATGTTAATATAGAAAGTAACAATAAACTATATCATAAGTATCAAAATAATCAGATGATCCTTTCTTAAAAAAAAAAATTCAGGAAAATTGCCTCTTTTTCACTCGCCTAAATTTCCCCCCTTAATATCGTCCTTCCGAAACATACATATTCCTTCCTGACATTACTTTATCTAACGTTGCCTAAAGTACTATCCAACTTGTACACTAATTACAAGTTTGTTCCAAAATCTGACATAAAGATTCCGTTACCAAGATGTGGATTTTAAGATTTAGACGTTTTTCTTATTGTCAATTGACCAATATTAATTTAATACAAAGTATTTTTATTACTTTTGTACTAACAGTTGTATTAAAATAAATTTGATTTAATTTTCTGTTATTACCGATTTTTTATAAATATCACAATCTTCCTACAGTACTATTTTTTTTAACAATTATCTTAAATTATTGACACGTAACAACATTACACAATTCATACAATTTGCGACTATTAATTTAAATTTTATTGTTACATTGAAAATGACCCGAACAGAATCGAAACGTTTGTATTATTTGTATTATTTTAGTCATTATATGTTTCGAATGTTATATTTTCTTTTATGTCCTTTTGGACTGAATTTTTGCACTAGTTCACCCTTCCTCCTTTTGTCTCCAGGAAAAAAAAAGGAAAAAAGACGAACTGGCACAAAAGTTTAGCCAAAAAGAACAGGCCTAATGTATGAATTCATTCTCTGTACGATATTTTTTCACCAAGTTATTAAATACTAGAGAAAAAGGACCATTTTTGCTTGAACAAATTGATGAAAAAAATATATAGGTAAAAAAAGCAAATTAAAGATAAAGATTCACGATTTTGAATGTTGTCAACTGCATTTTTATGCGAATTTTGATTCACGCCATGGAATTTAACAAAGTTATTGATTTTTTTTTTAGTTTTGACGCACTTTTGTGTCGCATAACTCCGTGAAGAATAAATTAAATCGAAATATCGATTACCATCTTTGAAAATAAAAATATCAAGTTGTACAATGCTTTAAAACAAATTTTTTTAATGACAACTTTTGACGAAATTATATTCTTGAAATTTGCCTAATTTTAGGGGGCAGGATAGGAGATGCCTTATTTTCGCTGTAGAGTGTATTTGGAAAAAAATCCTCATAGAAGCACTTACTTAAAATGCCTGCAACTACTTCTACCGGACTTCCGTGACATCCTACTTTTTTTTCAGCTACAACCATGCTGCTCACAATAGGTCGACTTTGAAGTAAAAACTTATCCAACTCATTGAGACAGGAGGATATCTTTTGTTGTAGAGTGCCACTGATAATTAATTCCTTATCGTCTTCCTGCATGTCAGCGACAAGACCAACGTCACCTACAGCTCCCCACTGAATCGCCAATCCAGGTAATCCTTCCTCTGCTCTCTTCTCACAAATTCTCTCCATGATGGAGTTGGCCATGCCATAATTAGTCTGCCCAACGTTTCCTCTGCCACAGGAAACGGAAGAAAACACTACGAAATGCCGTAGATTAAGGCAGATCTTTCTAGAAAGCTTGTCCAGCATTTGCGTTGCACGAGCCTTCGATTGGAAGGACTCTGTAAATGTTTCTACTGTTTGTTCTTTGAAGACCCCATCCTTTAGCACCACACCAAGATTGAATATAGCATCCACCGGAGCTTCTTTTTCCGCAGTCCGTAAGAGATATTCACAGTCTTTAAGGTCAGAAACATCGATATTCTTGATGACCAGAACGTTAACGCCATATGACTTCCATAGTTGAATTTTCATGCGTTGATAACCATTTTTTATTCCATTTCTTGAAATAAGAATGATGTTTTTGGCACCACGAAATATAAGCCAATCGGTTAATTCTAAACCAAATCCGCCCAGACCTCCTAGTATAATGTAACTCCTATCTCTCTTACAATAATAACGACGATACGCGAGAATGTGTTTATCCAAAGGTTCATCCTTTTCATGGATTTTTATAATTATCTATAAAAATAATCATATTTCAAAAATGTCTGCTATACATGAATAGGATTATGTATGTTATTTACGAATGAATCTTTCTGCTATTATTGTATTTGTCAGCACAAACATACCTTTCCTGTATGTTTTCCGCTTGCCATATACCTAAAAGCTCCTTCAATATCAGTTTTTGGAAAAAATATTGCTTGAATTGGTTTAACTGTTTTATTTTTTAAACCATGTTGTACCATTGAAAACAATAAACGCTTCGTTTCGCAAGCATTTTTTCTTTTCATAGCATTCTCCAATCTAATTCCATAAAAACTTATACCTTTCTGAAATGCAGACATGCTTAGGGGATTATTAGAAACAATATCGAATTTGCCAAGCTCTAAGAATCGTCCGTTTTGAGCTAGACACCGAACAGAGGTGATCAACTTTTCTTCCGCTAATGAATTTAGCACGATATCGACGCCGCGACCTTTCGTTTGTCGCATAATCATATGTTCAAAACTTGTATCTCGAGAATTTCCAATATGTTCATCCGGAATGATCGGAAACATTTTCTTAATGAAGTCCCGTTTGTCATTTGTGCCAACGGTAGTAAACACGTCACATCCCTCTTTAAGAGCAACATGAATAGCTGCTTGTCCAATACCTCCAGTACCAGAATGTATAAGTACTTTATCACCTTTTTTCATTTTTCCATAGTAATATAAGGCATAATAAATCGTAGTGTAAACGCATGGGACCGTTACTGCCTCTTCAAATGTCCACTCATCGGGTATTTTCCAAGAAAGACATTCATCCTTTTCAACAACGTTTGCTATGCAACTAGAAAAAATAATTTTTACATACTGTTCACTCAATGACGTAATAGCATATTAATTTCTTGTAGCACTACTTACTCAGTATCACGAATACCCATTACACGTTGTTCATAAGCATCAATACCCACGTACTCCAATCCAAGAGGAAGATACTGAAATAAACGTCCTTGTGAAATAGTCTCTGGCATTGTTATTTTACCAGTGACGAGCATTACGTCTTTAAAATTCAGGGATGAGTTAACCACGTGCACCAAATTCTCACAGCGAGATATGCCTGCTATATTATTCTCTATCCAACGAAACGTACTTAAATCACCACGAACCTATGAAGAAATAAAATTTGTATTGTGACATAATGGATAAAAAAAAGAATTTTGGTGACAATAATCGATGATCTGACAAATAGAATCATGCATTTAAAAGCTAAATATTATAGTAATATCTATCTAATATATTATTGTAATACTATTCGATATGTTATTTAAAATTTGTATTTACCGTTTGACAGACATGAGCTGTTGGTACAAGTTGCGCTTCCATTGGTGACAATTTTATGTGTCTGTAAGATCCCCAAGTTTTATTCGATCGTAGGACATTAATGGTCATGTCTTTCTGTAGTTGTTCTAAATAAAATGGATCTTGAAGGGAAAATTTGGGAGCTTCTTCATCTTGAACAAGCACACCCCTAACAAGTTGTCCACCCGGCTCTTTTCTCAAGCAGTTAACAAAACCCAATAAACCGCACTCGAAGTTTTTCTCTCCAACGATTATAATTCTAGTGTTTCTATTAAGTTTGTTCTCGTCGCTCACAAGTGGCTTTAGATTTTCCAGCCAATTGAAATTATCGTTACTTATGTGAACAACTATTCTTTCTTTTATAAATACTTTTTTTTTCAGAAGCAAAATTAGTTCTGTATCGGTTAGTTTTTCGAGAATAACGTTTAGTTCGTATTGCTGTAAATATTTTTTATAATCAGTTATGTCGCATTTTTCTCGCGTCAACAGATAACCACTCTCTCTCAGAAATGGTAACAGTCTCTTTAACGATTCGCGTTGTTTGGTCAAAAGGTTGAATCCAGCAACAATTAAGGTTTTGTCGTCTAAAGATAATTTTTCAAAGTCTTTAATTGAGAAATTTTGCGGTAACTCTTCTGTCTTAAAACGATTTGGTGACGTTAATAGTGCGATATTCGCTTGTATAAGTGGCATGTCACCAAATGCCTCGAGAAGCAATGAAGATGAAAGACATTCTAATTTAACATCATCGACATCTGCCACTAATTCAGCGACTTGCACTTTGATGATTTGATGATCTTCCAGTACGAGTTGAGCTGATATTCGAATTGCTTCGTTCAAAGAAATCTTGGCGCGATCACAGTGAGCTACAAACGTATTTTCCTCGACAACAGCATCTTGAGCTGATTTCCGATGAGAGATCTGAGTAGCTATAAGACCACGAATTTCTACTCCGCCAGCTTTTATCGTGTTTATCTCTTTGTATATTCGTACCTGTAATACTATAATGCGACAAGTAAAATAATATGCTTTATATCATATTTGGATATCTTTTTAAAATATTATTTATTAACTAAACGAAGAACTTTTAGTAAAGGAGGATCAATTACATTTATCCATGTTTGTTGTAACTTCTGAATTATCTATCACATCTCGCAGCTTCGAAGCATGAAGCACCGGATTGATCACTAATTTTTGAATACCCGTTGGAATACACAAATCCCTAGTGTCATATCCGATAATTAGCATCTGTAACATAGTATCCATAAATGTTTCCCAATTTTTCCATGCGATATGACCTTGGGTTCCCGAAATAGAGGCACTCTTTAGTCCACGGAATAAGCCCTTGTACTGATATCCTCGCAATTTCAACTCCTTATATATATCTCTTACAGTCATGACTTCATCTTCATCACTATCCTCCGGTAATAGATCTATCGGAATCATTTCTTGTTCTGGATTCAATGTTTCGTACACTGTACCCGTGACAACGACGCTATTTCCTTCGGTTATTTCAAACTTCCCATCTGTAATATTATCCATTGTACTACATTAATCGTAATCATCATTCGTTAATCCATCGTATTCCGACATTTTTTTTTCATTTTCATTGCAAATAATTGTATTGTAATACATATTTATACAATTATTTGAGGTATCTGGTGAGTAATTATGCATTTTACATGACACTTCATCAATTTCAATGTCTTTTAGATATGTTGTAGGGGAAAGTGTCCTGATTGATTTTTCATAAGAATTAAGTGGGAGATGGCATTGATATAGGAGATATAATCAATTAACGTTAGTAAATTTTTACATCAGGAGACACCTCTTTTATAATTTTGATATGTTATGGAGATGAAGGTACTGACTAAGTTTTCCTTATAAATTATTCGGTTGTTCCTTACAGATTTGGACACATACTTTTATAAAGAACATTTTTAAAGCGTTATTATATTATGTGTATGAATTCTTGTATATAATAAATTGGTGACCCTCGCATTGTTAAGTGTATGGGTGGATACAATAATGATGGATACAAAACGTTCCGCCCCATCTCCCCTACGTAGCGTCTCAATTACTGAAAAAACTGACTTAACGTAACCCATTTTTTTGTGCGGGGTGGCTTTTGTTCACGTTTGTCAGGTCCTGTGCAATGCACGGTTGTATCCGTGCGCTGGAGGTTTCATGTTTTACCTGGAGGCTGATCAATTGTTTGTAAAAAAAGTATACCAAAGAAATCGATCAACATACTGTGTTAACACAATCACAATCATTAGATAGTGGAATTAATGAGTACCCCACGCGGAAGATCTTTCCGTGGGCTTAAAAATTGGTCTCGAAAACTGGAGACTCCAATCGAAATCTGGATACCTAGTAACCATGCTCCTTCTATACATGGAATATCATAAGAACATGTTAAACTTTTGATTTTCCAATTTGTAAAGCTTAGAAGTTCGTGTAGTCACATATTGACAGCTACCCTACTGAAAAAATCATGTCACAAAATTACATAATGAAATTATGTAATTAAAACGGGTAAATTACGGATTGTTCCAAATCAGTACGTAATTTTTTTTAAATCACGTAATTGGAAAAGTCACACAATAATATGTTTTTTCTTTTTAATTTTATTATTTAATTCTTTAAAATTCGATAACTATAAAATCACATAACAGATGAAATTATTTTTAATATCATATTATTTTTCAAATTACGTGATTTTAAAAAATAAGGTAATGATTTGAAACCATCTATTGTGTAATTTACTTGTTTTAATTACATGATTTCGTTATGTAACTTCGTGATGTGATTTTTTTCAGTAGGGTATTATACCAAACTGTGAGAACTACATCGACCGTTTATACAACACCTGTAACTTTCTATAACCTTTTCTGTCTTTGTTGTTTACATTATTTTAGTACAGCATATACAAATTTTACTGTTCATAATATATCTATTACGACAATCTTATCTTCTACACATTATACAACTTTACTATATCTTCTCAAAACAGTGCCATCTCCCATTTAATTCTTGTAAGGTATCACTCAGGGTACTCTCCCCTACAATATATTTAAAACATAGAAGTTGGTAAGGTGTCACCTAAAATGCATACTTACCAATCTGCTGTTGTGGAATTTCAAAGAAAATACCGATTATAATTAAAATCACTTTTCTTGTATAATACCTGTCTGTATTGAAATATGTAGTTCTACATCATCATTTTTCGACAAATGGGTAGCACGAATAAATTTTACATCATAGAAAACTATCGGTATTGTTGTGTACATCAATCCTTTCATCATGCCAATTGTTTCCCAAACGAGACACAAGTAACTTGTGGCGGGTAGCAAATTTCTTCCATCGATTACATGGCCGCTCATATATTTGTAGTATTCGTCGTCGAGCGAAATTTTGACGTATCTTTCTTTGGATTCTATAAAGTCTTGTTTTTCCTTCAGTACATACCAATTTTCAGAATGATCCCATCTGAATCATGACAATTCTTATTTATATGTGAATATTCTTTTACGTACGCATATACATTATTGTTTTCATATATATAAAAAAATCAATATATTATTTAACGAATTTTTGGCTCGCAGCTCTTTTTCTTTTTCATTATTTTTAAATTTATTGAGCCTTATCAAAAATATATTTCATTATATTATTTGTTATTGTACAGTTATATAATCATTTTTTAATTATATTGAATTATTTATACATGGTGGAGCAATAACTTTGTTCACTTTGAAAGTCTCCGCTATTTTTATAGATATGAAAATATGATTGTAATTACAAAAGTTGTACGGTATCAAGAGGACCACATAATATATGATGGTTATAAGTTTTTTAGATGGAGTCACTTCAGAATCATTTCAGGATCATTTCCATTTTTTTAAAATAGTGTGCTGCACTGTTTTAACCTTAGTGTAATGGCGGAAATTTAGAGGATTTCAACGATCTATAATAAAAGGTTATACGTCATTAAATAAAGAATTTCTTTCATTAATATTATTCATCAAGCAAGCAAGCTTTACTAATTATGGTCTTGTAAATTTAAAATAATATAGATTATGATTAGATGAGAATCCGCAATGGTTAAGAGAAGTGTAGGAAATAAACTAACGTCCTATCCGTCGGGCTCCGCGGCAAGACGGTGGTGACTTGCTAGTACGAACACGAACTACTACGAGGTCCTCGGTTCGAGTCCCGGCATCGCGTTCTAGCGTCCGACATTTTTTCTAGGCCCAGCTCTTACAGAAGTTTATCATCAACGACAATGATCGATAAATATGTATATGGTGCGATATCATACACGATAAATTAATCGGAATATATTTCATCAACGGAGCACTTACCTAATAGCATAAAATATGATAACTTTATATTCAATGATCTCGGAATTTTATTAGAAAATATACAGTTGAATATTAGGCAAGTAATTTGATATCAACATGATGGATGCTCCGTACATTATGGACGTAGAGTAAGAGTTACACTCAACGAAATCTCCCTAAATCAGTGGATTATACGCGGTAGGCCGATTCCGTGGCAAGCTCACTCGACATAACATCGATTGACTTTTTCTTATAGGGAACATTAAAGACATTGTATACCAGAGGAAATGCCGATCCTGCTGGAAAATACGAAACAACGAATTATCGCAGCATGTGCGACAATCTGTCCGGAAATGTTAAAAAGTGTATATGTTTCAAGAATCAACGATTACAGTGTTGCATTGATGTAATCGGACATCACTTCGAGCTTTTTTCTTGTAACATAAGAATCATTGTTTTAATTCTTCATTTAATGACGAATAACCTCTTTTATTATAGATCGTTGAATGTCTCTAAACACCCGCTATTACACTAAGGTTAAAAAAGCATACTATTAAAATAAATGGAGATGACCTTGAAATCTCCGAAGCGCCTCCACCTAAAAAAGTTATAACCATCATATATTAGATTGATATTGTACAACTTTGTAATTTCAACTTTTGTAATACAATATCTTCATATCTCTAAATATAGCCGAGATATCCAAGGTGAAAGAAATTATTGCCCCTGTGTATGTATATACAGGGTGATTAAAAACGACCCCGTGTCCTTGCAAAGACGTGTTCCTGAGTGAAATTTGAGACGATTTTTCCTTTACGAAAATTTTATCTGACGCTTACTTTTTAAATTATTAAAAGATAAAGTTTGTGAATTACAAGCCGCGTATAGAAGGCCAGCAAGAACAGCGCACTCAGGCTAATTCTACAATGTGCTTTTTGTTTCCTGTTTCTTGCTGTTTGTCTCTGTTTGTCTCTTACCCTTTTGATCAAGAAGACAACAGACAAACAGCAAGAAACAAAAAACAAAAAGCAAATTGTAAAATTACTAATTAGCTTCATTGTCCGACGCGAGCAAACACGAAGAACAATCGTTGCGATCAAGGACATAGAATTATTTTTTAATTTCATAAGTCCACTGCCAAAAACGCATTCTGCAACAGAAATCAAAGTTACACGTACTCTGATCTAGATCTATTTGTTAACTGGACTGATAATGTTTGATGATCAATCAGCTTCAGATTGACTGCATGCATTTTCCCATGTTTAGCATTATCCAGGATGAACGACATGAACGTGACGGAGATTTCATCCCAACAAGGTGCTTGATTTACGTGAGTACCTTTGCCTCTCTTGTGCGTGCAATTTCAACATTTAGAAAGCGAATTCAGTTGTGTATCACCGTAAATGGAGGCACATTCGAAGAATTGTTATAAATAATATAATGTGAACTTGAAGCACATTCGCACGCGAGCGCTCATAAGCACGCACGTGAGAAGCAAGAGGACTTATGTAAATCAAGCACCCCAATGGAATGAAATACCCGTCACGTTCACGTCGTTTATCCTGGATAATGCTAAGCACGGGAAAATGCATGCAGTCAATCTGAAGCTGATTGATCATCAAACATAATCAGTCCAGTTAACAAACAGAAACAAAAACAAGAGAGTACGCATAACTTTGACTCCCTTTTCCCATCACCATTACACGCATATACGAACGTATGCACACAAGAGATTAAATCTGACTAAGTAATCTTCACGTGGTACACCTTGGGTAATTTTGATACCAGCGATATTGTAACTTTCAAGCCTTATAACACGAAAATTATTTGATGAAAAAATATTTTATTATAATCTTTTGGAAATCTCTCAAGATGTGCTACAAGAAAATACAATAAAAAATAGGGGGTTCCATTTAAAAAATTCATGTGGATCTTGACCTGACCTTGGTAGTGCATCCTATCCAAAATCCGTCAGTTACACCTTTTTTCTCTCAAGAAAACCTACAACTTTTATATAAAACTTTTTCTTGTATCTTTCTTAGTTTCTGAGATATTCGCCTGAGACGATTAAAATGACTCACTTTGTATATATAGGTCATTTATACGTATTAACATTATTCTTATACATTGTAAACATCATCTAAGTTACGATTATGATCATAATATTTACCTAATTGACGGAGAAATCATAGGAGTTCCTCGGCTAACTGGAAATTGTACTGGTTGGTATAATTTGGCAATTTGCGGTTGTAAACCACAATTATAAAGCTTCCCTATTCCTTGTAAAAAAATATCAACATTTTGTGTGGTGCTTCTAGTTAACACAAGGTTTGTCACGTTTGGATGTAAAGATTCACTTAAAACGTGCTGCAGAACATCGTCTGGTGCGATTTCGATAACCACAGCGTTACGTGGAATTAGATCCGTTGTTTGATGAAATAAAACTGTGTTTAATATACTTCGAGAATGATAGACCGCCGATGATAACTTTGATGATGATGTAAACCATTCGTTTCGAGGTATGGAGGTGCTGATCCATTTTGAGCTTCGTTTTTTGGGGTGTGGTATTATTTTATGCAAACTAAGCAAAAGCTGTCTTTCCGCGGATGCGACGTACGAACTGTGAAACGGTATGTTGCAGTTGATCTCCTTCACGTAAATATTGTTGACCTGATTACGAAAAGATGCAACACATGAATTTGCAGCGAATTGTGTCACGATTTAATTTTTCTGTGTTTTGAAAAAAAAACTGAAGCATTTTTTATGCACTAACTTATACGAGTCATTTCAAATTCTACCTGTAATTCTTTCATGAATCCTTCTATGGATTCTTTTGATCCACACACGACGCAGCTATTCTCGCTATTGTGGCACACTATTTCAATATCTGCTGGACATTTATTTTTGAGATATTCGTAGTCTATGTTGACAATCGCCATCGAACTATGAATTATTGTTTTTTCGGCACATATTGTACCGATAAAATATGCTGATAAAATAGTTTGTTCAATGGTGAGGCATTTATCTGCGTACGCGCAACCAAGTTCACCGCCGGAATGACTAATCATGTAATCCGGAATAATTTCTAAAGAATTTAGGAGATCTACTAAACCAATCTGTAAATGAATACAAATAACTTTAATTTAAACGTTATATTTAAAAAGTTTATTATTAGTTTTTTTTTCAATAATAAGATATGATGAATCAGGTAACCAAAGGTGATACATCTAGTATTTTGGTTGTAATGTAGCCGAACATAAAAAAGAAGGAATACGTATACTTATCGTGTGTCCTACTTATACATAAAGTATTATTGATACTTACCTATAATTATGAAGAATAATAAATTCTTTACCTGAATAGCAACGATTCCAAGAAAAGCGTTTATCGCATTTTTACGTATGTTTTCTTCGTCTTTTGTCAAAATGTCTAAGACACTTATACCATACGGTTTTAAAACATTGTCACATTTTCTTATTGCTTTTGCGAAGACGTGAAACTGTAATAAGTTTCGACCTGTTAGGAAGATATATTTTAAATTGTATCATTTTTTGTAATTTAAATTACTCGTGTATTATTATTGAGATATGAAATATTGATTATGTACCCATTCCTGGCCATTGAGAGTCTAAGGCTGAAAATATAAACCATACAGGCCTTTTCACGCCCTCATAATTTTCTATTTCCTGTATTAAATCTTCTTGAGAGGTATTCAGTATAATGTATCCTCTCCATGGATGATTATTTATATTGTCTGCATGGATTTGATGTAATAAGCCAATATATTCTACATCTATTGGATGGTTAGCAATCTGTTACAATAAATTTTATTTTAATTGAAACATAGTATCTATAATTGCCGAAAATAAAATCGAAATATTTCTAAAAAATCGATAAATGTATTTTATACGTAGGTTACATTTTAGTAACTTAAATGTTCCTCAGATATGTTGTAGGGGAAACTGTCCTGAGTGATTCTGTACAAGAGTTAAACGGAAGGTGGCATTCGTTTAGATTTGGAAGATATAATAAATTAAATTTCTCCAGTAGTTTATTATTTATGAAACCACTCCTTTTCCCAATGATTTTAATCTTGACATATGTTGTCAAGGTCATAACTCCCAGTGTCCTCAAACAAGCTTTGACCGTCACTGATCGTTGTTCGTTAAAAAGTTATCAAGAGTTATAGTTATTGTTTCCCTGATGTATCCAACACTGCTGAAGATGGCTCGACGTAAACCTAAACGTTTGTTCGATATAGTTATGTAACATATGAAAAATGTTATTTTTGAAAATATAAGTGCACTATTTGCCGCATATTAAGACTCTCGATTGTCTGTTGTTTATCATTTACTCTCTTTATATCTCAAGAAAACTTTATTTTTATTCCTCTTTTATTTATTTTAATGATTTCCCTGCTTTATATGAAGATTCAGATAACTCTGACCAAGAAGAGTTATGTTTGCCAGAAAAAAATCACATGATGGTTAGATCCTAATTGAACCCTCAATTTCTATTTAATTACTTCGGGTAAACATATCGATCGTTTTCAGTTGGCCGCGTACGTAGGTATACTTACAATTAGTATTGAATATCTTATTATTAGTTTTCCGAGAGAAGTGATAGAGTGGATCTCGATTCACATAGGAAGTTGAACGCCATTAAGCAGAGGAGGAGTAGATGTAGTGCATCCCTTTTCTCGTGAGAAATTGTATGATCTGATTATAAAACTCTAATTTATTATATCTCTTAAACCAATGCCGTTCCCTAATTAATTTTTGAGGATGGTTACTCAGCACACTGTTCCTTTCAATATATTTAAAGGACACTCAAATTGGTGTGGTATAACTTAAAATATACATTTACCGAGGAATCAATACTAACGTCATTTAAAAACAGTTTCACTGATTCTTCAGTACGTCCAGATAATACAACAAGCCTAGGTAAGTCATCATTTGGTGCTCCGTTATTCAGTTTCTGTTTATCATTCCACTTTAGTAACATGTGAGCATTGGATCCTCCAAAACCAAAATTATTGATTGCTACGTAACCATTTTGAAGTGGCATTGGATCTTGAACCACACAAATACTACCATCAATCAAAGCATCTATATCTTTCCTTGGTAATGTGTAATTGATATTTGGTGGAACGAATCCAGTTTCGAATGCTATTATGACCTTGAATAATTATAATAAGTTTAAAGTGTGAATATGAACTAATTTACAAAATGTGTAATGACTAATTATAATTATCTACTTGGGCAATAAATAATTAACTTTTTAAAAGGGGACTGACATGAAAAATAAAACAAATATTAATAAAATGACAGTGAAGGAAAGAATCACATTAAACCGTCCGTTCTGTTTGCATATGATCATTGTATCAGGAATTATCAGACGCTCTATATATGTACCTATACGCTTTATATATATGTACGTTTTACGCTATGCATAAGATTTATGAAAAAGTAAACTTTATAATATGTATAAATGCGGAATCCACTTATTTTACCTTAGCAATCTGATCAAACCCACTCGCAGATTCAGCGTGACCAAGATTGGATTTTACGGAGCCGATCATTAATGGAGTATCTCTAGTTTTACACATAACATTATAGATAGCGTCAATTTCTGGAGGATCGCCAGCTATGGTAGCGGTACCATGTGCTTCGACATAATCTAAATAAGACAGCGGTATTTTGTACTCTTCGTAAAATTCCTTTAATAAGTTATATTGCATTTGTGATGAAGGATATGTTATTCCTTCTTGTTTGTAGCCATCACAGTTTAATTTAATGTACGGAAACATGGCATAAATCCTTTTAGCATTTTTCGCTTTTTGAAGGTATACTACTGCCACTGTTTCGCTACGCGCATAACCGTTAGCAGCACTATC
Organism: Cyphomyrmex costatus; assembly: GCF_001594065.2. Taxonomy (NCBI): domain Eukaryota; kingdom Metazoa; phylum Arthropoda; class Insecta; order Hymenoptera; family Formicidae; genus Cyphomyrmex; species Cyphomyrmex costatus. The sequence continues at coordinate 1,449,449 of NW_017275847.1, forward strand.
AAATGGTCTACAATAACCATCGGGTGACAAAACACCTGAAAGATAGAAAATTTAAAGCATGCATTTTTGGTGTCCTATTAATTTGCATTTACTTAAAAAAATTAATATTTTCATTTGTGATGAAATTATATTTATTAGAAACGTTTTATCATAATTACATAGCTCGTTATAGTTTATTTGTTTATTTTTTTATAAAAACTAAATTTCATGCATATCGTATTACTAGACTAATAAGTTTTAATACAAATAAAGTTAATATTTTATAATAAAAATACCAAGTCGAGCGAATTGCAGGTTTAAATTTGCATAAAAAGATAATTGTGCAGATCCAACTATGGCGTCTTCGCATTTGCCCGACATGATACAATCATAAGCAATGGCCATAGCATGAATGCTGGAACTGCATGCTGTATCAACGGTGTAAGATGGTCCTTTCAGATCGAAGTAATGTGAAATCATATTAGCCATTGTAGATTTAGGAGTTCCAATGATAGTCATTCCGTTACACTAATTGCAGAAAATTTGCTGTCCCATAATTCTCTTAGATGAACAATTAAATCAGTAATCTTTTTATGTATATAGATATATGTTTGAGCGTGTGTCCGGACGCGCACGCGCGCATGTATGTTATATAGTGAGAAAATTTTCTTACCTGAATATCTTCAAATATTGTTACTTGTGATTCAATGATAGATGATCCTATAATTACAGCAGTATTTTTTCCTTTTAATTGGTTTGGATTAATTCCAGCATCGATAATTGCTTCATAAGTATGTTCTAGTAACATTCTCGTTTCGGGTACGAGTATGTGTGCTTGGTCAAAAGATAATCCAAAAAATTCCGTATCAAATTTTTTTAAATTATTGATAGTCCCCATACGCTTTGGGAATTCTACATGCTCCATAACTAGATTTACGTAAAATTGTAATATTCCGTGTTTAACTTTTCATAGAAGATTTTTATTTGTAGTAAACTTCATGGATAAATAAATATGTAATTACTTTTAAGATAGAAGGCATAGCATATTCAATATCAATCAATCCAGTATAAATATAAAAACATAATGTAGAAACATAAATATAAATTAATCACCTATTTTCCATCGATTATGGTCTGATCTTACAAGATCAGTTTTATTGAATAAATTTTCTCGTAATTGATTCATGTTATCTGAATGAGGAAATCTGCCAGCAATACCAGAAATAACGATCGTCTCACCGGAATGAATATCATTCCATGATTCAACTGTTTCTTTACCTTCCATGATTTTTATTATTTTTTTATGTAATTTAAGATATATAATATATATATATATATATATATAATCCTGTGTATATTTTATACACGATTGAGTATAAGGTAATTTTTTTTTACTTAAGTTATATTAAAGTATTGACCTATAACATTAATTTATTATTATCAAAAATTACGTAAGCTACAAACTGACTTAGTTAATGTTACGTTAAGATTAAATTAACAGAATAAATAAATGTTAACATTACGGGCATGATTTATATTAAAATTAAATGTAAATTTTTGATATTTTTTTTAAGTTGCCTTATGAATAAGAAGCAATAACATTGAGGTTTATCAATTAAATTTAATATTCTATTTGTAAGACTTTATAAAACTACTAAACGAATGCTATATAGAAATGTATTTTTACTTTAATTGTGAAAAACAAGTTTCAATTATATGAACGTAAACAAAAAGAAAAGATACGTTGTAAGAGTCATATAGAATAATTATTTTAATAAAATTAAATAAAACAAACCAGTTATATATATTTTAAAACTACATCTTACATAATTACAATTATATGATTACGTATAGAAAAGAGTAACAATTATATATTTACATATAATTTAGATAAGCTTAGTAATTATTAGTTCTTGTTATAGAATAGTGATTATTAGTTCTTATTATATAATTAATAAATATTATATATATATTGATTAGTACATACAAAGTTCGACTTTTGCGAGAGCTTGGCTGGGATGCATCCACTGTACATAGCACCCTAAGATTATTATTTGTTTAGGTCTCTGCAGAACTCTTTTAATTGTGTAAAGCTGGCTTCAAAAGAGGCCTGTGAAAATAACTTAAAATAGTTTTTTGACTAAAAACCACAGAAGCTCTATCGCGATGGGATTATGTCTCTGCCCCAAAAATGGCAAAATATTATCGAAAATAATGAAACATATATATATTTGGTTTAAATAAATTGATTTTAATAATCTAAGAAAAACACTTGAATTTTACTAAAAAAAAAAAAACCCCACGAACTTTTTCCCACACTCAATGTTTGTAGCCTAATTAGTTTATATAATAAAATTAAATGTATACCTTTAATTTACTTTTACCTTTTACCTTTTAGTTATGTTCTTACATTAACGGTCTTCAGTATTGAATATTGTTTAAAAAGTTAATTTTTATCTTTCTCTCTCTCTCTCTCTCTGCCTTCCTCCATTTAATAAATTTTAAATAAGTTTATAAGGAAGGCAGAGAGAGAGAGAGAGAGAGAGAGAGAGAGAGAGAGAGAGAGAAAGAAAGATAAAAATTAACTTTTTAAACAATATTCAATACTAAAGACCGTTAATGTAAGAACATAACTAATACAAATACGAAGCCTACAACAGTTTAGCTTGGATCTTTAATTGCTAATATATAATTTCACGTGAATTTATATACTAATATGCGTAGTCCCTCCAAATTGCGCGCCGAACAATCGTCGGTCTTGAACTTTTTAACTTTATTACTTATCTTATGACTTATTATAGATTAGAGTTAACCGGTAATATTTTTTTATATAAAAGCACACAATATATAAATATTAAGTATTTATGAACGATATATGTCCATACATAGTGGCGTACAAAAACGAAAATATAAAAATAAAAAAAAAATTCATAAACTTTAATAGGTCATTCAATGTATTATCAAAATCCAAGATGTAATAAGCATCGAAAAATTGTTAATATAACTTGTATAGTACTGCGGTAGTTCATTGATTTGAGTTGTAAGTCCGAAAAAATTTCGGCGCGCATTTGGAGATCTACATCGTATTATATAAATTCACGCGAAAATTATAATAGAAACTTTCAATATCCAGCTTGACCGTAAATGGCTTATTCTCATCGATGTTTGAAATTTTACGTGTTTGAATTTTTTATTTTCTAAATAAGAGTATAATGTTTTTATATAAAAAAATTTGTACTGGATATTTGTACCTTTCTAACAGCTTTGAGTTTATGTATTTATTTTTTTTATTTCATTTTTATTCATGCTGTCAATTATACCTGTTTTTTATATGCGCAATATCACTACGTTTGAGTTGCAGATGACAAGGAAGTAAACAAATTGACACACCACTCTTTCTAAACTCTTATAATATGTTGCTTCAAGTTGTTATCATCTTACTTTTATATTGTGGTCTTAGCTATAGTGTCGGCTAAAAGACCGCGTTAATTAACTAAAAACATTTTCTTTATAAATGATAGAAAACGAAATAGATTAGATAGATTAAAAAATTTGTATTATTTTACTCGCTGTCTTTTATAATAAAATAAAAAAATATATAACATTTGATGTTTCATAAAACATATTATTTACAAAACAAACGTTGGTAAATATGATGTTTAGGGGAGATCCCACTTAATGACCTTGTCCTTGATATGTTGTTAAGGTCATGACTCTGAGTGACCTTGAGAAAACTTTAACCATCGGCTTTCACTCGTTAAAAAATTATAAATAAAAAAAGTTTAAGAAATAATGTCTTATTTTTGCTATAATATATAAGCCAAGAGTTGCACGCTAAAATCTTAACAAAAACTTAATAATAACTTAAAATCTTAAAAATACACTCATTCGACGTGTTTTTACTCAAAATGAAAGAATCTGGCAAAAA